>NC_089649.1:47180320-47511220 GCF_037042795.1 Molothrus aeneus | reverse complement strand
ACATGCCATGCCTTTTGATGCCTTTGACTTTGGGAAAGATTTTTTCTTTTTTTTTTTTCTTTGTTTAAGCATCCATGCCATGTCCCTCCTATCTTCTCCTGCAAGTTTTTTCCTCCTCCTTAGCTTTTTGCCCTGCTTTTGCAAGGTGTGTGAGCTTAGTTTTGGCATGTTTTGCTATTTTGCAGTGCTCTGATATAATCCCGGTGCATTTTCTTATAGTCACTAAATGGCCCAAATTTCCAATTTTTTTTTTTTTCTCCTGCAATTGCAATTCCTTTGATGGTATCTCCATTGCAGCCTGTTTGGCAGTCCTTCTTTTCTCTTTTGGCCTTCAGCGGGGATCAATTTTGGCAAGCTTTGCTGCTGCATGTGCCTGTACCTATAGCGCTTATAGTGTATGGGAAAGATTTCTTTTTTTTTTTTTTTTTTTCAGCATCCATGCCATGTCCCTCCTATCTTCTCCTGCAAGTTTTTACTTCCTCCTTGCCTTTTTGCCCTGCTTTTGCAAGGTCTGTGTGCTTAGTTTTGGCATGTTTTGCTATTTTGCAGTGCTCTGATATAATCCCGGTGCATTTTCTTATAGTCACTAAATGGCCCAAATTTCCAATTTTTTTTTTTTTTCTCCTGCAATTGCAATTCCTTTGATGGTATCTCCATTGCAGCCTGTTTGGCAGTCCTTCTTTTCTCTTTTGGCCTTCAGCAGGGATCAATATTGGCAAGCTTTGCTGCTGCATGTGCCTGTACCTATAGCGCTTATAGTGTATGGGAAAGATTTCTTTTTTTTTTCTTTTTTTTTCAGCATCCATGCCATGTCCCTCCTATCTTCTCCTGCAAGTTTTTACTTCCTCCTTGCCTTTTTGCCCTGCTTTTGCAAGGTGTGTGAGCTTAGTTTTGGCATGTTTTGCTATTTTGCAGTGCTCTGATATAATCCCGGTGCATTTTCTTATAGTCACTAAATGGCCCAAATTTCCAATTTTTTTTTTTTTTCTCCTGCAATTGCAATTCCTTTGATGGTATCTCCATTGCAGCCTGTTTGGCAGTCCTTCTTTTCTCTTTTGGCCTTCAGCGGGGATCAATTTTGGCAAGCTTTGCTGCTGCATGTGCCTGCGCCTATAGCGTATGGGAAAAATTTCTTCCTTTTTTTTTTTATTTTTTTCAGCATTCATGCCATGTCTATTATCTCTTCCCCCCAAGCTGTTTCCTGCTCCTTGACTCTTTCCCCTCCTTTTGCAGCGACTGTCAGCTTAGTTTTGGCATGTTTTGGTCCTTTGCCATGCAGCTCATTTCCTCAGAGACCATTTCTTGAAGACACTAAAACTCCTGATTTTCTGGTGTTTTTCGGCTTTTTTTCAATTGCATTTCATTTGATCCTATCTCCTTTCCAGAGTCTTTGTAAGCCTTTCTTTTTGGATTCGCAAGATTCCGTTTCCTTCCCGAAAGGAAATGAAATTTCCTTTCGGGAAGGGAAACGGAATCTTGCGATTTCAATGGGCACCAAGAGAGGAATCTTTGGTGCATGTCCCGAGACTTGATGACATGCCATGCCTTTTGATGCCTTTGACTTTGGGAAAGATTTTTTCTTTTTTTTTTTTCTTTTTTTAAGCATCCGTGCCATGTCCCTCCTATCTTCTCCTGCAAGTTTTATCCTCCTCCTTAGCTTTTTGCCCTGCTTTTGCAAGGTGTGTGAGCTTAGTTTTGGCATGTTTTGCTATTTTGCAGTGCTCTGATATAATCCCAGTGCATTTTCTTATAGTCACTAAATGGCCCAAATTTCCAATTTTTTTTTTTTTCTCCTGCAATTGCAATTCCTTTGATGGTATCTCCATTGCAGCCTGTTTGGCAGTCCTTCTTTTCTCTTTTGGCCTTCAGCGGGGATCAATTTTGGCAAGCTTTGCTGCTGCATGTGCCTGTACCTATAGCGCTTATAGTGTATGGGAAAGATTTCTTTTTTTTTTTTTTTTTTTTCAGCATCCATGCCATGTCCCTCTTATCTTCTCCTGCAAGTTTTTACTTCCTCCTTGCCTTTTTGCCCTGCTTTTGCAAGGTGTGTGAGCTTAGTTTTGGCATGTTTTGCTATTTTGCAGTGCTCTGATATAATCCCGGTGCATTTTCTTATAGTCACTAAATGGCCCAAATTTCCAATTTTTTTTTTTTTTCTCCTCCAATTGCAATTCCTTTGATGGTATCTCCATTGCAGCCTGTTTGGCAGTCCTTCTTTTCTCTTTTGGCCTTCAGCGGGGATCAATTTTGGCAAGCTTTGCTGCTGCATGTGCCTGCGCCTATAGCGTATGGGAAAAATTTCTTCCTTTTTTTTTTTATTTTTTTCAGCATTCATGCCATGTCTATTATCTCTTCCCCCCAAGCTGTTTCTTCCTCCTTGACTCTTTCCCCTCCTTTTGCAGCGTCTGTCAGCTTAGTTTTGGCATGTTTTGCTCCTTTGCCATGCAGCTCATTTCCTCAGAGACCATTTCTCAAAGACACTAAAACTCCTGATTTTCTGGTGTTTTTCGGCTTTTTTTCAATTGCATTTCATTTGATCCTATCTCCTTTCCAGAGTCTTTGTAAGCCTTTCTTTTTGGATTCGCAAGATTCCGTTTCCTTCCCGAAAGGAAATGAAATTTCCTTTCGGGAAGGGAAACGGAATCTTGCGATTTCAATGGGCACCAAGAGAGGAATCTTTGGTGCATGTCCCGAGACTTGATGACATGCCATGCCTTTTGATGCCTTTGACTTTGGGAAAGATTTTTTCTTTTTTTTTTTTCTTTTTTTAAGCATCCATGCCATGTCCCTCCTATCTTCTCCTGCAAGTTTTATCCTCCTCCTTAGCTTTTTGCCCTGCTTTTGCAAGGTGTGTGAGCTTAGTTTTGGCACGTTTTGCTATTTTGCAGTGCTCTGATATAATCCCGGTGCATTTTCTTATAGTCACTAAATGGCCCAAATTTCCAATTTTTTTTTTTTTCTCCTGCAATTGCAATTCCTTTGATGGTATCTCCATTGCAGCCTGTTTGGCAGTCCTTCTTTTCTCTTTTGGCCTTCAGCGGGGATCAATTTTGGCAAGCTTTGCTGCTGCATGTGCCTGTACCTATAGCGCTTATAGTGTATGGGAAAGATTTCTTTTTTTTTTCTTTTTTTTTCAGCATCCATGCCATGTCCCTCCTATCTTCTCCTGCAAGTTTTTACTTCCTCCTTGCCTTTTTGCCCTGCTTTTGCAAGGTGTGTGAGCTTAGTTTTGGCATGTTTTGCTATTTTGCAGTGCTCTGATATAATCCCGGTGCATTTTCTTATAGCCACTAAATGGCCCAAATTTCCCAGGTTTTTTTTTTTTTCTCCTCCAATTGCAATTCCTTTGATGGTATCTCCATTGCAGCCTGTTTGGCAGTCCTTCTTTTCTCTTTTGGCCTTCAGCGGGGATCAATTTTGGCAAGCTTTGCTGCTGCATGTGCCTGCGCCTATAGCGTATGGGAAAAATTTCTTCCTTTTTTTTTTTATTTTTTTCAGCATTCATGCCATGTCTATTATCTCTTCCCCCCAAGCTGTTTCTTCCTCCTTGACTCTTTCCCCTCCTTTTGCAGCGTCTGTCAGCTTAGTTTTGGCATATTTTGCTCCTTTGCCATGCAGCTCATTTCCTCAGAGACCATTTCTTGAAGACACTAAAACTCCTGATTTTCTGGTGTTTTTCGGCTTTTTTTCAATTGCATTTCATTTGATCCTATCTCCTTTCCAGAGTCTTTGTAAGCCTTTCTTTTTGGATTCGCAAGATTCCGTTTCCTTCCCGAAAGGAAATGAAATTTCCTTTCGGGAAGGGAAACGGAATCTTGCGATTTCAATGGGCACCAAGAGAGGAATCTTTGGTGCATGTCCCGAGACTTGATGACATGCCATGCCTTTTGATGCCTTTCACTTTGGGAAAGATTTTTTCTTTTTTTTTTTTCTTTTTTTAAGCATCCATGCCATGTCCCTCCTATCTTCTCCTGCAAGTTTTTTCCTCCTCCTTAGCTTTTTGCCCTGCTTTTGCAAGGTGTGTGAGCTTAGTTTTGGCATGTTTTGCTATTTTGCAGTGCTCTGATATAATCCCGGTGCATTTTCTTATAGTCACTAAATGGCCCAAATTTCCAATTTTTTTTTTTTTCTCCTGCAATTGCAATTCCTTTGATGGTATCTCCATTGCAGCCTGTTTGGCAGTCCTTCTTTTCTCTTTTGGCCTTCAGCGGGGATCAATTTTGGCAAGCTTTGCTGCTGCATGTGCCTGTACCTATAGCGCTTATAGTGTATGGGAAAGATTTCTTTTTTTTTTTTTTTTTTTCAGCATCCATGCCATGTCCCTCCTATCTTCTCCTGCAAGTTTTTACTTCCTCCTTGCCTTTTTGCCCTGCTTTTGCAAGTTCTGTGAGCTTAGTTTTGGCATGTTTTGCTATTTTGCAGTGCTCTGATATAATCCCGGTGCATTTTCTTATAGTCACTAAATGGCCCAAATTTCCATTTTTTTTTTTTTTTCTCCTGCAATTGCAATTCCTTTGATGGTATCTCCATTGCAGCCTGTTTGGCAGTCCTTCTTTTCTCTTTTGGCCTTCAGCAGGGATCAATATTGGCAAGCTTTGCTGCTGCATGTGCCTGTACCTATAGCGCTTATAGTGTATGGGAAAGACTTCTTTTTTTTTTCTTTTTTTTTCAGCATCCATGCCATGTCCCTCCTATCTTCTCCTGCAAGTTTTTACTTCCTCCTTGCCTTTTTGCCCTGCTTTTGCAAGGTGTGTGAGCTTAGTTTTGGCATGTTTTGCTATTTTGCAGTGCTCTGATATAATCCCGGTGCATTTTCTTATAGTCACTAAATGGCCCAAATTTCCCAGGTTTTTTTTTTTTTCTCCTGCAATTGCAATTCCTTTGATGGTATCTCCATTGCAGCCTGTTTGGCAGTCCTTCTTTTCTCTTTTGGCCTTCAGCGGGGATCAATTTTGGCAAGCTTTGCTGCTGCATGTGCCTGCGCCTATAGCGTATGGGAAAAATTTCTTCCTTTTTTTTTTTATTTTTTTCAGCATTCATGCCATGTCTATTATCTCTTCCCCCCAAGCTGTTTCTTCCTCCTTGACTCTTTCCCCTCCTTTTGCAGCGTCTGTCAGCTTAGTTTTGGCATGTTTTGCTCCTTTGCCATGCAGCTCATTTCCTCAGAGACCATTTCTTGAAGACACTAAAACTCCTGATTTTCTGGTGTTTTTCGGCTTTTTTTCAATTGCATTTCATTTGATCCTATCTCCTTTCCAGAGTCTTTGTAAGCCTTTCTTTTTGGGTTCGCAAGATTCCGTTTCCTTCCCGAAAGGAAATGAAATTTCCTTTCGGGAAGGGAAACGGAATCTTGCGATTTCAATGGGCACCAAGAGAGGAATCTTTGGTGCATGTCCCGAGACTTGATGACATGCCATGCCTTTTGATGCCTTTGACTTTGGGAAAGATTTTTTCTTTTTTTTTTTTCTTTTTTTAAGCATCCATGCCATGTCCCTCCTATCTTCTCCTGCAAGTTTTATCCTCCTCCTTAGCTTTTTGCCCTGCTTTTGCAAGGTGTGTGAGCTTAGTTTTGGCATGTTTTGCTATTTTGCAGTGCTCTGATATAATCCCAGTGCATTTTCTTATAGTCACTAAATGGCCCAAATTTCCAATTTTTTTTTTTTTCTCCTGCAATTGCAATTCCTTTGATGGTATCTCCATTGCAGCCTGTTTGGCAGTCCTTCTTTTCTCTTTTGGCCTTCAGCGGGGATCAATTTTGGCAAGCATTGCTGCTGCATGTGCCTGTACCTATAGCGCTTATAGTGTATGGGAAAGATTTCTTTTTTTTTTCTTTTTTTTTCAGCATCCATGCCATGTCCCTCCTATCTTCTCCTGCAAGTTTTTACTTCCTCCTTGCCTTTTTGCCCTGCTTTTGCAAGGTGTGTGAGCTTAGTTTTGGCATGTTTTGCTATTTTGCAGTGCTCTGATATAATCCCGGTGCATTTTCTTATAGTCACTAAATGGCCCAAATTTCCCAGGTTTTTTATTTTTCTCCTGCAATTGCAATTCCTTTGATGGTATCTCCATTGCAGCCTGTTTGGCAGTCCTTCTTTTCTCTTTTGGCCTTCAGCGGGGATCAATTTTGGCAAGCTTTGCTGCTGCATGTGCCTGCGCCTATAGCGTATGGGAAAAATTTCTTCCTTTTTTTTTTTATTTTTTTCAGCATTCATGCCATGTCTATTATCTCTTCCCCCCAAGCTGTTTCTTCCTCCTTGACTCTTTCCCCTCCTTTTGCAGCGACTGTCAGCTTAGTTTTGGCATGTTTTGCTCCTTTGCCATGCAGCTCATTTCCTCAGAGACCATTTTTTGAAGACACTAAAACTCCTCATTTTCTGGTGTTTTTCGGCTTTTTTTCAATTGCATTTCATTTGATCCTATCTCCTTTCCAGAGTCTTTGTAAGCCTTTCTTTTTGGGTTCGCAAGATTCCGTTTCCTTCCCGAAAGGAAATGAAATTTCCTTTCGGGAAGGGAAACGGAATCTTGCGATTTCAATGGGCACCAAGAGAGGAATCTTTGGTGCATGTCCCGAGACTTGATGACATGCCATGCCTTTTGATGCCTTTGACTTTGGGAAAGATTTTTTCTTTTTTTTTTTTCTTTTTTTAAGCATCCATGCCATGTCCCTCCTATCTTCTCCTGCAATTTTTTTCCTCCTCCTTAGCTTTTTGCCCTGCTTTTGCAAGGTGTGTGAGCTTAGTTTTGGCATGTTTTGCTATTTTGCAGTGCTCTGATATAATCCCGGTGCATTTTCTTATAGTCACTAAATGGCCCAAATTTCCAATTTTTTTTTTTTCTCCTGCAATTGCAATTCCTTTGATGGTATCTCCATTGCAGCCTGTTTGGCAGTCCTTCTTTTCTCTTTTGGCCTTCAGCGGGGATCAATTTTGGCAAGCTTTGCTGCTGCATGTGCCTGTACCTATAGCGCTTATAGTGTATGGGAAAGATTTCTTTTTTTTTTTTTTTTTTTTTCAGCATCCATGCCATGTCCCTCTTATCTTCTCCTGCAAGTTTTTACTTCCTCCTTGCCTTTTTGCCCTGCTTTTGCAAGGTGTGTGAGCTTAGTTTTGGCATGTTTTGCTATTTTGCAGTGCTCTGATATAATCCCGGTGCATTTTCTTATAGTCACTAAATGGCCCAAATTTCCCAGGTTTTTTATTTTTCTCCTGCAATTGCAATTCCTTTGATGGTATCTCCATTGCAGCCTGTTTGGCAGTCCTTCTTTTCTCTTTTGGCCTTCAGCGGGGATCAATTTTGGCAAGCTTTGCTGCTGCATGTGCCTGCGCCTATAGCGTATGGGAAAAATTTCTTCCTTTTTTTTTTTATTTTTTTCAGCATTCATGCCATGTCTATTATCTCTTCCCCCCAAGCTGTTTCTTCCTCCTTGACTCTTTCCCCTCCTTTTGCAGCGACTGTCAGCTTAGTTTTGGCATGTTTTGCTCCTTTGCCATGCAGCTCATTTCCTCAGAGACCATTTCTTGAAGACACTAAAACTCCTGATTTTCTGGTGTTTTTCGGCTTTTTTTCAATTGCATTTCATTTGATCCTATCTCCTTTCCAGAGTCTTTGTAAGCCTTTCTTTTTGGGTTCGCAAGATTCCGTTTCCCTTCCCGAAAGGAAATGAAATTTCCTTTCGGGAAGGGAAACGGAATCTTGCGATTTCAATGGGCACCAAGAGAGGAATCTTTGGTGCATGTCCCGAGACTTGATGACATGCCATGCCTTTTGATGCCTTTGACTTTGGGAAAGATTTTTTCTTTTTTTTTTTCTTTTTTTAAGCATCCATGCCATGTCCCTCCTATCTTCTCCTGCAAGTTTTATCCTCCTCCTTAGCTTTTTGCCCTGCTTTTGCAAGGTGTGTGAGCTTAGTTTTGGCATGTTTTGCTATTTTGCAGTGCTCTGATATAATCCCAGTGCATTTTCTTATAGTCACTAAATGGCCCAAATTTCCAATTTTTTTTTTTTTCTCCTGCAATTGCAATTCCTTTGATGGTATCTCCATTGCAGCCTGTTTGGCAGTCCTTCTTTTCTCTTTTGGCCTTCAGCGGGGATCAATTTTGGCAAGCATTGCTGCTGCATGTGCCTGTACCTATAGCGCTTATAGTGTATGGGAAAGATTTCTTTTTTTTTTCTTTTTTTTTCAGCATCCATGCCATGTCCCTCCTATCTTCTCCTGCAAGTTTTTACTTCCTCCTTGCCTTTTTGCCCTGCTTTTGCAAGGTGTGTGAGCTTAGTTTTGGCATGTTTTGCTATTTTGCAGTGCTCTGATATAATCCCGGTGCATTTTCTTATAGTCACTAAATGGCCCAAATTTCCCAGGTTTTTTATTTTTCTCCTGCAATTGCAATTCCTTTGATGGTATCTCCATTGCAGCCTGTTTGGCAGTCCTTCTTTTCTCTTTTGGCCTTCAGCGGGGATCAATTTTGGCAAGCTTTGCTGCTGCATGTGCCTGCGCCTATAGCGTATGGGAAAAATTTCTTCCTTTTTTTTTTTATTTTTTTCAGCATTCATGCCATGTCTATTATCTCTTCCCCCCAAGCTGTTTCTTCCTCCTTGACTCTTTCCCCTCCTTTTGCAGCGACTGTCAGCTTAGTTTTGGCATGTTTTGCTCCTTTGCCATGCAGCTCATTTCCTCAGAGACCATTTTTTGAAGACACTAAAACTCCTCATTTTCTGGTGTTTTTCGGCTTTTTTTCAATTGCATTTCATTTGATCCTATCTCCTTTCCAGAGTCTTTGTAAGCCTTTCTTTTTGGGTTCGCAAGATTCCGTTTCCTTCCCGAAAGGAAATGAAATTTCCTTTCGGGAAGGGAAACGGAATCTTGCGATTTCAATGGGCACCAAGAGAGGAATCTTTGGTGCATGTCCCGAGACTTGATGACATGCCATGCCTTTTGATGCCTTTGACTTTGGGAAAGATTTTTTCTTTTTTTTTTCTCTTTTTTTAAGCATCCATGCCATGTCCCTCCTATCTTCTCCTGCAAGTTTTTTCCTCCTCCTTAGCTTTTTGCCCTGCTTTTGCAAGGTGTGTGAGCTTAGTTTTGGCATGTTTTGCTATTTTGCAGTGCTCTGATATAATCCCGGTGCATTTTCTTATAGTCACTAAATGGCCCAAATTTCCAATTTTTTTTTTTTCTCCTGCAATTGCAATTCCTTTGATGGTATCTCCATTGCAGCCTGTTTGGCAGTCCTTCTTTTCTCTTTTGGCCTTCAGCGGGGATCAATTTTGGCAAGCTTTGCTGCTGCATGTGCCTGTACCTATAGCGCTTATAGTGTATGGGAAAGATTTCTTTTTTTTTTTTTTTTTTTTTCAGCATCCATGCCATGTCCCTCTTATCTTCTCCTGCAAGTTTTTACTTCCTCCTTGCCTTTTTGCCCTGCTTTTGCAAGGTGTGTGAGCTTAGTTTTGGCATGTTTTGCTATTTTGCAGTGCTCTGATATAATCCCGGTGCATTTTCTTATAGTCACTAAATGGCCCAAATTTCCCAGGTTTTTTTTTTTTTCTCCTGCAATTGCAATTCCTTTGATGGTATCTCCATTGCAGCCTGTTTGGCAGTCCTTCTTTTCTCTTTTGGCCTTCAGCGGGGATCAATTTTGGCAAGCTTTGCTGCTGCATGTGCCTGCGCCTATAGCGTATGGGAAAAATTTCTTCCTTTTTTTTTTTATTTTTTTCAGCATTCATGCCATGTCTATTATCTCTTCCCCCCAAGCTGTTTCTTCCTCCTTGACTCTTTCCCCTCCTTTTGCAGCGTCTGTCAGCTTAGTTTTGGCATGTTTTGCTCCTTTGCCATGCAGCTCATTTCCTCAGAGACCATTTCTTGAAGACACTAAAACTCCTGATTTTCTGGTGTTTTTCGGCTTTTTTTCAATTGCATTTCATTTGATCCTATCTCCTTTCCAGAGTCTTTGTAAGCCTTTCTTTTTGGGTTCGCAAGATTCCGTTTCCTTCCCGAAAGGAAATGAAATTTCCTTTCGGGAAGGGAAACGGAATCTTGCGATTTCAATGGGCACCAAGAGAGGAATCTTTGGTGCATGTCCCGAGACTTGATGACATGCCATGCCTTTTGATGCCTTTGACTTTGGGAAAGATTTTTTCTTTTTTTTTTTCTTTTTTTAAGCATCCATGCCATGTCCCTCCTATCTTCTCCTGCAAGTTTTATCCTCCTCCTTAGCTTTTTGCCCTGCTTTTGCAAGGTGTGTGAGCTTAGTTTTGGCATGTTTTGCTATTTTGCAGTGCTCTGATATAATCCCAGTGCATTTTCTTATAGTCACTAAATGGCCCAAATTTCCAATTTTTTTTTTTTTCTCCTGCAATTGCAATTCCTTTGATGGTATCTCCATTGCAGCCTGTTTGGCAGTCCTTCTTTTCTCTTTTGGCCTTCAGCGGGGATCAATTTTGGCAAGCATTGCTGCTGCATGTGCCTGTACCTATAGCGCTTATAGTGTATGGGAAAGATTTCTTTTTTTTTTCTTTTTTTTTCAGCATCCATGCCATGTCCCTCCTATCTTCTCCTGCAAGTTTTTACTTCCTCCTTGCCTTTTTGCCCTGCTTTTGCAAGGTGTGTGAGCTTAGTTTTGGCATGTTTTGCTATTTTGCAGTGCTCTGATATAATCCCGGTGCATTTTCTTATAGTCACTAAATGGCCCAAATTTCCCAGGTTTTTTATTTTTCTCCTGCAATTGCAATTCCTTTGATGGTATCTCCATTGCAGCCTGTTTGGCAGTCCTTCTTTTCTCTTTTGGCCTTCAGCGGGGATCAATTTTGGCAAGCTTTGCTGCTGCATGTGCCTGCGCCTATAGCGTATGGGAAAAATTTCTTCCTTTTTTTTTTTATTTTTTTCAGCATTCATGCCATGTCTATTATCTCTTCCCCCCAAGCTGTTTCTTCCTCCTTGACTCTTTCCCCTCCTTTTGCAGCGACTGTCAGCTTAGTTTTGGCATGTTTTGCTCCTTTGCCATGCAGCTCATTTCCTCAGAGACCATTTTTTGAAGACACTAAAACTCCTCATTTTCTGGTGTTTTTCGGCTTTTTTTCAATTGCATTTCATTTGATCCTATCTCCTTTCCAGAGTCTTTGTAAGCCTTTCTTTTTGGGTTCGCAAGATTCCGTTTCCTTCCCGAAAGGAAATGAAATTTCCTTTCGGGAAGGGAAACGGAATCTTGCGATTTCAATGGGCACCAAGAGAGGAATCTTTGGTGCATGTCCCGAGACTTGATGACATGCCATGCCTTTTGATGCCTTTGACTTTGGGAAAGATTTTTTCTTTTTTTTTTCTCTTTTTTTAAGCATCCATGCCATGTCCCTCCTATCTTCTCCTGCAAGTTTTTTCCTCCTCCTTAGCTTTTTGCCCTGCTTTTGCAAGGTGTGTGAGCTTAGTTTTGGCATGTTTTGCTATTTTGCAGTGCTCTGATATAATCCCGGTGCATTTTCTTATAGTCACTAAATGGCCCAAATTTCCAATTTTTTTTTTTTCTCCTGCAATTGCAATTCCTTTGATGGTATCTCCATTGCAGCCTGTTTGGCAGTCCTTCTTTTCTCTTTTGGCCTTCAGCGGGGATCAATTTTGGCAAGCATTGCTGCTGCATGTGCCTGTACCTATAGCGCTTATAGTGTATGGGAAAGATTTCTTTTTTTTTTCTTTTTTTTTCAGCATCCATGCCATGTCCCTCCTATCTTCTCCTGCAAGTTTTTACTTCCTCCTTGCCTTTTTGCCCTGCTTTTGCAAGGTGTGTGAGCTTAGTTTTGGCATGTTTTGCTATTTTGCAGTGCTCTGATATAATCCCGGTGCATTTTCTTATAGTCACTAAATGGCCCAAATTTCCCAGGTTTTTTATTTTTCTCCTGCAATTGCAATTCCTTTGATGGTATCTCCATTGCAGCCTGTTTGGCAGTCCTTCTTTTCTCTTTTGGCCTTCAGCGGGGATCAATTTTGGCAAGCTTTGCTGCTGCATGTGCCTGCGCCTATAGCGTATGGGAAAAATTTCTTCCTTTTTTTTTTTATTTTTTTCAGCATTCATGCCATGTCTATTATCTCTTCCCCCCAAGCTGTTTCTTCCTCCTTGACTCTTTCCCCTCCTTTTGCAGCGACTGTCAGCTTAGTTTTGGCATGTTTTGCTCCTTTGCCATGCAGCTCATTTCCTCAGAGACCATTTCTTGAAGACACTAAAACTCCTGATTTTCTGGTGTTTTTCGGCTTTTTTTCAATTGCATTTCATTTGATCCTATCTCCTTTCCAGAGTCTTTGTAAGCCTTTCTTTTTGGGTTCGCAAGCTTCCGTTTCCTTCCCGAAAGGAAATGAAATTTCCTTTCGGGAAGGGAAACGGAATCTTGCGATTTCAATGGGCACCAAGAGAGGAATCTTTGGTGCATGTCCCGAGACTTGATGACATGCCATGCCTTTTGATGCCTTTGACTTTGGGAAAGATTTTTTCTTTTTTTTTTTTCTTTTTTTAAGCATCCATGCCATGTCCCTCCTATCTTCTCCTGCAAGTTTTTTCCTCCTCCTTAGCTTTTTGCCCTGCTTTTGCAAGGTGTGTGAGCTTAGTTTTGGCATGTTTTGCTATTTTGCAGTGCTCTGATATAATCCCAGTGCATTTTCTTATAGTCACTAAATGGCCCAAATTTCCAATTTTTTTTTTTTTCTCCTGCAATTGCAATTCCTTTGATGGTATCTCCATTGCAGCCTGTTTGGCAGTCCTTCTTTTCTCTTTTGGCCTTCAGCGGGGATCAATTTTGGCAAGCTTTGCTGCTGCATGTGCCTGCGCCTATAGCGTATGGGAAAAATTTCTTCCTTTTTTTTTTTATTTTTTTCAGCATTCATGCCATGTCTATTATCTCTTCCCCCCAAGCTGTTTCTTCCTCCTTGACTCTTTCCCCTCCTTTTGCAGCGTCTGTCAGCTTAGTTTTGGCATGTTTTGCTCCTTTGCCATGCAGCTCATTTCCTCAGAGACCATTTCTTGAAGACACTAAAACTCCTGATTTTCTGGTGTTTTTCGGCTTTTTTTCAATTGCATTTCATTTGATCCTATCTCCTTTCCAGAGTCTTTGTAAGCCTTTCTTTTTGGGTTCGCAAGATTCCGTTTCCTTCCCGAAAGGAAATGAAATTTCCTTTCGGGAAGGGAAACGGAATCTTGCGATTTCAATGGGCACCAAGAGAGGAATCTTTGGTGCATGTCCCGAGACTTGATGACATGCCATGCCTTTTGATGCCTTTGACTTTGGGAAAGATTTTTTCTTTTTTTTTTTTCTTTTTTTAAGCATCCATGCCATGTCCCTCCTATCTTCTCCTGCAAGTTTTATCCTCCTCCTTAGCTTTTTGCCCTGCTTTTGCAAGGTGTGTGAGCTTAGTTTTGGCATGTTTTGCTATTTTGCAGTGCTCTGATATAATCCCAGTGCATTTTCTTATAGTCACTAAATGGCCCAAATTTCCAATTTTTTTTTTTTTCTCCTGCAATTGCAATTCCTTTGATGGTATCTCCATTGCAGCCTGTTTGGCAGTCCTTCTTTTCTCTTTTGGCCTTCAGCGGGGATCAATTTTGGCAAGCATTGCTGCTGCATGTGCCTGTACCTATAGCGCTTATAGTGTATGGGAAAGATTTCTTTTTTTTTTCTTTTTTTTTCAGCATCCATGCCATGTCCCTCCTATCTTCTCCTGCAAGTTTTTACTTCCTCCTTGCCTTTTTGCCCTGCTTTTGCAAGGTGTGTGAGCTTAGTTTTGGCATGTTTTGCTATTTTGCAGTGCTCTGATATAATCCCGGTGCATTTTCTTATAGTCACTAAATGGCCCAAATTTCCCAGGTTTTTTATTTTTCTCCTGCAATTGCAATTCCTTTGATGGTATCTCCATTGCAGCCTGTTTGGCAGTCCTTCTTTTCTCTTTTGGCCTTCAGCGGGGATCAATTTTGGCAAGCTTTGCTGCTGCATGTGCCTGCGCCTATAGCGTATGGGAAAAATTTCTTCCTTTTTTTTTTTATTTTTTTCAGCATTCATGCCATGTCTATTATCTCTTCCCCCCAAGCTGTTTCTTCCTCCTTGACTCTTTCCCCTCCTTTTGCAGCGACTGTCAGCTTAGTTTTGGCATGTTTTGCTCCTTTGCCATGCAGCTCATTTCCTCAGAGACCATTTTTTGAAGACACTAAAACTCCTCATTTTCTGGTGTTTTTCGGCTTTTTTTCAATTGCATTTCATTTGATCCTATCTCCTTTCCAGAGTCTTTGTAAGCCTTTCTTTTTGGGTTCGCAAGATTCCGTTTCCTTCCCGAAAGGAAATGAAATTTCCTTTCGGGAAGGGAAACGGAATCTTGCGATTTCAATGGGCACCAAGAGAGGAATCTTTGGTGCATGTCCCGAGACTTGATGACATGCCATGCCTTTTGATGCCTTTGACTTTGGGAAAGATTTTTTCTTTTTTTTTTCTCTTTTTTTAAGCATCCATGCCATGTCCCTCCTATCTTCTCCTGCAAGTTTTTTCCTCCTCCTTAGCTTTTTGCCCTGCTTTTGCAAGGTGTGTGAGCTTAGTTTTGGCATGTTTTGCTATTTTGCAGTGCTCTGATATAATCCCGGTGCATTTTCTTATAGTCACTAAATGGCCCAAATTTCCAATTTTTTTTTTTTTTCTCCTGCAATTGCAATTCCTTTCATGGTATCTCCATTGCAGCCTGTTTGGCAGTCCTTCTTTTCTCTTTTGGCCTTCAGCGGGGATCAATTTTGGCAAGCTTTGCTGCTGCATGTGCCTGTACCTATAGCGCTTATAGTGTATGGGAAAGATTTCTTTTTTTTTTTTTTTTTTTTTCAGCATCCATGCCATGTCCCTCTTATCTTCTCCTGCAAGTTTTTACTTCCTCCTTGCCTTTTTGCCCTGCTTTTGCAAGGTGTGTGAGCTTAGTTTTGGCATGTTTTGCTATTTTGCAGTGCTCTGATATAATCCCGGTGCATTTTCTTATAGTCACTAAATGGCCCAAATTTCCCAGGTTTTTTATTTTTCTCCTGCAATTGCAATTCCTTTGATGGTATCTCCATTGCAGCCTGTTTGGCAGTCCTTCTTTTCTCTTTTGGCCTTCAGCGGGGATCAATTTTGGCAAGCTTTGCTGCTGCATGTGCCTGCGCCTATAGCGTATGGGAAAAATTTCTTCCTTTTTTTTTTTATTTTTTTCAGCATTCATGCCATGTCTATTATCTCTTCCCCCCAAGCTGTTTCTTCCTCCTTGACTCTTTCCCCTCCTTTTGCAGCGACTGTCAGCTTAGTTTTGGCATGTTTTGCTCCTTTGCCATGCAGCTCATTTCCTCAGAGACCATTTCTTGAAGACACTAAAACTCCTGATTTTCTGGTGTTTTTCGGCTTTTTTTCAATTGCATTTCATTTGATCCTATCTCCTTTCCAGAGTCTTTGTAAGCCTTTCTTTTTGGGTTCGCAAGATTCCGTTTCCTTCCCGAAAGGAAATGAAATTTCCTTTCGGGAAGGGAAACGGAATCTTGCGATTTCAATGGGCACCAAGAGAGGAATCTTTGGTGCATGTCCCGAGACTTGATGACATGCCATGCCTTTTGATGCCTTTGACTTTGGGAAAGATTTTTTCTTTTTTTTTTTTCTTTTTTTAAGCATCCATGCCATGTCCCTCCTATCTTCTCCTGCAAGTTTTTTCCTCCTCCTTAGCTTTTTGCCCTGCTTTTGCAAGGTGTGTGAGCTTAGTTTTGGCATGTTTTGCTATTTTGCAGTGCTCTGATATAATCCCGGTGCATTTTCTTATAGTCACTAAATGGCCCAAATTTCCCAGGTTTTTTTTTTTTTCTCCTGCAATTGCAATTCCTTTCATGGTATCTCCATTGCAGCCTGTTTGGCAGTCCTTCTTTTCTCTTTTGGCCTTCAGCGGGGATCAATTTTGGCAAGCTTTGCTGCTGCATGTGCCTGTACCTATAGCGCTTATAGTGTATGGGAAAGATTTCTTTTTTTTTTTTTTTTTTTTCAGCATCCATGCCACGTCCCTCTTATCTTCTCCTGCAAGTTTTTACTTCCTCCTTGCCTTTTTGCCCTGCTTTTGCAAGGTGTGTGAGCTTAGTTTTGGCATGTTTTGCTATTTTGCAGTGCTCTGATATAATCCCGGTGCATTTTCTTATAGTCACTAAATGGCCCAAATTTCCAATTTTTTTTTTTTTTCTCCTGCAATTGCAATTCCTTTGATGGTATCTCCATTGCAGCCTGTTTGGCAGTCCTTCTTTTCTCTTTTGGCCTTCAGCGGGGATCAATTTTGGCAAGCTTTGCTGCTGCATGTGCCTGCGCCTATAGCGTATGGGAAAAATTTCTTCCTTTTTTTTTTTATTTTTTTCAGCATTCATGCCATGTCTATTATCTCTTCCCCCCAAGCTGTTTCTTCCTCCTTGACTCTTTCCCCTCCTTTGGCAGCGTCTGTCAGCTCAGTTTTGGCATGTTTTGGTCCTTTGCCATGCAGCTCATTTCCTCAGAGACCATTTCTTGAACACACTAAAACTCCTGATTTTCTGGTGTTTTTCGGCTTTTTTTCAATTGCATTTCATTTGATCCTATCTCCTTTCCAGAGTCTTTGTAAGCCTTTCTTTTTGGATTCGCAAGATTCCGTTTCCTTCCCGAAAGGAAATGAAATTTCCTTTCGGGAAGGGAAACGGAATCTTGCGATTTCAATGGGCACCAAGAGAGGAATCTTTGGTGCATGTCCCGAGACTTGATGACATGCCATGCCTTTTGATGCCTTTGACTTTGGGAAAGATTTTTTCTTTTTTTTTTTTCTTTTTTTAAGCATCCATGCCATGTCCCTCCTATCTTCTCCTGCAAGTTTTTCCTCCTCCTTAGCTTTTTGCCCTGCTTTTGCAAGGTCTGTGAGCTTAGTTTTGGCATGTTTTGCTATTTTGCAGTGCTCTGATATAATCCCGGTGCATTTTCTTATAGTCACTAAATGGCCCAAATTTCCAATTTTTTTTTTTTTTCTCCTGCAATTGCAATTCCTTTCATGGTATCTCCATTGCAGCCTGTTTGGCAGTCCTTCTTTTCTCTTTTGGCCTTCAGCGGGGATCAATTTTGGCAAGCTTTGCTGCTGCATGTGCCTGTACCTATAGCGCTTATAGTGTATGGGAAAGATTTCTTTTTTTTTTTTTTTTTTTTTCAGCATCCATGCCATGTCCCTCCTATCTTCTCCTGCAAGTTTTTACTTCCTCCTTGCCTTTTTGCCCTGCTTTTGCAAGTTCTGTGAGCTTAGTTTTGGCATGTTTTGCTATTTTGCAGTGCTCTGATATAATCCCGGTGCATTTTCTTATAGTCACTAAATGGCCCAAATTTCCAATTTTTTTTTTTTTTCTCCTGCAATTGCAATTCCTTTGATGGTATCTCCATTGCAGCCTGTTTGGCAGTCCTTCTTTTCTCTTTTGGCCTTCAGCAGGGATCAATATTGGCAAGCTTTGCTGCTGCATGTGCCTGTACCTATAGCGCTTATAGTGTATGGGAAAGACTTCTTTTTTTTTTCTTTTTTTTTCAGCATCCATGCCATGTCCCTCCTATCTTCTCCTGCAAGTTTTTACTTCCTCCTTGCCTTTTTGCCCTGCTTTTGCAAGGTGTGTGAGCTTAGTTTTGGCATGTTTTGCTATTTTGCAGTGCTCTGATATAATCCCGGTGCATTTTCTTATAGTCACTAAATGGCCCAAATTTCCCAGGTTTTTTTTTTTTTCTCCTGCAATTGCAATTCCTTTGATGGTATCTCCATTGCAGCCTGTTTGGCAGTCCTTCTTTTCTCTTTTGGCCTTCAGCGGGGATCAATTTTGGCAAGCTTTGCTGCTGCATGTGCCTGCGCCTATAGCGTATGGGAAAAATTTCTTCCTTTTTTTTTTTATTTTTTTCAGCATTCATGCCATGTCTATTATCTCTTCCCCCCAAGCTGTTTCTTCCTCCTTGACTCTTTCCCCTCCTTTTGCAGCGTCTGTCAGCTTAGTTTTGGCATGTTTTGCTCCTTTGCCATGCAGCTCATTTCCTCAGAGACCATTTCTTGAAGACACTAAAACTCCTGATTTTCTGGTGTTTTTCGGCTTTTTTTCAATTGCATTTCATTTGATCCTATCTCCTTTCCAGAGTCTTTGTAAGCCTTTCTTTTTGGGTTCGCAAGATTCCGTTTCCTTCCCGAAAGGAAATGAAATTTCCTTTCGGGAAGGGAAACGGAATCTTGCGATTTCAATGGGCACCAAGAGAGGAATCTTTGGTGCATGTCCCGAGACTTGATGACATGCCATGCCTTTTGATGCCTTTGACTTTGGGAAAGATTTTTTCTTTTTTTTTTTTCTTTTTTTAAGCATCCATGCCATGTCCCTCCTATCTTCTCCTGCAAGTTTTTTCCTCCTCCTTAGCTTTTTGCCCTGCTTTTGCAAGGTGTGTGAGCTTAGTTTTGGCATGTTTTGCTATTTTGCAGTGCTCTGATATAATCCCAGTGCATTTTCTTATAGTCACTAAATGGCCCAAATTTCCAATTTTTTTTTTTTTCTCCTGCAATTGCAATTCCTTTGATGGTATCTCCATTGCAGCCTGTTTGGCAGTCCTTCTTTTCTCTTTTGGCCTTCAGCGGGGATCAATTTTGGCAAGCTTTGCTGCTGCATGTGCCTGTACCTATAGCGCTTATAGTGTATGGGAAAGATTTCTTTTTTTTTTTTTTTTTTTTCAGCATCCATGCCATGTCCCTCTTATCTTCTCCTGCAAGTTTTTACTTCCTCCTTGCCTTTTTGCCCTGCTTTTGCAAGGTGTGTGAGCTTAGTTTTGGCATGTTTTGCTATTTTGCAGTGCTCTGATATAATCCCGGTGCATTTTCTTATAGTCACTAAATGGCCCAAATTTCCAATTTTTTTTTTTTTTCTCCTGCAATTGCAATTCCTTTGATGGTATCTCCATTGCAGCCTGTTTGGCAGTCCTTCTTTTCTCTTTTGGCCTTCAGCGGGGATCAATTTTGGCAAGCTTTGCTGCTGCATGTGCCTGTACCTATAGCGCTTATAGTGTATGGGAAAGATTTCTTTTTTTTTTTTTTTTTTTTTCAGCATCCATGCCATGTCCCTCTTATCTTCTCCTGCAAGTTTTTACTTCCTCCTTGCCTTTTTGCCCTGCTTTTGCAAGGTGTGTGAGCTTAGTTTTGGCATGTTTTGCTATTTTGCAGTGCTCTGATATAATCCCGGTGCATTTTCTTATAGTCACTAAATGGCCCAAATTTCCAATTTTTTTTTTTTTTCTCCTGCAATTGCAATTCCTTTGATGGTATCTCCATTGCAGCCTGTTTGGCAGTCCTTCTTTTCTCTTTTGGCCTTCAGCGGGGATCAATTTTGGCAAGCTTTGCTGCTGCATGTGCCTGCGCCTATAGCGTATGGGAAAAATTTCTTCCTTTTTTTTTTTATTTTTTTCAGCATTCATGCCATGTCTATTATCTCTTCCCCCCAAGCTGTTTCTTCCTCCTTGACTCTTTCCCCTCCTTTGGCAGCGTCTGTCAGCTTAGTTTTGGCATGTTTTGGTCCTTTGCCATGCAGCTCATTTCCTCAGAGACCATTTCTTGAAGACACTAAAACTCCTGATTTTCTGGTGTTTTTCGGCTTTTTTTCAATTGCATTTCATTTGATCCTATCTCCTTTCCAGAGTCTTTGTAAGCCTTTCTTTTTGGATTCGCAAGATTCCGTTTCCTTCCCGAAAGGAAATGAAATTTCCTTTCGGGAAGGGAAACGGAATCTTGCGATTTCAATGGGCACCAAGAGAGGAATCTTTGGTGCATGTCCCGAGACTTGATGACATGCCATGCCTTTTGATGCCTTTGACTTTGGGAAAGATTTTTTCTTTTTTTTTTTTCTTTTTTTAAGCATCCATGCCATGTCCCTCCTATCTTCTCCTGCAAGTTTTTCCTCCTCCTTAGCTTTTTGCCCTGCTTTTGCAAGGTCTGTGAGCTTAGTTTTGGCATGTTTTGCTATTTTGCAGTGCTCTGATATAATCCCGGTGCATTTTCTTATAGTCACTAAATGGCCCAAATTTCCAATTTTTTTTTTTTTTCTCCTGCAATTGCAATTCCTTTCATGGTATCTCCATTGCAGCCTGTTTGGCAGTCCTTCTTTTCTCTTTTGGCCTTCAGCGGGGATCAATTTTGGCAAGCTTTGCTGCTGCATGTGCCTGTACCTATAGCGCTTATAGTGTATGGGAAAGATTTCTTTTTTTTTTTTTTTTTTTTTCAGCATCCATGCCATGTCCCTCCTATCTTCTCCTGCAAGTTTTTACTTCCTCCTTGCCTTTTTGCCCTGCTTTTGCAAGTTCTGTGAGCTTAGTTTTGGCATGTTTTGCTATTTTGCAGTGCTCTGATATAATCCCGGTGCATTTTCTTATAGTCACTAAATGGCCCAAATTTCCAATTTTTTTTTTTTTTCTCCTGCAATTGCAATTCCTTTGATGGTATCTCCATTGCAGCCTGTTTGGCAGTCCTTCTTTTCTCTTTTGGCCTTCAGCAGGGATCAATATTGGCAACCTTTGCTGCTGCATGTGCCTGTACCTATAGCGCTTATAGTGTATGGGAAAGACTTCTTTTTTTTTTCTTTTTTTTTCAGCATCCATGCCATGTCCCTCCTATCTTCTCCTGCAAGTTTTTACTTCCTCCTTGCCTTTTTGCCCTGCTTTTGCAAGGTGTGTGAGCTTAGTTTTGGCATGTTTTGCTATTTTGCAGTGCTCTGATATAATCCCGGTGCATTTTCTTATAGTCACTAAATGGCCCAAATTTCCCAGGTTTTTTTTTTTTTCTCCTGCAATTGCAATTCCTTTGATGGTATCTCCATTGCAGCCTGTTTGGCAGTCCTTCTTTTCTCTTTTGGCCTTCAGCGGGGATCAATTTTGGCAAGCTTTGCTGCTGCATGTGCCTGCGCCTATAGCGTATGGGAAAAATTTCTTCCTTTTTTTTTTTATTTTTTTCAGCATTCATGCCATGTCTATTATCTCTTCCCCCCAAGCTGTTTCTTCCTCCTTGACTCTTTCCCCTCCTTTTGCAGCGTCTGTCAGCTTAGTTTTGGCATGTTTTGCTCCTTTGCCATGCAGCTCATTTCCTCAGAGACCATTTCTTGAACACACTAAAACTCCTGATTTTCTGGTGTTTTTCGGCTTTTTTTCAATTGCATTTCATTTGATCCTATCTCCTTTCCAGAGTCTTTGTAAGCCTTTCTTTTTGGGTTCGCAAGATTCCGTTTCCTTCCCGAAAGGAAATGAAATTTCCTTTCGGGAAGGGAAACGGAATCTTGCGATTTCAATGGGCACCAAGAGAGGAATCTTTGGTGCATGTCCCGAGACTTGATGACATGCCATGCCTTTTGATGCCTTTGACTTTGGGAAAGATTTTTTCTTTTTTTTTTTTCTTTTTTTAAGCATCCGTGCCATGTCCCTCCTATCTTCTCCTGCAAGTTTTTTCCTCCTCCTTAGCTTTTTGCCCTGCTTTTGCAAGGTCTGTGAGCTTAGTTTTGGCATGTTTTGCTATTTTGCAGTGCTCTGATATAATCCCGGTGCATTTTCTTATAGTCACTAAATGGCCCAAATTTCCAATTTTTTTTTTTTTCTCCTGCAATTGCAATTCCTTTGATGGTATCTCCATTGCAGCCTGTTTGGCAGTCCTTCTTTTCTCTTTTGGCCTTCAGCAGGGATCAATATTGGCAAGCTTTGCTGCTGCATGTGCCTGTACCTATAGCGCTTATAGTGTATGGGAAAGACTTCTTTTTTTTTTCTTTTTTTTTCAGCATCCATGCCATGTCCCTCCTATCTTCTCCTGCAAGTTTTTACTTCCTCCTTGCCTTTTTGCCCTGCTTTTGCAAGGTGTGTGAGCTTAGTTTTGGCATGTTTTGCTATTTTGCAGTGCTCTGATATAATCCCGGTGCATTTTCTTATAGTCACTAAATGGCCCAAATTTCCCAGGTTTTTTTTTTTTTCTCCTGCAATTGCAATTCCTTTGATGGTATCTCCATTGCAGCCTGTTTGGCAGTCCTTCTTTTCTCTTTTGGCCTTCAGCGGGGATCAATTTTGGCAAGCTTTGCTGCTGCATGTGCCTGCGCCTATAGCGTATGGGAAAAATTTCTTCCTTTTTTTTTTTTATTTTTTTCAGCATTCATGCCATGTCTATTATCTCTTCCCCCCAAGCTGTTTCTTCCTCCTTGACTCTTTCCCCTCCTTTGGCAGCGTCTGTCAGCTTAGTTTTGGCATGTTTTGCTCCTTTGCCATGCAGCTCATTTCCTCAGAGACCATTTCTTGAAGACACTAAAACTCCTGATTTTCTGGTGTTTTTCGGCTTTTTTTCAATTGCATTTCATTTGATCCTATCTCCTTTCCAGAGTCTTTGTAAGCCTTTCTTTTTGGATTCGCAAGATTCCGTTTCCTTCCCGAAAGGAAATGAAATTTCCTTTCGGGAAGGGAAACGGAATCTTGCGATTTCAATGGGCACCAAGAGAGGAATCTTTGGTGCATGTCCCGAGACTTGATGACATGCCATGCCTTTTGATGCCTTTGACTTTGGGAAAGATTTTTTCTTTTTTTTTTTTCTTTTTTTAAGCATCCATGCCATGTCCCTCCTATCTTCTCCTGCAAGTTTTTCCTCCTCCTTAGCTTTTTGCCCTGCTTTTGCAAGGTCTGTGAGCTTAGTTTTGGCATGTTTTGCTATTTTGCAGTGCTCTGATATAATCCCGGTGCATTTTCTTATAGTCACTAAATGGCCCAAATTTCCAATTTTTTTTTTTTTTCTCCTGCAATTGCAATTCCTTTCATGGTATCTCCATTGCAGCCTGTTTGGCAGTCCTTCTTTTCTCTTTTGGCCTTCAGCGGGGATCAATTTTGGCAAGCTTTGCTGCTGCATGTGCCTGTACCTATAGCGCTTATAGTGTATGGGAAAGATTTCTTTTTTTTTTTTTTTTTTTCAGCATCCATGCCATGTCCCTCCTATCTTCTCCTGCAAGTTTTTACTTCCTCCTTGCCTTTTTGCCCTGCTTTTGCAAGTTCTGTGAGCTTAGTTTTGGCATGTTTTGCTATTTTGCAGTGCTCTGATATAATCCCGGTGCATTTTCTTATAGTCACTAAATGGCCCAAATTTCCAATTTTTTTTTTTTTTCTCCTGCAATTGCAATTCCTTTGATGGTATCTCCATTGCAGCCTGTTTGGCAGTCCTTCTTTTCTCTTTTGGCCTTCAGCAGGGATCAATATTGGCAAGCTTTGCTGCTGCATGTGCCTGTACCTATAGCGCTTATAGTGTATGGGAAAGACTTCTTTTTTTTTTCTTTTTTTTTCAGCATCCATGCCATGTCCCTCCTATCTTCTCCTGCAAGTTTTTACTTCCTCCTTGCCTTTTTGCCCTGCTTTTGCAAGGTGTGTGAGCTTAGTTTTGGCATGTTTTGCTATTTTGCAGTGCTCTGATATAATCCCGGTGCATT
Organism: Molothrus aeneus; assembly: GCF_037042795.1. Lineage (NCBI taxonomy): Eukaryota > Metazoa > Chordata > Aves > Passeriformes > Icteridae > Molothrus > Molothrus aeneus. Next base: position 47,487,764 of record NC_089649.1, on the reverse strand, counting down.
TTCTTATAGTCACTAAATGGCCCAAATTTCCCAGGTTTTTTTTTTTTTCTCCTGCAATTGCAATTCCTTTGATGGTATCTCCATTGCAGCCTGTTTGGCAGTCCTTCTTTTCTCTTTTGGCCTTCAGCGGGGATCAATTTTGGCAAGCTTTGCTGCTGCATGTGCCTGCGCCTATAGCGTATGGGAAAAATTTCTTCCTTTTTTTTTTTATTTTTTTCAGCATTCATGCCATGTCTATTATCTCTTCCCCCCAAGCTGTTTCTTCCTCCTTGACTCTTTCCCCTCCTTTTGCAGCGTCTGTCAGCTTAGTTTTGGCATGTTTTGCTCCTTTGCCATGCAGCTCATTTCCTCAGAGACCATTTCTTGAAGACACTAAAACTCCTGATTTTCTGGTGTTTTTCGGCTTTTTTTCAATTGCATTTCATTTGATCCTATCTCCTTTCCAGAGTCTTTGTAAGCCTTTCTTTTTGGGTTCGCAAGATTCCGTTTCCTTCCCGAAAGGAAATGAAATTTCCTTTCGGGAAGGGAAACGGAATCTTGCGATTTCAATGGGCACCAAGAGAGGAATCTTTGGTGCATGTCCCGAGACTTGATGACATGCCATGCCTTTTGATGCCTTTGACTTTGGGAAAGATTTTTTCTTTTTTTTTTTTCTTTTTTTAAGCATCCATGCCATGTCCCTCCTATCTTCTCCTGCAAGTTTTTTCCTCCTCCTTAGCTTTTTGCCCTGCTTTTGCAAGGTGTGTGAGCTTAGTTTTGGCATGTTTTGCTATTTTGCAGTGCTCTGATATAAACCCGGTGCATTTTCTTATAGTCACTAAATGGCCCAAATTTCCAATTTTTTTTTTTTTCTCCTGCAATTGCAATTCCTTTGATGGTATCTCCATTGCAGCCTGTTTGGCAGTCCTTCTTTTCTCTTTTGGCCTTCAGCGGGGATCAATTTTGGCAAGCTTTGCTGCTGCATGTGCCTGTACCTATAGCGCTTATAGTGTATGGGAAAGATTTCTTTTTTTTTTTTTTTTTTTTTCAGCATCCATGCCATGTCCCTCCTATCTTCTCCTGCAAGTTTTTACTTCCTCCTTGCCTTTTTGCCCTGCTTTTGCAAGGTGTGTGAGCTTAGTTTTGGCATGTTTTGCTATTTTGCAGTGCTCTGATATAATCCCGGTGCATTTTCTTATAGTCACTAAATGGCCCAAATTTCCAATTTTTTTTTTTTTTCTCCTGCAATTGCAATTCCTTTGATGGTATCTCCATTGCAGCCTGTTTGGCAGTCCTTCTTTTCTCTTTTGGCCTTCAGCGGGGATCAATTTTGGCAAGCTTTGCTGCTGCATGTGCCTGCGCCTATAGCGTATGGGAAAAATTTCTTCCTTTTTTTTTTTATTTTTTTCAGCATTCATGCCATGTCTATTATCTCTTCCCCCCAAGCTGTTTCTTCCTCCTTGACTCTTTCCCCTCCTTTTGCAGCGTCTGTCAGCTTAGTTTTGGCATGTTTTGCTCCTTTGCCATGCAGCTCATTTCCTCAGAGACCATTTCTTGAACACACTAAAACTCCTGATTTTCTGGTGTTTTTCGGCTTTTTTTCAATTGCATTTCATTTGATCCTATCTCCTTTCCAGAGTCTTTGTAAGCCTTTCTTTTTGGGTTCGCAAGATTCCGTTTCCTTCCCGAAAGGAAATGAAATTTCCTTTCGGGAAGGGAAACGGAATCTTGCGATTTCAATGGGCACCAAGAGAGGAATCTTTGGTGCATGTCCCGAGACTTGATGACATGCCATGCCTTTTGATGCCTTTGACTTTGGGAAAGATTTTTTCTTTTTTTTTTTTCTTTTTTTAAGCATCCATGCCATGTCCCTCCTATCTTCTCCTGCAAGTTTTTCCTCCTCCTTAGCTTTTTGCCCTGCTTTTGCAAGGTGTGTGAGCTTAGTTTTGGCATGTTTTGCTATTTTGCAGTGCTCTGATATAATCCCGGTGCATTTTCTTATAGTCACTAAATGGCCCAAATTTCCCAGGTTTTTTTTTTTTTCTCCTGCAATTGCAATTCCTTTGATGGTATCTCCATTGCAGCCTGTTTGGCAGTCCTTCTTTTCTCTTTTGGCCTTCAGCGGGGATCAATTTTGGCAAGCTTTGCTGCTGCATGTGCCTGCGCCTATAGCGTATGGGAAAAATTTCTTCCTTTTTTTTTTTATTTTTTTCAGCATTCATGCCATGTCTATTATCTCTTCCCCCCAAGCTGTTTCTTCCTCCTTGACTCTTTCCCCTCCTTTTGCAGCGTCTGTCAGCTTAGTTTTGGCATGTTTTGCTCCTTTGCCATGCAGCTCATTTCCTCAGAGACCATTTCTTGAAGACACTAAAACTCCTGATTTTCTGGTGTTTTTCGGCTTTTTTTCAATTGCATTTCATTTGATCCTATCTCCTTTCCAGAGTCTTTGTAAGCCTTTCTTTTTGGATTCGCAAGATTCCGTTTCCTTCCCGAAAGGAAATGAAATTTCCTTTCGGGAAGGAAAACGGAATCTTGCGATTTCAATGGGCACCAAGAGAGGAATCTTTGGTGCATGTCCCGAGACTTGATGACATGCCATGCCTTTTGATGCCTTTGACTTTGGGAAAGATTTTTTCTTTTTTTTTTTTCTTTTTTTAAGCATCCATGCCATGTCCCTCCTATCTTCTCCTGCAAGTTTTTTCCTCCTCCTTAGCTTTTTGCCCTGCTTTTGCAAGGTCTGTGAGCTTAGTTTTGGCATGTTTTGCTATTTTGCAGTGCTCTGATATAATCCCGGTGCATTTTCTTATAGTCACTAAATGGCCCAAATTTCCAATTTTTTTTTTTTTTCTCCTGCAATTGCAATTCCTTTGATGGTATCTCCATTGCAGCCTGTTTGGCAGTCCTTCTTTTCTCTTTTGGCCTTCAGCGGGGATCAATTTTGGCAAGCTTTGCTGCTGCATGTGCCTGCGCCTATAGCACTTATAGTGTATGGGAAAGATTTCTTTTTTTGATTTTTTGTTTTTCCGCATCCATGCCATGTCCCTCCTATCTTCTCCTGCAAGTTTTTACTTCCTCCTTGCCTTTTTGCCCTTCTTTTGCAAGGTCTGTGAGCTTAGTTTTGGCATGTTTTGCTATTTTGCAGTGCTCTGATATAATCCCGGTGCATTTTCTTATAGTCACTAAATGGCCCAAATTTCCAATTTTTTTTTTTTTCTCCTGCAATTGCAATTCCTTTGATGGTATCTCCATTGCAGCCTGTTTGGCAGTCCTTCTTTTCTCTTTTGGCCTTCAGCGGGGATCAATTTTGGCAAGCTTTGCTGCTGCATGTGCCTGCGCCTATAGCGTATGGGAAAAATTTCTTCCTTTTTTTTTTTATTTTTTTCAGCATTCATGCCATGTCTATTATCTCTTCCCCCCAAGCTGTTTCTTCCTCCTTGACTCTTTCCCCTCCTTTTGCAGCGTCTGTCAGCTTAGTTTTGGCATGTTTTGCTCCTTTGCCATGCAGCTCATTTCCTCAGAGACCATTTCTTGAAGACACTAAAACTCCTGATTTTCTGGTGTTTTTCGGCTTTTTTTCAATTGCATTTCATTTGATCCTATCTCCTTTCCAGAGTCTTTGTAAGCCTTTCTTTTTGGATTCGCAAGATTCCGTTTCCTTCCCGAAAGGAAATGAAATTTCCTTTCGGGAAGGGAAACGGAATCTTGCGATTTCAATGGGCACCAAGAGAGGAATCTTTGGTGCATGTCCCGAGACTTGATGACATGCCATGCCTTTTGATGCCTTTGACTTTGGGAAAGATTTTTTCTTTTTTTTTTCTTTTTTTAAGCATCCATGCCATGTCCCTCCTATCTTCTCCTGCAAGTTTTTTCCTCCTCCTTAGCTTTTTGCCCTGCTTTTGCAAGGTCTGTGAGCTTAGTTTTGGCATGTTTTGCTATTTTGCAGTGCTCTGATATAATCCCGGTGCATTTTCTTATAGTCACTAAATGGCCCAAATTTCCCAGGTTTTTTTTTTTTTTCTCCTGCAATTGCAATTCCTTTGATGGTATCTCCATTGCAGCCTGTTTGGCAGTCCTTCTTTTCTCTTTTGGCCTTCAGCAGGGATCAATTTTGGCAAGCTTTGCTGCTGCATGTGCCTGTACCTATAGCGCTTATAGTGTATGGGAAAGATTTCTTTTTATTTTTTTTTTTTTTTCAGCATCCATGCCATGTTCCTCCTATCTTCTCCTGCAAGTTTTTACTTCCTCCTTGCCTTTTTGCCCTGCTTTTGCAAGGTGTGTGAGCTTAGTTTTGGCATGTTTTGCTATTTTGCAGTGCTCTGATATAATCCCGGTGCATTTTCTTATAGTCACTAAATGGCCCAAATTTCCAATTTTTTTTTTTTTTCTCCTGCAATTGCAATTCCTTTGATGGTATCTCCATTGCAGCCTGTTTGGCAGTCCTTCTTTTCTCTTTTGGCCTTCAGCGGGGATCAATTTTGGCAAGCTTTGCTGCTGCATGTGCCTGCGCCTATAGCGTATGGGAAAAATTTCTTCCTTTTTTTTTTTATTTTTTTCAGCATTCATGCCATGTCTATTATCTCTTCCCCCCAAGCTGTTTCTTCCTCCTTGACTCTTTCCCCTCCTTTGGCAGCGTCTGTCAGCTTAGTTTTGGCATGTTTTGGTCCTTTGCCATGCAGCTCATTTCCTCAGAGACCATTTCTTGAAGACACTAAAACTCCTGATTTTCTGGTGTTTTTCGGCTTTTTTTCAATTGCATTTCATTTGATCCTATCTCCTTTCCAGAGTCTTTGTAAGCCTTTCTTTTTGGATTCGCAAGATTCCGTTTCCTTCCCGAAAGGAAATGAAATTTCCTTTCGGGAAGGGAAACGGAATCTTGCGATTTCAATGGGCACCAAGAGAGGAATCTTTGGTGCATGTCCCGAGACTTGATGACATGCCATGCCTTTTGATGCCTTTGACTTTGGGAAAGATTTTTTCTTTTTTTTTTTTCTTTTTTTAAGCATCCATGCCATGTCCCTCCTATCTTCTCCTGCAAGTTTTTCCTCCTCCTTAGCTTTTTGCCCTGCTTTTGCAAGGTGTGTGAGCTTAGTTTTGGCATGTTTTGCTATTTTGCAGTGCTCTGATATAATCCCGGTGCATTTTCTTATAGTCACTAAATGGCCCAAATTTCCCAGGTTTTTTTTTTTTTCTCCTGCAATTGCAATTCCTTTGATGGTATCTCCATTGCAGCCTGTTTGGCAGTCCTTCTTTTCTCTTTTGGCCTTCAGCGGGGATCAATTTTGGCAAGCTTTGCTGCTGCATGTGCCTGCGCCTATAGCGTATGGGAAAAATTTCTTCCTTTTTTTTTTTATTTTTTTCAGCATTCATGCCATGTCTATTATCTCTTCCCCCCAAGCTGTTTCTTCCTCCTTGACTCTTTCCCCTCCTTTTGCAGCGTCTGTCAGCTTAGTTTTGGCATGTTTTGCTCCTTTGCCATGCAGCTCATTTCCTCAGAGACCATTTCTTGAAGACACTAAAACTCCTGATTTTCTGGTGTTTTTCGGCTTTTTTTCAATTGCATTTCATTTGATCCTATCTCCTTTCCAGAGTCTTTGTAAGCCTTTCTTTTTGGATTCGCAAGATTCCGTTTCCTTCCCGAAAGGAAATGAAATTTCCTTTCGGGAAGGGAAACGGAATCTTGCGATTTCAATGGGCACCAAGAGAGGAATCTTTGGTGCATGTCCCGAGACTTGATGACATGCCATGCCTTTTGATGCCTTTGACTTTGGGAAAGATTTTTTCTTTTTTTTTTCTTTTTTTAAGCATCCATGCCATGTCCCTCCTATCTTCTCCTGCAAGTTTTTTCCTCCTCCTTAGCTTTTTGCCCTGCTTTTGCAAGGTGTGTGAGCTTAGTTTTGGCATGTTTTGCTATTTTGCAGTGCTCTGATATAATCCCGGTGCATTTTCTTATAGTCACTAAATGGCCCAAATTTCCCAGGTTTTTTTTTTTTTTCTCCTGCAATTGCAATTCCTTTGATGGTATCTCCATTGCAGCCTGTTTGGCAGTCCTTCTTTTCTCTTTTGGCCTTCAGCGGGGATCAATTTTGGCAAGCTTTGCTGCTGCATGTGCCTGTACCTATAGCGCTTATAGTGTATGGGAAAGATTTCTTTTTATTTTTTTTTTTTTTTCAGCATCCATGCCATGTTCCTCCTATCTTCTCCTGCAAGTTTTTACTTCCTCCTTGCCTTTTTGCCCTTCTTTTGCAAGGTCTGTGAGCTTAGTTTTGGCATGTTTTGCTATTTTGCAGTGCTCTGATATAATCCCGGTGCATTTTCTTATAGTCACTAAATGGCCCAAATTTCCAATTTTTTTTTTTTTCTCCTGCAATTGCAATTCCTTTGATGGTATCTCCATTGCAGCCTGTTTGGCAGTCCTTCTTTTCTCTTTTGGCCTTCAGCGGGGATCAATTTTGGCAAGCTTTGCTGCTGCATGTGCCTGCGCCTATAGCGTATGGGAAAAATTTCTTCCTTTTTTTTTTTATTTTTTTCAGCATTCATGCCATGTCTATTATCTCTTCCCCCCAAGCTGTTTCTTCCTCCTTGACTCTTTCCCCTCCTTTTGCAGCGTCTGTCAGCTTAGTTTTGGCATGTTTTGCTCCTTTGCCATGCAGCTCATTTCCTCAGAGACCATTTCTTGAAGACACTAAAACTCCTGATTTTCTGGTGTTTTTCGGCTTTTTTTCAATTGCATTTCATTTGATCCTATCTCCTTTCCAGAGTCTTTGTAAGCCTTTCTTTTTGGATTCGCAAGATTCCGTTTCCTTCCCGAAAGGAAATGAAATTTCCTTTCGGGAAGGGAAACGGAATCTTGCGATTTCAATGGGCACCAAGAGAGGAATCTTTGGTGCATGTCCCGAGACTTGATGACATGCCATGCCTTTTGATGCCTTTGACTTTGGGAAAGATTTTTTCTTTTTTTTTTTCTTTTTTTAAGCATCCATGCAATGTCCCTCCTATCTTCTCCTGCAAGTTTTTTCCTCCTCCTTAGCTTTTTGCCCTGCTTTTGCAAGGTGTGTGAGCTTAGTTTTGGCATGTTTTGCTATTTTGCAGTGCTCTGATATAATCCCGGTGCATTTTCTTATAGTCACTAAATGGCCCAAATTTCCAATTTTTTTTTTTTTTCTCCTGCAATTGCAATTCCTTTGATGGTATCTCCATTGCAGCCTGTTTGGCAGTCCTTCTTTTCTCTTTTGGCCTTCAGCGGGGATCAATTTTGGCAAGCTTTGCTGCTGCATGTGCCTGTACCTATAGCGCTTATAGCGTATGGGAAAAATTTCTTTTTTTTTTTTTTTTTTTCAGCATCCATGCCATGTCCCTTCTATCTTCTCCTGCAAGTTTTTTCCTCCTCTTTGCCTTTTTGCCCTGCTTTTGCAAGGTGTGTGAGCTTAGTTTTGGCATGTTTTGCTATTTTGCAGTGCTCTGATATAATCCCGGTGCATTTTCTTATAGTCACTAAATGGCCCAAATTTCCCCGTTTTTTTTTTTTTTTTCTTTTGCAATTGCAATTCCTTTGATGGTATCTCCATTGCAGCCTGTTTGGCAGTCCTTCTTTTTCTCTTTTGGCCTTCAGCGGGGATCAATTTTGGCAAGCTTTGCTGCTGCATGTGCCTGTACCTATAGCGCTTATAGCGTATGGGAAAGATTTCTTTTTTTTTTTTTTTTTTCAGCATCCATGCCATGTCCCTTCTATCTTCTCCTGCAAGTTTTTACTTCCTCCTTGCCTTTTTGCCCTGCTTTTGCAAGGTGTGTGAGCTTAGTTTTGGCATGTTTTGCTATTTTGCAGTGCTCTGATATAATCCCGGTGCATTTTCTTATAGTCACTAAATGGCCCAAATTTCCTCGGTTTTTTTTTTTTTTTTCTCCTGCAATTGCAATTCCTTTGATGGTATCTCCATTGCAGCCTGTTTGGCAGTCCTTCTTTTCTCTTTTGGCCTTCAGCGGGGATCAATTTTGGCGAAGTGGAGCGGTGGCCGGTGGAAAGTAAAACGCCCAGGCTAGATAAGTGTCCAGCCAACCTCCAGCCAGGAAGGCACTTCCCCAACACGAAGTCAGGGCCCGGTGCCTAGCGATGACAGGCTTACGGACGAGTGGCCGCAGTAGTGAGCTCCGAAGTCGCAGGATGAAATGAAGAGGCGACTCTCAGTTTCTTCAGGGAGGGTGGTTTTATCGGTAGGGAAACGTGGAGAACGAGCTGAGAGCCCCAAGGGAAGAAAACCCCGGGTTTTACAGAGGGTGGGGGGGGTCAAAGATAGCAAATCAGAGAAGGATACACTAAGGATTGGCATAATCGGAGAACCAATCAAACACAGTTGTGGGAGGGACCCTGGCCCCTAACCCAATCACCCGACACCCTGGCCCGAACTTTCTAGAAAAAGAGGCAGGGGTGTCGAGTGACAGGCAGGCAGCCAGGGGTGGGGAACAAGAAAGATACATTTAGTAACCAAGACAACTGGGGAGGGGTTTGGGGATTGACACAAACTGGTAACAGGGCAGGACCTTCTGATAGAACAATGGGGGGAAAACTGAACAGACATAAAACACACCACAACAGCAAGCTTTGCTGCTGCATGTGCCTGCACCTATAGCGTATGGGAAAAATTTCTTCCTTTTTTTTTTTTTTTTTTCAGCATCCGTGCCATGTCTATTATCTCTTCCCCTCAAGCTGTTTCTTCCTCCTTGACTCTTTCCCCTGCTTTTGCAGCGTCTGTCAGCTTAGTTTTGGCATGTTTTGCTCCTTTGCCATGCAGCTCATTTCCTCAGAGACCATTTCTTGAAGACACTAAAACTCCTGATTTTCTGGTGTTTTTCGGCTTTTTTTCAATTGCATTTCATTTGATCCTATCTCCTTTCCAGAGTCTTTGTAAGCCTTTCTTTTTGGGTTCGCAAGATTCCGTTTCCTTCCCGAAAGGAAATGAAATTTCCTTTCGGGAAGGGAAACGGAATCTTGCGATTTCAATGGGCACCAAGAGAGGAATCTTTGGTGCATGTCCCGAGACTTGATGACATGCCATGCCTTTTGATGCCTTTGACTTTGGGAAAGATTTTTTCTTTTTTTTTTTTTTTTTTAAGAATCCATGCCATGTCCCTCCTATCTTCTCCTGCAAGTTTTTTCCTCCTCCTTGCCTTTTTGCCCTGCTTTTGCAAGGTGTGTGAGCTTAGTTTTGGCATGTTTTGCTATTTTGCAGTGCTCTGATATAATCCCGGTGCATTTTCTTATAGTCACTAAATAGAACAAAAACAGGAATTTGAAACAGACTGCAGACATGCATCTGTCCATATAAATGTTTTTATCCTATGGGCATGCTTATGTTGTACAGAAGATCACAGTTTTTTCCCAAACTTTCAGATTATGCTATAAAATTTTGATATAACTCTTTCAAGTACAATTTAAATTTTTTGCTCTGTTTTTTTTGCAGTAACCTGCTTTAGAAATGTTAAAGCAGAGAAGTCAAACTATCTATCATGCAGCCTGCACTGGATTCAGGCCACCTTCCCTAGAAGTTGTTATAGTGTAGACACAGTAAAGATAAAGTGGAATGGTAACTAAAATCACAAAAAGGAAATTCAATGTTCCTTTTCTCCTAACATACAGAGTGCTGGTAATGTTAAAAAATAAATACTGAAATAAAAAAATGAGACTAAGACATTGAAACTGGTCTCTTGGTTTAACCACAGGACTGCAAAGTCAAGGATACCTAAGCCAAGGAAAACCAACTTATTTCGCTGATAATGTCAATGTATTTCAGCAGTATGCCCCAATGGTACAACTTTTCAAAACCAATGATGATTAGTTTGGGTACTGTGCTGCAAAGCCTGGTTCCAGCTGTACTCTCAATCCTGTGTATCCCTGTGGTGCTCTGTGGAGGTGTGTTAAATTTGCAATTTTGATTCCAGTTAAAGAAATCCTTGTGCATGCTAAAGGTCTGCAGAGTGTCCCAAGTTCGCTAGACAACATGTAATGTTTTATTAAGCCTTACATTTTGTAAATGTATTTCACGTAATCATGTCAAAACCAAGACCTCAGTTGAAACTATTCAACTAAGGTCTTGGGTAATAAAGGTAATTATTTCTTGTAACAACCTGAAGCCTGTTAAGCCACAGGGAGTCATCTCAGGGTGTGCATCACCAGGCACTGCCCTTGTTCTAGGACGCTGCCATAGTTTGGCTGGGGGATCCCTCTGCTTGCCCACAGATCCACTGGCCAAAGCAAGCACAGGCAGCTTGTCACAGACACAAGTGGCTGCACATCAAGACTGCTCATCTCTTCTCCCAGCTGCGAAGGGGAAGGAAACTAAATCTGTAGAGACTTCAGGAGAGGCAAATGCTGCCAAGGTACTTCAGGAGAGTGCGCTCTTCTTTGGATTCAGTGTTCAGGTGGGGCCACAGAACTCCCTAGGTCTGGGACTCGATAACGATCTAGAAAGCCCATTCGGGGTCACTCCTGGAGCCTTGCGCGCCCTTTCCCCCGCAAGTGGAGGGGATGCCACCTCCGTCTCCGCCGGCGAGCGGGCGCGCCCAGCTGCGCTGAGCCGCGCCCGGGCGGGCGGAGCCCGCGGATCCTGGCAGCCGTGGGGCCCGGAGTGGCGCTGCCCGTCCGTCCGTCCGTCCTGCCGTGCGGGTCAGAGTCTGCCCGTCCTGTCCTGCGGGTCAGTGTCTGCGCGGCCGCGGGGCCGGGGCTCCGCGGGAGGGCGCGGGGCTGGCTCGGTCTGTTCGGTGCGCGCATCGCTCGGGACGCGGAGGGTCGGCAGGGCTCGGGACGCGGCCGTGCCCTCCTGTTTCCCCGGTGTCGGAGCCCCCGTAAGATTTCCCTCCGCCCCGGCAGCACCCCGTTGTTTTCCGAGGAGTGGCGTGGGTCCGGCGCCGGGGAAGCTACTGCGCTTCTGCCGAGGCTGCCTGGGGTTAAACATCTTGTCAACTTTGTTTGGTGCTTTTTGGTGAGTCTCCACTCCAGGCGTGCCAGGGAGGAATTCCTTGCTGCTTCTCGATACACCCACTTTTGGCCCCAGGAGCTGCGCCTTGGCAAAGGTGGGCTTGGTATTTCCTGGGTGACCGAGAAAGGCATTTCATGTTTCTGCCAGGGGTGAGCTGAGTCGTGAGCCTGCTAGAAATGGTTAAATTATTGTCTAATCAAAGCAATTAGTTTTCGAGATGACTTAGGACCAGTATCTTCAGTAGCAGGTTAAGAGCCAAGTTGGCTGTCACTAACCAAGGCAAGTCAGCCCTGAACTGCAGAATGACAGCAAGTCATGCATGTCACAAGCAGTGCATAGCACCGGAGTGTCTGGTCTACCCAATTCAGATAGAGAATATTTAGGTGTTTAAGGGGAAAAAAAAAAGGAAAAAAAAATAGCTGAATCATAAAAAAAGTTCAGAAGTTACACCAGCAGCTGCCTTGGCTCAGACTGGTTTCCTGTTGCTGCCAGTCTTGAGTCAGAGCTGGGAGAGATTATTTCTGCTAGGAGGAGTTCTGCTGACAGGTTCATGTTTGTTGACATTTGGAAGTAGGAGGTGAAACTAGCTTAGCTACAGAAACTCTGTGCTGAGCAAGCCAGGTAGCCTCAGTGATTTGTCATCTTCCTCAGCCTTTCCAAGTGATCTTCAGACTGTTCACAGGGGTAATAACAGTAATTCCTGGATCAGCCTCCTCTTCCCGTCTCTCAGGTGGTTCTTTGATCAATGCAGTTACATGCCACTTTTCATGCAAGTGGAACAAATGACTTTTTTTTCTTTAACCATGAGAAGCTGCTCAGCCCAATAAACAGAGATCATAAGCATTCAAAATTACTCTTCTCAGTGATAAATCCAATATTTCTTTGTGAATGTGGGCAAAGATTGTAATTCAGAAAGGAGAGAAACAACCTGTGGCCCTCACTGGGTGACTTAGTACAAATGGCATGATTAAATTTTTCTGATGTCATAAGGTATGCTGAGGAATGAAAACCTTTAGAACACATAGAAAAACATTTTGTTTCACGTGAAACAAAATAAGCCTGCCATTCATCTCCAGCTAAATGAAAGTACACCAGTCACCAAAAAGGGGGAAGAAAATTGTTATTTTCTTCACTGTAGAAACCCAATGCACTGATAGAAAGCTGCCTTACAGTTTCCTTACTGTTGCAGGAAACTGAAGGACTTATCAGGAGTGTTTATCTTCATGTTTTCTTTTCATTAAAGGCAAGGAATGTTACTGCTTCTCACACCATTCTGGTTTGACATCAGTATAGGTATTGAGAGCTGAGGGATTTCATTCATCTCTCCCTTGTTTTTTTTCACAGAATAATAGAATAGTTTGGATTGGAAGGGACCTTTGAAGGCCATTTAAACCAACCCCCATGCCGTGAGCAGGGCATTTTTATCTTGCCCTGATATGTGTTTATAAAGAGAAAATATAGTTATGCTTAAAGGACTTTTCTGTAATTTTGCTCTGTGATTTATTCTTCACTAATTATGTCATAACAAGTATATGCAAATTTTTCTTCTTCTAAGACTATGCTAATAGTTTAGGATTTTAAAATACTTTCAGGTGCAAATGCTAATTCCGTATTTTTACATTATCCAACTGTAATTTCTAGTAATGATAAGAGTGTAGAATAGTATCTATCCTACATACTATGCAACAGGAACTGCATGTGGATCTAAGTTCTCTAAGATTTTAATCTTCAGCTGGTGAATATGAACATGCCTATCTTGTGGGAACATTTTTATTAAGTCTGACTTAGCAATACAAAACAACTTCTGTTATATGGAAACACTCTTGGCAAACAAGGAAGTGTGTTTGCACAGCCTGCAAATCAAATTATAACTTCCTGTAGTATGTTGTATAATATGGAATGAGAAAACAGGGAGCAGGTACTCACTCTAGTTCCTTACTTGAAAAGGGTTCTGTCTCCCAGAGCTAATACCAGCATTGCCAACAGCAAATAGGATATTTTTAGGACCTTATGTATTTTAACTATTCTTTTTTAAACTGTATTAAATGAATTATCCAAGTCTGCTTCTTGTTAATTGTTCAGTGAAGTACTTTTGATATAACATTTTTTATTTCCAGAGCTTACATGTGAACACAGAGGCACATCCTTTTCTACCAAGTCCCCAAGTGCCATTTCTTCAGTTGGGAAAGGGGAGAAGAAAAGAGAAGAAAAAAAGGGAGTGTATTACTGATGCTGTCACTCTTCAGGATGAATCATTCATTTATTATTTTAATTACAGGGAAACCATGGGAAAAAAAAACCTATTTGTTGCATCCCCTGCTTCCTATGTATCACGGTGGACTGAGCTTTTGTACTTCTGCAAATTGTTTCATATTTTAACATGTCTTCACAATAAGCCTTCTTTACAAAAAAGATTGTTCTTAAAAGTTTTCCAGGCTAGAGTCTGTAATCCACACTGGCTGCCTGATGCACTCCACTGTAACAAACTGAGACATCAGCCTAGACTGCCCAAGCCCTGTAGCAGCTCTGCTGCCTGACCCCTGCTTCCCCATGAAAAAAGCAACTCCTTTTGTTCTTGGAAATGCACTACCTGCTCTTCCTTTAGAAACAAATCTAGGGAGGTGGAATGAGGCCTTCACCTGAAAATTTTGTGATTGGTTAAATGAGACTTGGCTCACACAGTATTCACTGAACAGTTTTTATAAAATGCCTTAGCACCCATATGCAGTGAGAGTTTTCTCTCTGTTTGATTTTTCCTTCCTTTTTTTCCATTTGTTTTTCCAATCTTAGCTACCAATATAAAACCAGAAGCCTTGAATAGCAGCAGGCTTACTTTAACAGGCAAAGTCCAAAATCATGGATTTGGCTATATGTTTGTGGTCTCTGCACAAAAAAAGGAGCTCTAGGAGCTCTTTCATCTTCAGGTTTCAGTTTAGCTTTTAAGATTTTGAGTTGAATTTTAAACTGAAGCTAAGATTTTTTTGTTGCATTGCTCAGCATTCCCCTTATTGCCTGAGCCAATGAAGTGCAAAACATGGATGTAAAATAATGTAATCACCTGTGAGCTACAGGAGTGGGTAATGACCCACGGCAGCATCGTGTACATTGTGTGGGTTTTGTGTGTTATTTGCACAGTCAGAAGTTACCGGTGCTCTGCAAAGACACGAAAAGGAGTGAGCAGAGTGGGAACAGGGCTCTTCTAGAGCTGGGCCTGTGTTGTGAATCATTTGTCCTTCTTTTTCTGCTCCCAGGTGCTGTGCTCTCTTTTTCTTGTCCTGACTCCTGCCAGGCATGGTGCCAGATCACCAACGTGTCTGAATCACACTCTCCTCTTCTCACCTCTATGGAGGGGACTGGCAATGAAACAAATTGGAGCATTTCCCTCCCTTCTGGAAGCAAATACCACCTCTACATTGGCTTGGCTTTGGCTATAGGCTCCAGTATCTTTATTGGTTCTAGTTTCATACTGAAGAAGAAAGGACTTTTGAAACTGGCAGACAAAGGAGTCACCCGAGCTGGTAGGTGATGGTGCCATCCTTGCTCCAGCTGGGGACACAAACACCTCTTCTAACTTGACAAAATCAAGGTTCAAGTCACAGATCACATGTTTAAAACTACTTTAATGGTGATCAGAAGTCCTGTCTTGGTAAGGGATGGAGACATACTATTATTTCTGTGTGTGGTTACAGGGACTGGAATTTCAGAACTCTTAGGACTAACAGATATGCAGTGGGTATTAAATCTAGTGAGCTGGTGCTAGTTCCTCACTGAGAGCAATTAGTTACCAAAATAAAATTCTCTATTTGTCTTATCCTCCAAAATGCCCTTCTCCCTCTTTTTTCAATCTTTCTTCCCCCTCATTTGAGATTGAAAGTCTTAGGCTGGTTTAGCTTTTTTGTTTTGCTCAGCTTCTTTAAAGTGTGTGCAATGAGTTGCAGAAATGACATTTATTACACGAGTTTCTACAGTTAGTACAACTATCCCTTCATCAAAGTCAACAGATGAACAGCTAGAAAAAGAACAGTTGCACTAATGTCTTAATTTGCTTTGCATGGATTTAAGTACATAGCATTAGCAGTTT
Source organism: Molothrus aeneus (assembly GCF_037042795.1). Classification (NCBI taxonomy): domain Eukaryota; kingdom Metazoa; phylum Chordata; class Aves; order Passeriformes; family Icteridae; genus Molothrus; species Molothrus aeneus. The sequence continues at coordinate 47,472,734 of NC_089649.1, read as the reverse complement.
TTCTTTTGTTTGTTGTCTTTATTGGAAAATATTATTTCAGAGAATTTGGTTATTTGAAAAAACTGATACTGAATATAAGATATGAATATATTGGATCTGACCTGGAAAAGCATTTTGAAACATCTCTCAAGCTCACCAAAAATCTTTATAAACATTTTACTTTTGCTTGAAACTTCTCCTCTGTGTATATTTAGTCAAATAGCATTTTTTAGAAGCCCAAGTCACAAAGCAGTAGAGTCATTGATAAAATGTCAGTCAAAATCAAATATTCTTCTTTTTGCATCTAGGTAACATGCTCTTTTTGTACTTTGTAAGTGCAAATGTGAAGCTGTACTTTTTGTTTCTTACAGTAAGGTGATCTGTTTCCTCTAAGATAAGGTTATTTTTTTCTCTTTCAGGACAAGGTGGATATTCTTATTTGAAGGAATGGCTTTGGTGGGCTGGACTGCTATCAAGTAAGTCAGCTCTTTCCTCTCAGCCTATATGTAAATCTGCAAAAATCAGATTGTTTTAAATAGATTTATTGTCTGATTTTTCATTCCCTTCACTTAAAAGAAATGTCCTTGCAATCACATTAATGACAAGCTCTTCTCATATGCCATCTTTCAAATATTGCATTTGGTCTTAAGGGCTCTTTGCAGAATAACCATCTTTTCTTTAATATCTGGTCAAATGCCATGGAATTGCATCTGTCCAGATTCTAGGAGTACTTAGGAGTACTTAGGAGAAGAGTATTCTACTTTCTTCCAGCATTTATTAGTTGTGCAGCTAATTTTGAAATGAAAATGTGCATATATAGCGCAGAATAAAGATTTTGGTTTGTATTTGCTGTCATACAAAATATTTACAATAGCATGCCTTTTAATATTCTCCTCCAAGCTGATCCAAATGTTCTTTCTTCTGCAGTGGGATTAGGAGAAGCTGCAAACTTTGCTGCCTATGCCTTTGCACCTGCAACCTTGGTTACCCCCTTGGGTGCACTGAGTGTTCTAATAAGGTCAGTACCAATGGGGAGCAAGCCTTGGCAAAAACCACTCACTGCATGAGGGAAAAAATACTGGCTTTGGCTGAAAGTAGAGATTTTTAATAAGAAAACTGAAAAGCAATTGATGGGCAGAAAATGCTTTTCATTGCTTTCTGGAAATATATTTTTCCTTATTGAGAACTGAGTTATCTGGGTAGATAGAATCAGAAGTCTTGTTGCAAAGGCCACTGAATGCCTTCCCATTAGCTTTTCACCTAGATCACAAAGTAATTCTTATCAGCATAAACAAGGTATACTGCTGATAAAAGGTAATTTATCTATTCCTAGAGAACTGGAACTTTTTTAAGAACTGTTATCCCGTTCTTCGGCTGTGACTGAACTTTAAATAAAAATACAACATTCCTTCACAAAATGTTTTCAAAAACATTTCTATTGATCAGAGCACAGTTAGTAAATATTTTGATTTTGTTTGGTCTTTTTGAAATCTTTATGGAAAGAAGGCAAAGAAAATCTAAGCTTTCTTCTGTATCCACAATTAAAATTTGTGGTTCTTTTGAAACATAAATGTCCTTCACAGACTTATTGTTTCCTATGTATGAAGAAAAAATTAATTTCCAAGTTCTTAAGCACATACAGTAATGTGGCTATCATAGCAGCAGAAAGGACATGGACTGCGCATACAAAAATTTTATAGGAAATAATCTTTTAGCAAAATGAAATTATAGTAATTTAAATGTAAAACTGATTTTTAAGAACTCAGTATATTATATGAAGCACTGTGTTTAAAACAATATGCACCACATATTAAAAACAAAACAAAAAATAACCCAAACAAACCCCTCCCCCCACCCAGGATGATGCTTGGAATGATCTACCTGCTCAAACTGCAGCTGTTCTGTCATAGCAAAACCAATGTAACTGAGTCCCTGCAGTGGTGCTGGGGTCAGCATGTTGGTAAATGCAGATCAGCTGGCTGCCTGGCTGCTGCTGTGCAAAAACAGCTTGAGTTTTATTGCTCTCTTCTTTGACAGGGAGAGCAATCATTCAAATTTTCATGAGACAGAGGGGTTGTTAGAACTTCATGTCAGTGAACTCATTACCCTTGTGTGAAAAAAAGGTATTTTGATCAGTGGGTTGAGTAACTATTTGTGTGTTCACACACCATTAAGCCCGTGTCTGTGCCCAAGGTTGTTCTCCAACAGGCTAATCATGCCCTATGAGTGGTGTTTTAGGCCATGTTATTGTGCTTAGGTTAAATAATCAACCCCGTGGAGATCCTGGGGTTGATCACTGAAGGGGGAGACATGCCTTCTCTGTGTTTTGGGGGGAGCCCTTGGCAAGCCAGGCAGAAAGTGTGCCTGGGTGGGAGAGCCTGGGGAGAGGTGAGGAATAGTTTCCAGCACTCACGTGCATTGGTTGTAATAGCAAATGAACTGCTTTGAGCCATTTTTGGAAGAAATAAACAGCTCTTGTGGTTAATCTACAGCGAGAGTGCGTACCCTGACCCAGGCAATCAGGAATGAGAAGCTCCTTAGCAATTTGGACCCTTTTACAACCTGGAAGGAAGCAATAAGGGTTGCTAAACTCCCTAAAACCTGACCTTACCTTCTTGGTCATGACCAACTTTCTTGGAAAAACTCCTCACAATTTGATTGTTTCAGACTGATTCACCATATATCCAAATTCAAAAGAGGTTTTCTGATATGCTACACAGAGAGATTTTGAATGTCTTCTGTGCCTGGTGGAGCTGAACATTTTATTTCTATTTTGCTGAACAGTGCTATATTGTCATCCTATTTTTTAAATGAGAAGCTGAATATTCATGGAAAGCTGGGCTGTGTACTGAGCGTTTTGGGGTCAACAGTCATGGTTATTCATGCCCCAGAGGAGGAGGAGGTCACCTCACTAGATGAGATGGAAAGAAAACTGCAAGATCCAGGTCTGTATGCAATTGCAGTGAAGGCATGCTGCAGTTCATAGGGAAGTGTCCAGGACACTGAACAACTGAGCATGTTCGTGAGCATAGTCTGGTGTTGTGTGTATTACTCTTCCCTTTCCTCTTTTTTACAGTGTTTGTTACATTTGCTGTTCTGCTGACAGTCATTGCCCTTGTCCTGATCATTGTTGTGGCTCCAAAGAGAGGTCAGACAAATATACTGATCTACGTTTTAATTTGCTCTCTCATCGGTGCCTTCTCCGTCTCCTCTGTGAAGGGTCTGGGCATTGCCATCAAGCAGATGCTGCAGAGGAAGCCAGTCTATCGCCATCCCCTGGTTTACATTCTGGTGGGCATCTTGGTGCTCTCAGTCAGCACTCAGATCAGCTACCTCAACAAAGCCCTGGATGTGTTCAACACATCCCTTGTGACACCCATTTACTACGTGTGCTTCACTACCACAGTGGTGACGTGCTCCATCATCTTGTTCAAGGAGTGGAGCAGTATGGAACTGGGTGATATCATTGGAACCCTGAGTGGATTCTGCAGCATCATCATTGGCATCTTCCTACTGCATGCTTTCAAAAACACTAACATCACCTGGAGTCAGTTGATGTCCACTGTTGCCAAAGAACCATCACCACCACACCGTGAATCTGAAACCAGTCACACTCTGCTGGAGAGCATGGAAAACCCAGCTCTGGCATATGAGGAGGACAACATTTTATTCAGTCAGTGAAACACTCAAGCAGTGTTTATCATCAAAGTATCATGAATTGCAAACTCAGCCCACCCATGTCTACTAGAAAGCTCTACTTTTCTGCAGTCCTCTGGAAATTAGTCTGTGAGGCCTGTTAAGTGTGGATCACTCCTCTCTATGTCAGCTGTTGGCAGTAATGAGTGAAAATGGTCAGTAATTAGCACAACAGACAGAAACCTGGTGGCGATTATATGTTAGGCAATGAAAAACATGGTCCTTCTTTTATGCAGCATCTCTTCCTGGGAAATTTTAGCAAAAAAGAATGGTTTTTGTAAGCCATGTTTACAAATGCAATTTTCTTTTGATGATAAAAGACAATCCTTGCTGAAATGGCAGGTACTCTGCTATTATCTTGTGATGGCCTTAATATTTCTGGCTTTATATTTTTATAATTTATTGCCAAGTGAGCTTGTAGATACTCTACATGAAGGATCTTCATTGGAGACATAATATGAAGAAAACAGTGTTTAATACTTAGTTTTTCATATAAAATTTTATGCAAGATTTTTTCACTTTTGATGACCTGCCAATGAGCATTGATTAGATGTCACAAAAATTTTAGCAAATACAATTCTTGATACATCTCAGCTTTTCTTCTCAAGGAATCCTGAATGGATTGTGAATCCCTGAATGTGCCTGTAACTTTTTTATTACAAAAGTAAGACTGAGTTTAAGAAAAATAAAATTCATTTGAGGCCTGAAAACAGTTGCTACTGGCTTAAAAAGTTACATGAGGTTATAGAATTAAGTATTCAAAGGCAGGAGAAAAACAGAACATGCAATTAAAAATTTCCACTTTGTTTTATATTATTTTGAGGATTAAGAAGGAGCTTTACTTATTTCCATACTTCTTCCTAATGCAGCCATCTATTAATTATAACCCATTTAAGCTTTTCAAAATTTTTTCCTCATTTTCTGGGAAGGCATTGTTCTTTATTAATAATAAAGCAGTCCTGTTAATTTTTATTCTTTTATAAGTGCAAAATTCATTTTACAATCCATGCACTACTTCCAAAACTACTAGGTAGGGGATGAGTGGTAGGCAAGGGGTGAGAAATGTCAGAATGTCTTTTTTTGAGTTTGGACTTCTCTAAAAACTATTTGCCCCTATTAGATGTTTAACAATATGTTAACCTACCAGAGGCCTTGAAGTTTGGTAACTGTACTGTAGTTCCTCAGTTGTGGTCACGGATCTTCCTGTCACAAAAAGCTTGCACAGTCCATGGTTTACTCACTACAACCCTCTTTGTTTTCCACTTTGTAAGTAAGTAAGTTCAGCAATCAGACATGTGGTTGGTGACAAGCTCATCAGAAAGCAGCATTTCCAGTCTTTGGATCTTTAAGTGTGAGTCCAGAAAGTTTGCCAGAGGATGCCATGACTTCAGCACTTAAAAACTGGTTTAAATCAGCTGAAATTTATATGCCAAGCAGAACTTCCTCATGAAGCAGGCTATATGTTTCCTAATGTTCAGAAGGTTTAGTAGAAGACGACAGTTTGGATGGATAGAAAATTGTTCTGTCAAAGAAAGCTCATCCTTCACAAAAGGGTTGCTGCTTATGTTTCATATATTTAAGTGGCATCACTATTACCCAGCAAAAGGGACATTTTCACTAAAAATGTACTTGCCTTCAAAACATAATGACATTGTACACATTATCAATTTGGAGTATTTTTCAGCTTGAGTGATGAAATTCACAGCAATTCTTTGCTGTTAAAAAAGCTTCAGACAAGAAAATCTACTAACAGGGTTTCATTACTTCTTAGTTAATGTAGAGAATACTTTGGTTTTATTTACCAGATTCAAGCTTCTAAATCTTAATAGTTAAGACCAAGTAATACAAACAATAAAAAAACTAAAGATGGAGGGGGTTTTATAGTTTGTTCTTTAACAAAAACTTGCTTTTCACTCTGAATTACACAGTTCAAAGAATAACTGAAGAAAACGTTGACTGTAAAAAAGAGAAAAAGAAATGCTTTTGCATAGTCCATGGCCCCTTTATTTGCCTATAGAGTCATCACTGTGGTGTGACCAAATCAGTTATTTGTAAGAAATAACAACCAGTCCAGTTCTTGAATGGATGTGCATTGGCATTTTTTAAAGATATATCATAATACTTCCTTTGACAAGGGTGTGGACTCCTTATGTACCAGCTGCTGGCAATAATTAGCTTATAACAAGCAAAATTCCTGTATTTTCTACTGGATCTTTGTATCTGCTATTACACATAAATAGCAACTAATAATAAAAGAATGCTATTTTCTAACAATGTCAAAAAAACAAAGTTAATGGTTATTTTCATGGTGTACAAGAAGTCCATCATGTTAGAAGTAAATTAGTGATTAATTTTTTGTATAAAAACATTTGTTGTAAGAGATGCTATTTTTTTAAATGTTTATATTTAGTTACTGGTTTGGAATAACTTTGATTTTTTTATTGAAATTATGCTCATATTTCTCTTGTAATAAATTATTCATGGTTATGCGCTAAATTATCTGTAGTTTTTAAACAAGGGATAAAAAAAGAGTGTCATTCATATTTCTAAACTGGAGAAGAAAACCCAAAGCATGTGTGTCTCACAGCCAGTCTCAGTGGAGAGTGTGAGTTGTCAGGTTTTCCAGGCAGTGAAATGAAGAACACTATTTAAAGTAATTAGATGTGTTTTGGTATGTAGGGCAAATGGTTAAGAAGGAGAACAAAGCAATCCTCAGAGGCAATACATTGCTAACCAAATTACAGCTTTTAAATGCTGATACCAAACAAATCTTGGCAGCTACTCATTATTACCACGTCTCAGGACAAATTAATGGGTAATTAAGTTCCTTACATAGCTGCATCAACTAAATTTAGGTAGGTCAAGAAGACTTCAATAGGTTAAAAAAAATCTGTACCATTTTGGAAGGAAATACATCAGTTATTAATGTCTCTAGAAATCTGCTCTACTGTCTTAATTTTCAGCCACACTTGAAAGAACCATGCCATAAAAAAAAAAAAAAATCTTCATCCCAAAGGGTGCATATTCAAAAATTCAAACTCTACTCATCAGGCTGCATCCTGGAGCTTTATGGGGAATTGCATACTCCTAGAAAATGTTGTTCTCTCTTTCTTTAAATTCCAGCAAAATAAAACTGTTGTCATCTTATTTCAAAAAGCTCTCATACCTTCTTGGTGATTTCTCACAGGCAGCTCTTCACAGCACAACCAACAAACTCCAACTCTCTCCTCACCAGCTAACCCACTCTTTTGGCTCCAATAAGGAGCACTTGTCTCCTTATTGGACACAGCTGTGGCCTGTTAAGGGCAGGCCTATTCCTAATCTTTGGTGATTAGTACAGCTGCAACTCCTCAGGTGTGAGACTACCTTCTGCACTATTTTCTTACATTCTATCCCTCCACATAAAACTGGCAAGTGTGCTAGGAAATATCCTTCCAGCAGGGCATATTTGCAGTAGCTGACTCCTTCTGGACAGGCTTTAAAATTGTGCCGTGGTTCAGAACATGGGTGGGATGCTGAGCAGGAGCCAGACTGGTGGTGCATGTGGGAGGAGGGACGGTGATGTGCTTTGGTGGGCCTGCAGGGCTTCCCATCTGTGAAATCTGCTGGGGGGAGAGGGATGGAGGCAGGAATTGGTCTGAAACAAGTGTCACCAGCCCTGTACACACTAGTTATTGGTCTGCATTGTTTCTCAGGAATACTTTTGACAAGTGAATTAATTTCACTTTCTGAAAATAAATTCCATTTTGCAAATAATGCACCTTTTTAATAGAAAAGAGATGCATCCTAAGTGGCTGGCTCACAAAAGCTTGGAGTTCTGCCTTTTTTCCTCCCATCCATAATACAGACTTGTTCAAGTTTTCTCATGTTTGATCAGCAAACAGTAGCTAAATTTTTACAAATGCTGAACACTCCTACAGCCTTTGATGGAAGTTTCCCTGTATGGAGGTGTCTCCTTTACTGCTTTTTCCAGATCTCATTTTCATCATATGTAAGTTTAAAAAGAAACCATCAAACAGACATCTCTTTATGGCTAGTGATAAGGATGTCACTCACTATTCATCCATTTTTTTGCCTGTTAGAATATGGTTGGAATTTGACCTAAGCTCACAGTCACCATGAGGTCTAAGGTGGCCTACTCAGTCTTTATGTAAGGGTGTAACTGTTAAGGTGGCCTACTCAGTCTTTATGTAAGGGTGTAGCTGTTCTGGTAAATAAATGCACTGTAGATACCTGACCTTTGTACTGCAGACCATTTCTTGCTGCCAATTAAGCACCAGTTTCACTGACTCTGAAGCAAGTTCTCATGCTTTTTCATTTATTTACTGTCACTTGATGATAGCAGCTGTTAAATTTATTCTTTGTCAGAATGTTAATAACAGCTTCCTCAGATTTTTCCCCAAGCAACCTACAGAAAGATTATATTGGGAAGTGGAAGCCTGGTAGGCAAGCATTATTGGCTCCAGTTATTAGACCAGCATGCTTCCAGGATGAGTGGAAACATGAATATGGGTCCCATATTCACCATGGAACAGCTCAGTGAGAGGCAGGAGCAAGATGCTTTGAGTACATAAATCTAATGCAGCTGGTTTTCACTGCATGGTGCTGTAACGTATTACACATTAACTTGCAGTAATATGGCAAAACCAGTTTTACAAGAGCTGCTTAAAAAGATGTCTCATATTATTAAAAGTCCCCATGTACTTTATATTGTGGAGAGAGCTTGAATTTCACATTGGTAGTGCATCATCTGCTGAAAAGCTTTGTACTTCTGTGGTCTGGCCATAAAGCTTTGTACTTCTGTGGTGAGCTCCATGTATGTACCGTGTTGTTGTCTCAGTCTTGGCTGAGAGGGAGCAGAGCCAGGACACCTGACCTGAAGTGGCCAAGGGGATATTTTGTACCATAGAATGTCATGATCAATGTATAACCTGGGGGGGAGAGGGAGGGAAGTTGGCTGGGGGTTGCTGGTTATTGCCTGTGGATGGGCTGAGCATCAGTCAGCAGGGAGTGAGCACTGGTACTGAGCATCACTGGCTTCTCTTGAGTTCTATTCCTCTCTCTTTCTCCTTTTAATTGCTATTACTATTGTTACATTTTACTTTGCTTCAGCTGATAACCTGTTCTTATCTCACCCACAAGTTTTACTTTCTGACTCCCTGTCCCACCAGGGCAGAGGCAGTGAGCAAGCACTGCATGGTACTGTTGCCAGCTGGGGTTAAACCACAACAGTTATTAAACCACAACAGACTGCATTCAGTCATAGGTCTGATAAAGGGCTGAATGCTCATAAATAAATTGATTATGAATGTAAACAGTGACATCAATTCTTCTGGGAAATTACATGAAATAATGAGAATATCATGGTTTGCTTGATGCAGAAATACCTTAGAAGTGTGTTTGAAGGTACTCCCAAATGTTCAAACACTGGGAATAATGATTTCCTTTCCCAAGGGTTGATAACTATCAAAATACTGTCACAGTAAAGATGACTGATTACTGCCAGGACTATATTTGATTATGAGATGCCATCATCCTTCAGAAATTCCAAATTTTGTGTGGTTTTCTATATTTAATTTTAATGTTACAGTTAGTTTTTATATTTGGAAATAAAAAATAAAACTGTGACTCAATTTGTGACAAAAATTAATTTGAACTCATTCTTTATCTAGCATGTTTTACATACTCTGTCTACAAAGCCCTAAAACTAAATATTGTGATGTATTTACCTATAAATAATTCACAATGCAATCACATATTTCCAAGAACATATTTATTTGCAATGATCTATTTTGTTTTAAATAATTATGAATTCCATCTACCTTTCTTTCTCTACCACATATTTGTGTTGACCATAGTTAAGATTTAAAATTAAAAGTGAATAATAACATAAGAAGTAGGGATACAGACATGTCCATGTAAGGTAAGGTATCATAGGTACTGTCAGGTTCCAGTTTTAACTTGCCCATGAACCATCCTGGCCATTTGCAAGGGCAGGGCTGAGGCACTACTTTGTCCAAGTAGGGGATCCAGGCACACGTGTGGGCACTGCTCCAGTAGCCAGTCACTTGGCTGGCTGTCCCTTGGACAGAGCCCTGCTCTGCTCCTCCAGGGCTGGATGCTCTGCAGTGCACAAGGACTTGCCTTTAAAACTGACCTAGCCAGAGCTTCTCAGAGCTTCTTCCATCATTTTTGCTCTGTATCTGGGGAATCAGTATTCCCCAGTGCACGAGTCATAGTAAGTATAAATAATGTAATACTGATGCAAGAATTAGTGTAACTCTGAACAAAAGAATTAATAAAAATATCTATAAGGTGAGTAGGCTTGGTTACTGCTTTTCAGACAGATTTTTCTCCCTAACCATGAAAAGAAAGCCTTGAGAGTCCCAAACCAGTGTCCTGGAGTATCTTCCTCAAAAAAGAAAAACTGTGCCAAGACCAAACAGCTGCTTCAATATGCAGGATGCTGGTACTGTGATTTAGGTAGAGACCTCTCTAAAAGGTTGAAGTTTTCTGTACCAGCTTCATTAGTGGCATGCTTAATGGTAACCTTTCAGGAAATACATTGGTATAAAATCTGTGATTATGTCATCTCTGTTAGATCTCTGAGGGTCACTGTTAACTCTGCAAAAGTAGGACGCCCTTCAGGTTTCTGAAAAGAAAAGCAGAGGATAAACTTGTGTTAGCAGATTGGTTGCTTACAGTACCAGACTTCAGAAATTGGATATGAGTACATATGAGATAACACTTAAAAATTACAATTAATTTTATTAATAAAGATTAACAAAATCAAGTTTGTAATTTTGGAGAAAAAGGAAAATCTGTTATTCATGACACCAGCAGCATGAGCACAGACATTCATAAAAAGATTCCTGAAATTTCTTTATACTTGTTTCAATTCTGGAGCAGAAATCCTATGGAATTTCTCCCTGGTAGGTCTATGGAAAGCCCTACCAGTCAGGAAAACATGGTGCTCAGGAATGCTTCCTCTGTTTTTGAAAAAGGATCTTCACTGCTGTATGATTTGAAGTGCTGCAGCTCAGTATGGAACAAACTCCTGTCTGGTGGCAGACAGGAAAGAGAACTTCTTCCCCAAGACCTCTCCGCTGGTTGGCACCCCAATGGGTGTTTGCAGTAAGCAGGCAAGCTGGATGCAATTTAGATTTCCATCTCTTAAGCTTTTGGTTTTTTTTTCACTCGAGATTTAAAAATTTTATTCAGAGGAGTAAGGTGGGAGATAAAGGAGGCAATGGTAGCAACAAGATTCCCCAGCTACTCGCTGTGTATGCCTGCACATTTAGATGAAAAAATTGCACACAAAGCTCATCTGAAAGGACTTTTAACCCAAAATAAAGATTCATTTCTTCTAGAGACTAGAGAAGAAGGGCCCTTAAGGGATTAATCAGATGGAGAAGTTGAGGAAATCAGTGTTTTGTTACCAATACAGGAGGTAATAGGTGCTAGACAAATGGTGAAAGAACATGAAGTACTAAATCAGCTTAGAGAGGGTGAAAGAGGTGCAGCCTTGGAGATGTACTGATGTACAGATATACCAATATACACTTGAAAAAGGGGTTTCAAAATCTACATTTAGTGGGCATATCCACTTTGTATATGAATGTGTTATCATCCAGAGCAGATCTAGAGAAAGCCATGAACAATACAAAGGCATGAAAAAGGTATCACATTGCACCCAGCAGAGAAACAGGACAGCATATTCCAACCAGGGATGCTCTAGACCTATTGTACTGATAGTGTGCTTTATATTTCTTGGCTGCAATAGTCAAAAGAAGCAGAAGCTTGTAAACTTTGGTGTGGTTTGTGAAAAACATACTTGGAGATGCCGAGAATGCCACAGATGTGAAATAAGGATTTAATGCCTTGAGCTTTTAAGATTGCTCTTATATCCATGTTAAAAATTAAGAGCAAAGTAATACCTCAGGGAAAAAAAAAAGGAAACAAACCTCATGCCAGCAGCTGTACATGACTTTGTACACAGGATGTGATGCTAAATGTGGTCGATAAAGTCGGTTACCCTGAGAAATCTCACGGACAACTTCAGCATTTGACTTGGTTTCAAAAGGCATTTTGCCTTCTGTGAAAACTTCCCACATCAGTACACCTAGAAGTGAACCAAAATAGGTTTAAGATAAAACAAAAGATGCCAAACCCACAAGCTTTTAACAAAATTAGGAGAATAAAAAACACTCCTGATTTTTCTGTGTTGAAAAATGAATGTGTTGAGAAATGAATCAAAATACAGGCAACCTGAGCTGAATGAAGGATACAACCCAAACAATTTTCAACTAATATAATTCTGCTCTCTTTTAAGTCAGCTAAGGTGATGGTCCATGAAACTCAGATGAATATGTTTGGCTAATGAGGACTCATCAGAAATGCACATTTCAGTCAAAATCTACTTTTTAGGTGCAGAACCTTCCAAATGAAAAATCCATTTGTCCAATATAAGCAAACTTTGAAAAATGGGAAGGGCTGAAGCTTCAGATAGGTAGCATGGGTAAAAATTTACACTTTCCTAAATCACATCAGCAGTTTTAGGGAAGTATGATTGCCCTTTCACCTAATCAACTCACCAAATGACCAGACATCTGATTTGCTGCTATATTTTTTGAAATGAAAGACTTCAGGAGATGACCATTTGACTGGAAACTTGGCACCTGAAGAGCTGATATATTCATCATCAATGACATACCTGAAGAATAAGAGGAAACCACATATATTTGAATGAGTGACATTTCCACAAATGGTTTAAAATTCCAGAAAAACAGTATCAATTTGGAAACAAAATTATATCACTATTTTAGTATAAAATGCACACACAAAAAACCCCCATAGCTATGCACTTAAAAGACATTTTTGTCTAAATGAATGATTTGGATTATTCATCAGAATTATGTCAGAATAAAACATTTTGATACAAGCATAAGAGTGATAGGATGGTTATTATTGTCATCTTTTGGGTGCATATTAATAAGACACACCAGTTCACCATGGGCAGGAAAATCAGCAGCAATAAATAATTACTCTTTTTTAAAAAGGATCCACCTTTTCCACCATTTGTTCTACCCAAATAAGACTCCTGCTGTCCATCTTCACAGATGCCATATCAGGAACATTGTTACCAAAGCAACACACAAAGAAATGTTCATCACATTCAAGACAGCAGTTCCTGTAGGTGCACTAAAGTAATTGTTTTTCCCCAAGTTTATAGGAGCTGACCTCCCAGATAAAATGAAATTATTTGCCTAAGGCAGGCATTTATAGGGCAACTTTTTAAATTACTACTAGGCTGACCCAAACATCCTTATGAACTCTGGGCACATTTTCCAAGTATTAATGTTCCTGAGCAGATCACAGATGTGCAGTACATGTTTATTCTCAGGGAAAGCATAAAGGTATTTTTTTAAGCACCTTTTAAAAGAGGTCACATTGAAATAAGTAATCTTTTTGCCTTACTTTCTCATTTTGGTGCAGGCACAGAAACACAGGAAGCTATTGAATAAGGAACATATGAAATAACAGTATAAAATAGCCTGTAATAGCAGTTGTGTGAGCTCTGAATAATTAGGTTTTTTGTGTTCCCATCACTTCTTCACAGCCTCCCCAGGATAGTGAATCCTAGAGCCAGACTTTGTGGCCACAGTGAGCCTTTCAGGTCCATTATTCTTAGGCTGGAGCCTGACAGCCACCTTGGTCTTACTGTATTTTCTCATTCATTTGGATGAGTCCAGTACCCTAATACTGGCCTTTCCCTTTTGGGGAGCAACACAACCATGGTACAGGATCGCCCTTTGAAAAACAAGTCCTTAGCTATAAACTGCTAGGATGTTATAAGCCTGAGGTTAGAAATAGGAGGCAGAACTGAAGGAGCATGGCTGTGCTGACCTAACAACTCGCAGCCACAAGTGTCACCACAACCTTCTGTCAGAGCCCCTGACTGTCTTTCAAGCTCATGCTAATGCTAACCCACAGAAAAACCAGCCAGTAAAGCACAAAAGTGGAGGGCTTTGTGCTGGGCTTGCAAGAGGAAAGAAGAAAGAAGAAAGAAGACATCCCTTTTGGGCAGCATTCAGTCATTTGGCCAGCTCAGCTGTGTCCTCTGAGGAAAGTCTGTGAGGCTAGAGCTATGTTTCTCAGGCTGGTGCTTGTCAGAGTTGAGAGTGCTCTCTTTCCTCACTTTGGCTGGTTCTATCACTAAACAGAAAAACCACTTCCCTGCTAGAGCAGCATGTGTCACTTCCTACCCACATGGTCCCCCCTGCATCCTGCCTCACCTACTCGGCTACCGCTGCCTCCAGAGGTCAGCACCAGCTCCCAGTTCTGTCCCTAGTAACTTTCTGACCTCCATCCTGCTCAGCAAAGCTGGGGAATTTCTTTCTTAGGCTTGTGGCTGCCCTGTGCACTCTGGGCATTTCTCTGTCCATAAACACCTCTGAAGTTTACCTGGCACTTTTTTTACCTATCTTGCACTCACCAAGAGCAAGAGGAGGACAGGATATCCAGTTCATGGTACAGTGGTTAAACAACCTTACAATTTTCATCAGCATTCAAAAATTACCCACAGTGGGATTCCCCAAACCAGTGAAGCAAGCAGTGAGGATAAGTAAAGATCATACTGCAGCTGTCTGAGAATAGGTGCTCACAAAACTTTTGTCAGTGGCCTTGTACCTTGCCATGCCAAAGTCAGATACTTTAACCACGTGCTCCTCATTGACTAAACAGTTTCTTGCAGCCTGGGGAAAATGAGAGAAACATATCTGAAATCTGTGCTAAAGATTTTTAAGAGAAATACAGCAGCTGATTATATTTGCTCTAGCTCGTGCTGTTTATATCTGAAAGGAGATTAGTGTATTGGTCAAAAATATTAATGAATTTTTGAGTCAGGGAACATATTTCACTATTGTGTAGTTACACATACATAGCACATAGCAACTTATATGCTTGTAGTATGAGTTGCAATATGTTTACATATTTTTAATAGTGAAAGACTTAGGTTGCAGAGTCTAATGATCTAACCAGATATTTTCCTGAACATCAACACTAGGGACAATCAGTGTAAATTTTAAAATTTGTTTTGTGATGTTTTCATTACAGAAATCAGAAGCCTTCTGGTGATTTTACATTTCTTCGTGCAACTAGGTAGGAGAGGAGGAAGATTTCCTCTCTACATCCAAATGTGAGCATTGAAAAAGTATCAAAGAGTAAAGAAACAAACTCCTTTCCTCTAATTACCTGCCTATGGGCAGAAAAGCCACTCATATGTCCCAGCATTAATGAATTGCTGTAGAGAGCCAAAAAAATTAGATAGAAAAATATTTCAATTTTTAAAAATTCTCATTGTTGCTGACCTTTTGAATGCTGTGATTTTGGTTGTGTTCTAAGCACTTTCACATTGAGATATCATAATACCAGATAGTTCCATGTCAATATCCTAATTTTCTCTGACCTCTTAAGGGGTGTTTCCAATGGACAAAGTTCTCTCAAGTGGTTTTTTGAGCTGTCTATGGCAAAACAATAGATGAAATTTTGGTTTTGCCTTGTTAGATCCTTCAGGGCTTAAGTCTTACAGGGTACATAGTGCCCCATAAAATGCAACGGCACATTCTCTACTGCAAATATTTGATAAGAACCTCAGAAAACCTGTTGTACATACCAAATCACGGTGAATAAAGCTGTTTCTTTCCAGATATTCCATCCCTTCACAAACGTCCTGGCACATGCTCAGGAGAACATCTCTGCCGAGTTTCCCCCGCCTTTGCCGCAGGTAACTGAGCAGGCAACCATTTTCCATGAATTCAGTCACAACATAGAGGGGTTTGTGATGTGTGCACACTCCATAAAGCTGGACCAGCTTTGGGTGGGAGAGTTTCCTGTTTAAAATCACATTTTAGACAGGCTAATATTTGTTCTTGGCAGGTAACTAAACCTTTGATTCTCGTGATGGCTTTGAAAAAAATTGTTACTACTTGATAAAGAATTTCCCATTCAGCTGTCCTCAGAGTTCTCCCAGTACTTAGCACTTTTCTCTCTACAACTTCCTACAAAAAGCTCACTCTGTGAACTCATAATTCTTCACCAGTTATATAAATGCAGTGAATGCAAAGCTTGATTTGGTCGCTGCAAAATGGAAAGGTCTAGCTACACTTGGTTTGCAGGCAGGCGCCTTGACCCGGCAAGGGTTCATCTCTTCTGGGCTTTGCCAAGACCTCATGTGGATACTTCCCTAATTTGAAAATTTGCAGATATGGTAATACAGTTTCTCAAAAGCTTTAGTTGGATAGAAGCTCTGCTAGTGTTCCTGAGGCACTGAGGTATGGATTAAAGAATAGTTGTAGGAGCACATTTACATTTTACCAGAACATTTATTCCCCATTGAGCTCCATAATACAAAGCATGCACACTCTAAAGAAAGAGTCTGGGCATAGGAAGCACCTGCATCAGCTTGGTTCAGACCTTTATGTCAGCCTTTCTGTCCCATACAATCACCATTCTCATCAAACTGCTTTGTTTGTTTGAAATGGAATTAGGTTATACTTACCTCTTGGTAAACAGACAGAATAGCTTTTGTACTTACATCATCAGTTTGGCCTCCTCTATGAAATCATCTTCAGACATTGCACCTTCATTGATTGTTTTGATGGCAACCTTGATAGTCTCTTTCCATTTACCAAGATAAACAACTCCAAACTGCCCATGCCCAAGTTCTTTCAGTAACAGCAGTTCAGATGGGTTTAATCCCCACTCCTCTGTAAAAGCAACCCAAAATTGCAGGAGAGTCAGGCCAGCTTTCCTGAGCCATGCTGCAGGAGACACACCCTGCTGATGGCAGTTAATGAGCACTGCAAAGCATCACACTTGTTCATCAGCTATAGCATGAGTTTTAAATATCTGAAAATTTTCACTGACTCATATATGTTTAAATATAAATGCTATTTTACAGCTTAAAGAATGTGATTGGGAATTTTGCTTAATGTAGGAATGTCTGAGGCTTGAAGATAAGGCAAGTGTTTAGCTTTGATTACACATGAGAACTTTTTTGGCACTATGATGTGTGATGTTTTTAGCTCCAAACCAGTTCCAGATGGATTGTATAGCTATACAAATAGTCACTGGCTACCTTTATTGTAATAACTACAATAGCTCAACCCTTCAGAAATATTAAGCCATGAGATTCATGGGAACATGAAAGATACTCAGTCTTGAAGGTTCCTATTGCCTAATAGATGGTATGAGATTCCCAATCTATATACACAAACCTGGGATTTATTGTTTGCTTGTTTTAATACCACATAAGATTCCATTCTTATTTCTAAAACCTGCAGAACTGACAAAGAAAATCTTCTCCATTAATAGTATTAATTTCAGGTTTCAGTTTTGGTTTCCTAAGCATTTATGTAAATCAAATAGCCTTTCAAAAGCTATTAAATGTCTATTTGAGTCTTAGGTTTGCTTAGAAAAGTCCAAATAGCTCTGAATGCACTGGTGGTTGTAACAGAAGCACAACAGTCACAGAAGCAGCTGAGTCAGGTGTCTCATTTGGTACTGACACCTTACACTGTTTATGTGTTTAGTATTACTAAAGAATTTCACAGATAATAATTATTAAGCTGGGTGAATACGAGCTAAATTCTTGCCTCAGCAGATAGCTAAATCTCCTTCAAAAGAAGATTAAAAATTTACCATAACTCAATCCTGCGGTTTCTGGTGAGGTGCATCCATCTGATCCCACTGGATGTCGGAGACGTGTGATAAGACCTGTCGGGGACAAAGCCACAATATTCTGCTGACAAATTACTTAATTTTAAAATATGCTATATCATACCTCTTCTCAAACAAAACTACTTGGAATCTGATGTAAATGTCTTATTTCTTTAAGTTATTTTTGCCTATAAAACACTAGATAAAACAGATAAAACACTTTTTGCTCAGATAAAACACTAGAGTGAGAAGAAATGGAGAAAAACTATTTAATAAGGCCCTGACTACAAAAGTATTTCTACTTTCATAAAGCCAACAGTAATACTCTTGCTTTTTTGTACCATGATAGTGAGCTTTAATGAACTCACAAAAAACTGTATCACTCACTTGAGCAGGGTCTGCAAGCATGACTTCCCAGGTTTGAAATATTTTTTGTGCCTGTCACTTATTTTGTTTGCATTCATAAACCAAGAGTCCTAGTGAATACATCCTTCACTACGGACTCCCTGAGTTCATTGATTCTTCCCACTACTACTTTTAGGGCAAATTCTGCTACAAATGTTTGCTACAATTCTCCTCCCTCCAGAAAAAGGCTCTGTCCATTCCCATGTCTTCCTCTCTAGTGCAAAGGATCTCCATGTGTTTTCCCATCTTCCCTCATTCAGAGTAAAACAATTTTATATTGTATTAAAATGATGGGAAGAACCAAGGTGAAGGATAATTTTCATGCTAAAAATTACAAAAATCTGCCATCAGCCAACAGTTAGAGATATCTAACCCTGGTAAGCTGAAAGTCAGTGTTAGAGAGTCCTTGTGAGCACAAGGACTAATTCTGCCCTTGATTGTTTGTGTTATGGGTTGGGTTTTTTTCAAAATCAGTAGAAGGCTGCCTGCTGATGCACAGCATAGCTCCTGCTTTTATTAGATTGCATGATGCTGGTCCTTGTCATAGACAAAGAAAGAATTATGATCAAATTTCACCCAAGTCCCATTCAGTCAAATGTGAACCAGGAGAATACAGGGCAGCCTTTTATTTTTGCTAAACTCATTTAATACATGTAGGCAAGTTTGGTAGTTTCACTTCCCCCACAGTATATGCACATGACAGCTATAAATTTGGCAGAAAGAATCAAGGCATATTTGAATTAGCATTGAATTAGCATTAAAAACACTTGTGTCAGATTTTATAAGGAAGCTATTAGAAAAAGATGTAAAACCATTATCAGCTCACATGCATTACCTGCTGCATTGTGTTGGTGATACTCAATGAGCTCAGGAATGGATGAGAAGACATAATTTTCTGCTACATAATATTGTCCTGAGTGATTTTGTTTAATTTGATAATGTAGAATATTTCCATTATGACTTCTGAAATCAACAAAGCATTAGAATTTTCAGTAAAAATAATTTATACTCTAAATCTGCTTAAATTTCACTATGAAAACATAGAAAAATCTGAAAACTTGGGACACAGTTCTCAGCTGAGAATGGCTGTGTCTTGCTGGGAGAAAAAGAAAAGACTTTTATTGCCAAAGTATTTTTTACCCCTGTATCAATGTATTCATAAGAAATAGCCACAGTGTTTAAGAATTGCTCCTCCTCATTTAACATTCATTTGAATACAATCTCTTGAAATTAAAATGTTACAAATTAACTGCATTTTCTTCCAAAAAACTTAAACACATATTCATGTATAGCATGAGATTAAATTTTTAGTTCCACTTCTTCAAAGGGTCTTCATTGGAGCTTTTATTTGACACCTTTGTTTTTCTGTATTTCTTCTCATTATCTGTCTTTTTTGTTTTCTGTGTATTTTGCTGTCTGCTTATCCCTGCTTTCTGTGACACTCAAAATTAAGCAATTAAGTTTGCATTTCAGGCTAGTGGTTGCTGAAGGTTAGTACTCTAAATTGTGAACACAGCAAGCAGAGTTCAGAATACAGAGACATTATACAGTCTGCATTACTGAGTCATTGTCAGAAACACTACTGAGCCTACAGAAATTGTGAGCCTGACCGCAGCACAGGGATGGTGGGGAAGGCTGGCCCCAGATTTCCAAGGAGGGAATGGAAGGAGGGAGGAAGAGGGTGGAGGTAACAGCAATGCCTTAGCTGCTTTCACCTCCAGCTTGCTGTAAGAAGAGAAGGAAAGCAGACACAGTTGATACAGGGGGATGTGGGAGGGCTGAAGAAAAGGGTATGAGACAGCTTGAAATATGTTAAGTCAGTTCTGTAGGTGATTGCTCCTGATACGGGCAAGTGTAAGTCCTGTGGCTGTTGTCCAGCAAAAGTAAGATTGCACAGTAGGGGTGAGGTGATTTTGGGAGACAAATAGGTGAAGTTTGAGCACAGCAGTGTCTGGGATGGATTTACAGTGCACAGAGATGTGGAGAAAGGAAGCAGTTTGGTGCAGTGGCCAAAGTCTGTGGCATGGTGTCCACGGCAGATCATTTGAGAATTTCAGTGAGTGCAGGTAATCCTGTCTTGCCAGGACCTTTGCACACTGACTCCCAGATCCACCACCCCCTTGATCTTTTCTGCACACAGGGTGATCAACTCTGCATGAACAGCATCCCGGTGGTTCCCTGCTCCTGTGCACTGCATGTCCAACCTATCCAGTTATTCTGAGGAGTCTGGAGGAAGCTTTTCCATCACCACTTGATTCAGACCCTGACCATTTAGAGGAACTCACCCCTTAGCCCGTGAATACATGGACAGCGTAAGAAGACCCTGCCGGCTTGAATCCCTGACAACAAAGGCACCTTCTTTGGGCTGAAAAGAAATCCAAGTAGAGTTATTTTATGCTTTTGAGCTTCAGTAATGCTCCCTTGAGACAGGACTTGCAGCTGATTACCAAATTCTGTAGAATACCTATGACTATTTGGGAGAAAGATCAAGAAGTGGAGAACAGGAATGGATAGCCAGGTACACAGCAGAGCAAAATAAACCAAGAGAAAATAATAAGTGCCAGGAAACTTTAAGAGATAAGTAATTTAGCTGAATTATACTCTTCAGTGTGAGGTAGTGAAAATGCTTCAATTTATTAAAAAATCAAATTGTACAAATCACTAGGAAAAAAACTCCAGTTAAAACAATTTTTTTCTGAGATGTTCTTCCTTGATTTTTCTTGCCCTAGGCCTGAGCAAAGATCCAATGAGTTTGACTGAGTTAGGCACTTTGGTAACTGACAGGGGGTAGAATGCAATGTGGATTGTTTGCTCTGTATTTAAGGAAGATGCAGTGGTTTGTTAAATTCTGCTAAACTTGGAGCTAATTAGCTTACTACATGGATTTCAGTTTTTAATGTCTAATGTAACAGACAAGCACAGTAAGGCACATCATTTGATTTATCTGGCATGGAAAATCTACATAGAATTTGCTGGGGCTACAACTTAAAGCTTTGTGAAGTCTGGATAGTCTGCACTTTACACTTACACCAGAAAGTCTTTTCCTTTTAAGGTAGAAATCTTAAAATGTACTTTTCTCTCTTACAGAATACCAAACAGATTTTGATTTGACTGTGATAATGCTCTTGATGCCTCTACTGATAGGTATTTTTCAGTACTGTTAGCTCTATGTGTAAGCTGAATTACCTTCTGGTGCAAAAGAAGTTCGGCCTGGCTTCTGTTCATGTTTCTGCAGTACCACCTGCAACAAGGACATAGCCTATCCTTAATTTCAGACAGTAAAAATGAATGTTTGCTTTGTTTCACAGTTTAGTAGTTGCATTATTCCAAGTCAAAAACATGTTTAGAACTATCATTGTATATGAATATATCTTAATTTGGAATGATTTTATTAGACTTTTTTTAGAACTTTTTGGCCCCAATTTACTGTGACTAAATATTAACTCAAAAAAAAAGAAGAAAAGAATTATGCCAAACTGTGATGAAATTTACAGTCCTGGATGATGTGTCAAGTCTTTCTTCTCTACAATTTTTCAGAATTTTAATCTTCTCTCCAGTAATTTAATTTTATAGTAGTTGGAATTAGCTACATGATCACAACAGGCAAAGATCAGAATACAGAAACATTATGCATTGAGTGTACAGAAACAGGAAAAATCTGGATTCTGACACTATGATTCATGTACATTAATGTTAATTCATTTAAGGAGTAATGTTTTGTATTAAAAAAAAGAAAGCTTTTGATAAACATGTTCATGTCTAATAAAAATTTGAAGGCTCAAACATTAAAATGTATTTCTGCAATCCATTTTTAAAAATAAAAGCCCAATTATAATTTTCAAAGGTACTTACTTGTATGTTTCTAAATTGCTTTTCTTCTCTGTAACATAGTTGCTGGGAATTAGACCTTCATTCCTGAAACAACATATTGGGGATAATATTATAGTATGGTGTAAAAGATAAGGAGGATTAAGATATACATCATCCTTTTGTTGAATTACAAGGATTCCTTATCCTGGGGGCTATGTTGCTGGATACTGAATTCCAGCATTAGAACTGAATAAAAATTTGAGTCCTTTCATCCCAGGCAGAACCTTTTTGTCCCATGACTGTGGATTGCTACTCAGATGAAAAAGGCAGATGGTACAGGCTGAGATTTAGGAAAAAAAAATATTTTTCTTCTGAACCAGAAGCCACCATCTTTTATTTCTGGCCTATAAAACCTCCTATATGAAGAAATACAAAGTGTGTGCTTGCTTGTGTGTTCAAAATAGTTGTCAATATACTTTTGCTGAAAACATAAGTTGAGAAAAAACATTTAAAATATTTAAAGGACAAATCTGAAGGGAAAGGAGATGGTTATAATATAACATACAACATTCCCAATATCAGAGTACAGGATATACTGAAGATAATGCAGAGGAGAAAGGGGAACAACACAAAACAAACATAAGTGTGAAAAAGATTCTAAGTGAAGTTATCGAGTTCTCTAAAATAGCCAGGTATTTTGGGGAAGAGGTTATGTTTCAGGTATGTCTTCATAATCTCTGTGGTTTCATAAAGTTTTTATACATCCATGCTCCATTGTAGAGCATTTGGAATATGGAAAGCTGGATTTTCACATGGCCCAGAGCCCAGTGATTCGCATGGTCCTCAAACACCCTTATGTGGCTCAGGAACTTACTGAGTGTAGGCCTTAACTCTGAATTCCCAACAGATTCTAATGCCCTGTCCATTTCTGGGGTGCCAAGCCCTGCTGAAAGTCTGCCCAGTCATCCTGTGTGCCTCACATATAGTTGAACACTTTCAAGCCTGTTCCTGAATAGTCCCATAAGTCTCATTCTATCTACCCACTTTTGCACAGCTTGCTTTAGGCTTTTTTCTTTCTGTGAAGGGAGATTGAAATAGATACCCTCTCTCTTACCCATGTTGGTCTCTTGCCTTCCACCAGAGGGGATCATACTGTTCCAGGATAATGTATTCTTCTGATTTCTTGAGAGGTAAATCTAAAGGCCCTCTAGCAAAGAAGTCATAGAGTGCAATAACTCTGGGTTTGTCCGTGTAGTCTTCAAAGGCCTCAGGAGGCAGAGGAGGTAATGGCTTGTCCTTAAACTGTAATTGTCTCTTGTGCTGCTGAAAAATCAAATTATTTTTCATAACTAGACTTTTCTCTCTAGTATAGATTGCTTAGTTACTCTTACTCTGTAATTTTTATGCAACAAAGAACTTTATATGCTCAAGAGCTAGTTACTCCCCTGCTTATTCTGGTGCTGAGCCAGTGTGTGTCAATTCTCTCTTTTCACCTGCCAAAATGTTACTTACCCCACACTTCCAAATAGATTCATAGGAAACATCTGGTTGTGAGGCAGAGTACTGGGTCACCAGGACAGTGTCAGGGTCCGGGTTCACTTTTGTTCTCATTTCCCTGATTTTGAAAAACATGAAGCATTGGTGTGAATGCCTACCTGTAAACATCCACATAAAAATATCCATGGCCATACATGCCTTCCTTCATTAGGGATATGCAGAGTACAATGTCTTTAAACTTCCACATATTTGCTCTTCTACTGCAAATAGAGGGACTTTAAGAAGTCCTTTATGTGTAGATATTTAATTACTGAAAAGTTTAGGCATTTCACATACCTTTCTTGCACTGAGCAGCAGCAGCAGCAGAAAACAGACTGGATGGTGTGATCTGTGAACAAGAACAATTTCCATATTTTCAGTGTTCCTGTTTGTTTGCTCACAAAACTTACAGAATTAAGGACTGTCCTATGTGCTTACACCCACTGTTAGCTCTGTCTTGCTGTGAGATATCTAGCAAATCATTGCAGCTGAATTTGCAGCCACCAGAACAAGCAGATCTTTCCTACCACAGTCTCCCTTACAATGTTTTGGCAATCATGAGGCTATATGTATGAGCTAAATCAGCTCACTAAATCAGCAAAAATAAATAATAAAAAAGATACATTTTCAGCCAAATTCATACCAATTTAACTGATTACACCACCCTGCACAAGCTCTACCTAGTGCAGTGAGGGGGATGAGAATCTTGTCAGGGACAGGAGGTAGAGAACTGTCCCCTTCAGCACTGACATAATTTTTAGATTATTCAAGCCAAATACAAAACCACGTTTGTATGACAAGCTTTTCTTTATTTTGAGATTTATTAAAGGAGCTGCACTATATTAATTCCTCTGAATTAATACTGATTTTCCTGTTTCTGTTGCAGCCATTAATATAATAAATGAACTAGCCTAGGTTTGAAGTGCAGAGAGAATATGTTCTTTACACTTGCATGTCAAGGGGCTGATAACCTTTCTTTATAAAATTGTTTCTAAAATCCAAAATGCATTGGATACATCATCACAGACATCAAAAATTTAAAGAGAAACCAATCCGATCTATCTTGTATGCAGCAGACAGGATATGATATTAAATATGTTGGAAGGCATTAAGAAGATTTGAGTGAAGTAAATAAATGGTTGACACTTGGTCCACTCCTACCTAGGCTGCAATGTACCTTCCCCAGTTTGTGTTCCCAGAGCAGATTGAGCTAAGCTGCAGCAGTTATGGCCCTGTACTCTTTCCCTCTCCACCTCATCTCATCTCAAACTGAGCAAGACAGGATGCTAAAAGGGCAGGTACTCCCTTTTTACTGGGTCAGATCCCTGAAGTGTCACCACTGGGCAGGTGGGAGGGCAGCAGCAGCACCTGCAGGACAGACTCAGGTTCTTTTAAGAAGCATGACAGTCAGGGATGGAGAGACAAGGTTCCCCTCATATTCAGCAGCACTAACACAAAATAAACTTTATATCCCACTATAATGTGTCCTATTTTTCTCTGCCACAGATGTCATAGTTTGCAAAGAGGCCTCAGATTTTTATTTGAAATAGACTTCCCAAGGTCTCAGAATTTTGCTGCTTTGTATTTCATATGATATTTCTTTGTGCAGTCCCACCCGTTCCTTCCACATTATTTGTTTTGCCCTCGTGGCACTTTTGCATTGCTGATCCTAATGACTTAACCCAGCCTGGAATAAATGGGATGTCCCTTCTGGTGTCCTGTGAGACTTTTTGCCACTGCCTATGACCAACTGAAAGCCAAATGTGGTAAGAGTATGAATATTAGCATTCAAACAATTAAGCAACCTTACCACATAATGAAAATGTAGTTATTTTCCCCATGAAGGTACACAGCATAGCAAATCTTGTGCTAATAAAAGAAGTGAGAATGTTGGATGTCCGAATGATAAGACCAAATCTAGTTCTTAGTTGGAAGACCCCTGTCTCATAAGTGGTTTGCTTAGACTGTCTTGAAAGTCATGGTGAAGTTTCCCTTAGAGGCTGTTGAATCCCGTGAAGAATCTATTGTGCGGGAAATGGATGACCTGACAGTAATCAGAAGACACCATCAATTGTTTGATAAAAGTTTCCAGTGACAGCTGTGGAAAATGCAGCAAATAAAAATACCCAAAGCAGCTGACAGCAACAATTCTCTTCAATGCAGCCAGACTAAAAAGTCTGAACTGTCAATGAAGTTCATTTGCTGCATAATTGTCCAGTGTACATTGAATTGTCCCTTGGCCAGTTAAACCTGCCTTATAAATAGTGAACACTGTGGGTGAAGAAATACTTAGGTTTCTTTTATTTCAGCCAGTGACATGAAGTTTAATCAATGTCTATAAAGCATGTCGTTACTTGCAAATAGGAACATGATATTTGAAAACCTGTTTCTTCTCATTGAACCATCTAGTCTAGTTAAATATATTATTTCTCTTCAGTTTATTTGCTCTCCATGTAAAACATTTACAATAAATAGTTAGAAAGAGCATTGCAGAATTTCTTTGTAACACTAGAATAATCTTCTAATTAGATTTTAAAGATTTGCCTGTTAGCTTGAAAACGAGGGGTTCAGACAGATGCCATAGATGTGTAATTCTGTCTCGTTTTCTTTATGAGCCAAATAATTTGAGTATATTTATAGTGTAAGGTCAGGAATCCTTTTTGCCTTCAGTGAATCTCAGACTCGTTTTGTTAATGGATGATTTTTATGTCTGACCCCCTCCTTTTACTGTGCTAAAAGCTATTAGTAATAAATGACTGTATGTGACATTTTAGAAAATACCCTAAGCATATATGATATTGAATGTTTATCCTCTTGTCCTATCCATAAAACCACAGAAAACTTATAGGCTGAAGCTGTAATGGTGATGTTTCTTCCTGGGACATGTGCTTCATTTGGTGAGCAATTTTTCCAAGGACAGTGTGTGTAACCTAATAAAGATGACAAAATAGGAGATGATAAATTCTGCAGACAGTTAATTAAGGCTCAGATTAGATTAAGGCCATGGATCAGACAAGACCACATTGAACTGAATTGCAGGATCCGGAGGAGCAGCACAAACTTTGCACAGTTCTACCAAAGTTTAGTTGTCCTCATTCACTCCATTGGAGCATTTTAAGTGTGAAATCACAGCCTATCAATCCAGCAGATATCATCCTAAAGCAGATAATTTCCAGTTCTTTGAGAATTAATTTGTCTTTATACATCTTTTCTCAGCAACCTCAGTCACTTCTGAAATTCTTTTGTCCCTGCATTACTCCTAGAGTATTTGTGGAATTAATTCAATAGAAATTAGTGCAAGTGTAAATTAATGCAGTGCAAACTGTACATTTCTGCTAGGAAATTTGCCAAGGCTGCAAGGAAACATTATCAAAGCCCATAGAAAAAGGCCTTCAGCTCTGCAGAGCTAAGTCCCGCTTTAGTTAAATTGACTTAAAGCCACAAGCTTTGACCTGATGGCTTGGAATTTCAGTTCTCAAGCAAAGACTCATGTACTGATCTATGCATTTTATATCTTTCCTGGTCATTGGTAAGCTTCTTGAACTACACTTTTCACTCCCAATTAAATTCATATTTATTAAGTTCAAAACTTACTTCAGAAAGTAGGCCCAAACTGTGATGCTATTTTAGAAAGACTTGGCCAACACTACAGATAGGGAAAGCTTTGATACACTGAGTGAATAATTTAACTTGCTCTCCTCGTGGCCAAGGAAGATGCTGACACTGAGGGCTGCACGGCAGTGCGTGCTGTCATGCAGCAGGAAGATGGCATTTCCTGCCTGACACTTCTCACCCCCACATGCACTCTCTCATGTCTTGTGCTCTTCCTTCCTTTCTCTTTTCTCAACACCCATCAGAAAAACTAAGAAAGAATTATAATACTTAAACTCCTATATTCCAATTTTTTAAAAGCTATAATTTAAAATACAAATACATTGATAACAGAATTTACTCATCGAAACCATTTCTTCTTGATTATCCCTTCTGCTAGATCCCTGAAATCAGTGGAACAATTCTGATTTCCTTTGATTTTTCACCAAGGACATTTTCCTAAGCAAAACACTGAATTTGTCAAGGAATGTTAGAGTCATGTATTAGCTGGCCTAGATCCCCTGGTCCCCAGCTCAAGTAACCACACTGAAGAGTTCATAATTTAAAGATTAGTCACTGATGGTATCACTGAGAGTTGTGCTTCAGCAAAGAAATCACACTTTGGATTCCATATTTGGAAGAGAACAGAGAGACCAGTTAGATTTGCCATGTTATGAATTACAAACTGCTTGGACAGGACACAGGAAAGAAATACAGGCTAAGAGGAAGAAATAGTCCATAATCTTTAACAGTAAATTAATTTTGAAGTATGTTTAAATAGAGTACTTATAGAGCTAACAATTATTTTAGATTCCATTCTCTGTTTCCTACCTAACCAAAAAGCTTCCCATAAATTAAAAACAATAAAAAAAAATTAATCAAATCTTGCTTCTTTTAAAACCATACCAAGGAAGATTTCCCCAGCACCCACAACCCCATTAAATCTTCCAGCTCACATTCACTTGAGTTCTATCACAACATAAGCTATGCACACATGTTGCTTTGATCCTCGGGGTACATCATGATGGAACAACTAAACTCAGTAGTTTAAAACCTAGGTTTAAATTAAACAAGAAGAGTATTTGAGGTGTTGAACCTAGAACTTGCCATCTTCCTTCTTCAACTGTATAGAGAATTTTTCATTTCTGCCATTTTTGATGAAAGCTCGCTACCTTAGACAAAGTTATTTAACAAAGTTATTTAACACAGGAACAAACAAATACAGTGTATTTCACTGCTAATGTCTTTTTCTTTCTGGAAATGAGGAGTTTAGGAGGAAGACACTTGTTTATAAAGCAGTGTCACATTATCTCCCTGATGACAGGCAAGCAAGCACAAATCCCAACATTAGCAAGAACCATGACAGTTCTGTACATCAGACCTATTAGGATGCTCTGTTTCAAAACAAGAAATAACCACAGCACGAGAAGCATGTGGCTAAAGTAAAAACACTAGGAAAGCGGTGTTGAAGCTAAGCTGACAAATACTCAGCCTAAAAATGTGCAGCTGACATTTTGATAACCAACTTTTGAGTCCTGGAAATAAGTTTATCTGTGCACAACAGAGCAGATGGGATGCAAGAGGAAGAAGAAAAAGATGGGTCAGCTGTCAGGAACAGCCATTCGCTTAAGCAGCTTAAAGAGAGTCTCATGAGAAGAGAGGAGGTAGAGTGAAAACACATCATGGCCTGATACAGTCCCACAACACCCAGAGTACACTTTGGGTTGATAATGTTGTCTGTATACATGGCAAATTCACACATATATGTGCAATCTTCCTCCCATCCTCAGTTGTTACTCACTGTAAATGGCAGCTTTAGGAAAGTAACATCAAAGACAAAAGCAACAAGTTAGAAATTAATTTTTATCATTTCCATTTTATAACTTTGCTATTTCACCATTTTCTTAATTTGAGAAGAAAATCCCTTTTTCTGAATCAGCTTCCCAAAGTGCTACTAACACTGAAGACACTCCAGTCCACATCTAAGGTTTGCACTCTTCCACCATTTTTTGCTAGAAGCTCTTGCTCTTGCAATGGAGCAGAAGATCAACTGTGTTCAACACTACAAACTGAGCTTCACCCACCTTTGCTGTAACACAGTGTGCCTCCTGGTCTGGTCTGTCAGTTTTCAACATTACTACAAAAATCAATAACCTGGTAGAAAGCCACAGTATAGTTTGCTTCTAAAATAATTTTAAAATACAAGCTTTCAAGTTTAGATGTGTGCAAGCTGAGGCTTCCTGTATTTCCTGTGAGTTTACTCTGGAGGAAGGACAGGCTTAGTTCTACCAAACTCTCTATCCATGTCCAGGTCTATGCAGTATTTAAGAACAGTATTTGGAAACATCTCCCTATCTATATGGAAAATCAGTTGCTTTGCTAAATCTGATACAATCTATTAATATTTGTGTGTTAATTTTGAAAGTCAAGACAAGCAGTCTTAACAGAGATCCCCTTAGCAGTGCAAGAGAAAGTAGATTGATATTTTTATGGCAATATTTAAATACTTCATTTGCTAAGCACACTGCTGTTGCACAAAACAAAACTACAAGATCAAAATATGCAGCCAGGTTTACTTACAGGTAGAAAGAATCATGTCTGGTTATCCGTTTATATTAAAATGAAAATGCAAACCTCCCTTCATCAGCTGTGCCAGTAAAACAGCCCAAACTGAGCTCTTTCCTCTGATACAAAGCATGGTAAACCACAAATATTGCTTGACCACGCCTACTCACCTTTTATTTAAAAAAAAAGACCCAAACAGAGTAGAAGGAGAAAAAATGGTCTAGTATCAAACATTTTATAGAAAAAAAAACTTATTAAACTGTTACCACTAGGTCTAACTATTTCTTTTAAAAAAAGTAAAAAACCCACAGCAGATATAAATCACAGA
This sequence comes from Molothrus aeneus, assembly GCF_037042795.1. Classification (NCBI taxonomy): domain Eukaryota; kingdom Metazoa; phylum Chordata; class Aves; order Passeriformes; family Icteridae; genus Molothrus; species Molothrus aeneus. The sequence goes on along the minus strand of NC_089649.1, from coordinate 47,443,105 downwards.
ATGGTTTTGTTCAAATGGATTTTTGACCCCAACATTTGACTGAATTCAGTTATAATAAAAATGGGAGAAAGGGCTGAAGTTGCTTAAGGATGACTGAGCTCATCCAGAAGAAAGGATGCTACAGCATTTCAACCTGCCTTTGAAGATTCCAGGAGAGTCAGCAACACAGCTGCCTCCAGAGGAGTTCTGATCCTTTCTAAAATTAACCACCCAAGGCTACATTAAATTAAAAAAATTAATTCATCTAGAAACTGGGTGCCTCAGAGTTCCTGACATCCTAAGTATCAACCCCAATACCAAGTAGGCAGAAATTATCTTCAGGTACTGGGAAGAGGCAGGTGAAAGAGTCAGATTCAAAGCACCCATCCCACTGAGAAAACTGCTGCCAAACCTCCACACAATTAGGGTGTGTTTTATAATATAAATTAACGATAAATAATTAATTATTGCAAAGAAATAGGCTTAAGGTTCATTGCAAGCAATTAATCTGATTTTCCTAAGCTTCATTTGGATTTTAAGGGAAACATTATTACTTATTACATGACATGTTGTTGAAAGAGTTAGCAGCACCATACTTTGGAGGATCTTAAGAGAAAGTGAGGTTCAAAGGAGCAGTTAGGGAAGGAAAGATGTGCTTGGCTTACCTTAAATGTTCCACATTGCTTTTTCCACTACTTTTTCTACCAGGTAGAGTAGAAATGCCTAGATTTTCCCTTTCAACAATACTTGCTGTTGGTATTGATTGGAAAGTGGTTTTGGACTCAGCAATTTGACAAGTTAGTTTACATGGTTGGAATAATCTCAAATAGGCATTTGAACTTTTCTGGCAGCCTGTAGCTTTTCAATAGAATAGCATGAGAAAAGGAAAGCACTTCTCCCAAGAAAGAGGAGGCTTCCTTCTTTTGAACATAAAGGCAAACATTAAGCAAAGCAGTGTGGGAATCTAAACATCTCTAAAATTGATTACTGAAATACTCCCATGCAATGTATTAAGCTAACTATGGTTGCTCTTAATAACTTCATTGAAAATTAAATTCATCGTACTTCTCTCTGACTACTTGCAAAAAAAAAAAACTTTTGGTGTAATCTATTTGCTATTATACGTGGCACAACAGCACAAGTAGCAACAGAAAATGAAAAATTTTAATAGAGCTCCTTAGAAAGTGACTACAGTGAAACAGGAGTACAAATAGTCCTCATATGCACTGCTACAAAGTGAGGTTAACTGAAGTAGGCTTCAGTAAGACTGTGGAGATGTTAGCCTCCAGCAGTGGGGACAGGGCATGTAACTTCCAAGGAGAGTTCAGGTAATGCTGAACATTTCATCATGGCCAAATTCATTTAAATATGCATTCATTCTACCATATACATATATATAAAAAAAGAGAGAGTGTATGTATACACACCAAAGTGTATATATATACATATATATATATATGTACATATCTGTATATTCATATATACATGCACTACCAAAATGCCATATTCATGTGAACAATTAGTTGACTGATGATGCATTGACAGTAAATTATAGGCTACAAATTAGTTGGTTCCAAACAATAGTTAACATTCAGTTTATTTACACACACATGCAGTATGATATCTTCTGTCATGAACTGAAAGGTTAGATCACTGTATGTACAGACAACAGACAGAAACACGAGCCCTCCTTAAACACATTCGAGAATTTCTTTCATTTACAGCTCCCTGTATAGAATTGTGTGTTTAAGCGCAGGGAAAAAAAAAATTTTTGCCTGAACATTTCAAGACAAAAACCCCCCACTTTATATAAATAAATGCATTAAATTTATATATTTACAGTACATACAGCATATAAATAATTTTCTAATTGATCCAAAACATGGTACTATGGTTCACTCACAGCCAGTTGTGGTGAATCTTGGACTTATTTTTCATTAGTAACATGAAGACTAAGCATGGGAGATCTCTGGTAAACCAACATTACAATGACTCCAGGCATACCATGGCTCATGAAGCACAGCTTTTAGAGTGTTGTGCTAAACTGAGCTGGCAACAACTTACTGTGTACAAATGAAAGAGGTGCATTTCATCTTCTTGATTAACACCCATCAACCAAGAAAAAAAACGTTTCTGGAGAATCTCTGGAAACATTTCAGTGTCAGTAAAAAGCCATTTATAGATACCTTCCATTTTTAAGCATGCAAATCACTACTAATGCTACTGCCCATGTAAGGAGAAACCCAGAAATGTGGACTGTATGTACATGAACCCAACCCACTAAATACAAACGAGGTTCCTGGCCTCTGGCCACATTTTCTCCCTCCATTAAGAGCTGAACTTTACAGCTATGCTGACTTTTCAGAGAAAATACAGAGATTGCTAACATTGCTGAAGATACTGTGCTCATTTCCCAACATAATGGAAAATTCTCCTTGTCCTGGAGTGCATCAGATATTACAGGTTCCCCACATTGTTTATTTAGCAGCATCCAACAGCTTACAGGATCAAGTTCTTAAAAAGAAACTATGAAGGCACATATCTCTGGGGAGTGCCTTATTTTCTCTGCTTGTGCTGCTGTTGCCTTTTTTCAAAAAGCATCTTCGCCCTCTGCAATGTCAATGATTGCATGAAGCAACTCTTCAAAAGTCGGGCGTTCCTCTGGTTTCTAAAAATAAAAAGCATGCACAGATGTTATCAGAAATCAATAAAGTTGTGTTGATTTTGATAAATTACTGGACATATCATCATTTTTTGGTGAGGAATTTAGCATTTCATTAAGTATTAAATGTAAAAATATTTCCTTGTCTGGATTTTGGCATGTGCCACTTAATCTCAGTAAGCAACAATTTTCTTTATGCTTTGAAAAAGGCATAAATAGGTGTAGCTGGACTAAACTCTTTATATAATTCATTATTTTGCATAGTTTTACGTATTTTTATTTTTCTTCCCCATTCCCACTCTTCCCCAATGAACTGCTCCAATCTTTCTTTATGCAAGTTGTTCATGCTCCTAAGAATTCTGGGTGCCATTCGCTGATGCCTCTTTTAAATCAACTTTATTTTCTTACCTCTGAAATGAGAAATGATTTAATTTTGTTACTAAATGCCTTCACATACTTAATCTGACTGTTCATTTATTTTATAGAAATTTCTTCAAAGTTTTGTCTTATCAGAGTTCAGTCGCACATGAATAGCTGAGAGACCTGGATGCATTCAGAACACTGCTCTAGAGAAAATAACTGCTGTTTCTAGATCAACCTTTATTTCAATTCAAAGACCAAAAAAAATTTAAATATATGTATATGAATACATACCTCCTGCCAGCACATCATCATCATTTCATACATCTGCTTACAGGCCAGTTTGGGCCGATACAAGCGATGTCCTTGGCTAACCATTGTTACCACTTCATAGTTGGAGCTTTTTTCAAAAGGCATTTTTCCTTCTGTATATACTTCCCACATTAAAACACCTGGGGGGAAAAAAAAAGAAAATAAATAACTTCGTAAACATATGTGTTCATTAAACATGTGTGTTTATTTTGAGGCCTGGACTCAGGCTTTCTGATAGATAAATAGTTTGAGATCCATATTCTAGACACTTTTCACATGTGTCATCACTGAAAATGTGTTATTCTAGTAGCATGGGGTTTAATGAATAACAGAACTAAATGTGTCTCTGGAACTTTATCACTAATAAAACCATGGCAAATGATTTCTCTGAGCTTCTTCTCAGATGTCTGAATCCTTCCCAATAACCAGAGCTTAACTGCTACTGATAAAATATAAAAAAAACCACTTTCATTCCATGATGAATATCTTACCAAATGACCAGACATCTGACTTGCTGCTGAATCGGCTGTAATTAAAGACTTCTGGGGGACACCATTTCACAGGAAATTTAGCCCCTGAAGAACTCGTGTATTGGTCATCAAGGACATACCTAAAAAAACCCCACAAAAAACAAAACAAAAACACCACCACAAAAAAAAGAACAAGAAAAAAAAGAAAAAAAAAAAAGGAGAGACAAGGAGAAACATTATATCCTTCTGTCAGCCTCCAAACCTGCAAATTTTAATTTAGCTTTGGATTGGAGTACTAGAAGCTCATATTGCCACCTAATGGCCATGGGCGTTAGCATCACAAGATAAAAATAGCTTCCCTGGGGCAGTACTACTGCTTCAGCCACGACTCTGTTCGTTTTTCGTATTACCCCAGAGTTCTTTCTTGTGATTTATTAGCTACACAACACAGGTCTAGGCCACCTGCTAGTTAAATGTCTCTATTATGAGAGAAAATGAGGGAAAAGCAGAAATTTCATGTTCTGTTTTTCAGCAGCCAATCTGAGTTCAGTTGTCAGGGGACATAGAAACTTAGCAAGACAGAGATGTGGCAAAAGTCAAACCACGGTGCTTTAACACCTTTCTTGGAAGAGCTGCTCCCACCACTGCCTCACCAACACATCACCCACACAGGCACTAACAAGGGCAGGAAATTAACCCCCCTCCAGATCTCAGCATCTCCCAGCCCTTCAGCCAGCACAACTTTGAAACATCGAACCCAAGAGAGTCCCAGACTCACTGAATAGCCTCTTTCTAACATCTATTTATCAAAATACAGTTTAACTATTATCTCTGCAGCAGCTCTGCTCTCTGAAACACAAACTCTGTCTTTTTTAAAATGAGTAAGGAAATCAACACAGAACCAGCAAGCATTAAAGACACTAGAAAAGAAAAAAGCAAAACAAAGCCCAAAAAACCAAAAAGAAGAGGCCAAAAAAGATCATTTTTGTATGCAATTTTGCTTGGTCTGTGTTGCCTTTGGGCTAAGTACAAGGCTTAGATGAATTTTTCCAAATCTCTATAAATTCCTTTGCACAGTCACACATACCTTGTCATTCCAAAATCTGAGACTTTGACCACTCCTGAGTCACTCACCAAACAGTTCCTGGCAGCCTGCAATGGGAATGGTTAGAGCTGGATGAAAACTCGGAGTCTCTTGCAGACAAATTACAGCAATCTAATCATGTCTTTGTATTCATTGCTTAGCAAGTTTACCACATTCAGTGATGTATTCTCATTAGAAAAAGTACATGTGCATCTCCTCTTGATAGCACCATTTTCACAACTACACTATTGTGGAAAGGATCAACAGAAAAAAATATCTTCTCAACGGACTAATGTGTGGTAAAAATGGCAGCAATATAGAAAGGAGATAGGCTGTTATATCAGCACAAATTGCTACTATTTATAAACATTTCAGAGAGATTTTATTCCATTTTCTTGAGAGAGAAAAATCTCTCATGATTTTCTATACAGAGCAGTTTTAGAGACTTGACTAGACCATAAAGAGCCAACTTCATGCACTCAATTTTCTGCAAGGACAGAAGCAGCTGTAAACAAACAGGCCATTTCAAAAAAGGAATAAGTACATTCAAAAATAAAAATTTCAAAGAGGAATGTATTGCCTAATGGGATGTTACCAGGTCTCTGTGAATAAAGCTGTTCCTCTCCAGGTACTCCATTCCCTCACACACATCCTGGCACATAGTAAGCAGAGTGTCTTTACTCAAAACTCCCCGTTTTTGTCTCAGGTAATTGAGAAGGCAGCCATGCTCCATGAACTCTGTCACGATGTAAATGGGCCTCTGTTGTGTGCACACACCATACAGCTGAACTAGTTTAGGATGTGTTAGCTTCCTGAAAAGATTGAGATCATGTCGTTATTACTTCCTCCATGCAGTGCTAGTTCGACAGCACACAAAACTGCAGAAATACCACCTCCTCCAGAGTTTTATTTACAATCAGTATAGAGCATCAGAGGTCTAGGACTGGAAATCAAAGTGCCAAGCACACTACTCACATCATTACTTTAGCTTCTTCAATGAAGTCCTCTTCATACATGGCACCTTCCCGAATTGCCTTGATGGCCACTTTGTACTGCGCCCTCCACTTCCCGAGGCGCACCACCCCGAACAGACCGCTCCCCAGCTCCCTCATGAAGGTCAGTTCTGAGGGGTTGATCTCCCACTTCTCTGTAAAAAAAGTTAACAAACAGTTAAGGAACCTACAGAGCTGGTAGAGGATAAGGAAGAGGAAAGAGAAACTGGACTAGTAGCAAATTAAGGAATTTAGGTAGAAAATGTCTGAGAATTAACTTTAAAACGGAACACTTCTGTACATTACAAAACAAACTTTTAGGTAAATGGGACCTTTAAGCAACTCCTGACTAACACAGCAGTCAAAATTCAAACTTTCCTGAGATCAGTAATTATGCACTGATATTATCAGATTTGATTTCAACAAAATGCCACCACAAAGTTGTGCCAACACATAGAAGTTGCTCACATCACCACACTTGAAAATGGCTATTCTAAATTTGCATTTTAAAACAGTAACCCTTCAACAAAGACCAAAGGGTCAAGTCTGAGTCAGAAGTCTGGAGACTAATGAAGGAACCAAAGGCACAGCTCTCTAATAAGGCAGAGCTCAAGATATCCATGCAGACAGCACGGAGGAAAAGACCAAATTCCCCTGGAGCACCAGTGGCACGTGGTGCCTCCGCATGCTGATACTCTGTGCAAGGGTCTTGAAAGTACAGCTGGGACCAGTGTAAGTTCATATAGCCAATCACAGCACAGAATCAGATCTTTTCAAAACTTTTAGAAAGTACTGTAGGATCTCAGCATACATAAAATCATTAGATAAGTGTAGATGAAGATAACAGGCAATCACCATAGCTGAATCCCGCTGTTGTGGGTGCTGTCGTCCTCTTTGGGGTCACCGGGTAACGCAGCCTGGTAACGAGACCTGAGGTTCAATGACAATTCAAGAGACACAGTTTACTTCTGAAACAGCACCAGGCAGCATCTCAGCCTCTTGTTCACTGCAGACTACAATTAAGAATATGTAGAAAAATCAGTTATAATAAATGAAAAGTGGGAGTATGTTTTTGGGGTGTGTTTTCCAGGACATCATCAGGAAATGCTGAGCCGTCTGAGTTTGATGTAAAAATCTGGAAATTATAGATCTTGAGTGAGATTTATGCACAGACCAGACTTGGAAAAAAGAAGTATTAGTATCTGTGCCTTGAACCCAGTTCCTATCCTCTTCCCATTCCATCATACAGTGGGCAGAGACCAGCATCAGCCATCAGTTATGGATCTGGAGTAGGGATTTTCTAAACAACACATTATTGTTTTCCTCAACTGTTTGCTGTATGGGAAGGTTAGATTATTTCAAGTGGCAGTGAGGAGCAGGTAAAAAGGTAGAGTATGGAGAGTTTTCTGGGGAAGTACCATCCCTATCCATCTACTGTGAGTTACAGGCAGCTGATAGAAACACTATGTGGAGCTGAGGGGACAATTTTTCCTGACTTGTTACAACTATTTTTCTGTTACTCTGGGGCAGTAACATTTTATATACCATACAGATCTAGATATAGACACACACACATAAAACCTTTCAAATTACTATCATTATTGAAATAATGTGGAACTGCAGTGTTTCATTATTTCCCTGAAAAGGAAGGATACACAAAACCCCCCAAAATTTCATTAAAACAATAAAAGGTCTCATGCTCCTTTTCAAATCAATATTAAGTGATAGAAAGAATCCAATCCATCTACCTGCTGCATTATGGCTGTGATATTCAATTATTTCTGGAATGGAGTTAAAGAGATGTTTTTCTGCGAGGTAGTACTGTTTTGGTGATGTCACGGTTTCTTTTATGTGATAGTGTCTTATTCCTGATGAACCTTCCCTAGGAAAAAAAAACCAACAATAACAATTAGTAATAATATCATGTCATTTGTGGTGAATTTTTTAAGAGGAGCACATTGACAAGAAAAAGTAAACTGAAAGGGCCAGCACAACTGCAGAGCACCACATGCTTTGGGAATGGCTTGAATATCAGATATCCTAAGCACTGGCAACTCACCTTCATCTCAGTGCTCCAACCAAGTTGAAGATTAACCAAGAAAAGGTTAATTTTCAGCCCAGTGAGCTCCCCAGTCCAGCTCACACATGCAGACACAAATACAGGCTGGCAGGAGAGAAGAGACCAAATGGGTTGGGAGAGCAAATCCTCCTCCTGTGGGTGGGGGTTAAGGTCTATGCTGGATTAAACCAAATGGGAGCTAACCATGGAGTTGGGAAGTTCATTTTAGTCACCCATCTTTTCTATCATAGCAGCCCTTGTTTCTTTATTGAGCCTTCTCCTTGCTTTCTCCCAGCCAATGAACTTGGATACAGATACAAACAGATTCAGATGAGATAAGGTGTGCAGAGAAGCCACAGAAACTCACCCTCCAAATTTTGTGTAAAGGGAAACAGTATACAGGCCAGGCTGACTGGAGTCTCTCACCACAAAACCACCTTCTTTATCCTAAAACATAAGCACATTGACAATTTTGAGCAACTGGTTTTAAGTTACATGATTCTTTCACTTGGTTCCAGGATATGCACTTGCAAAAATAAGCCTCTGCTTTAACTGAAGAAGCAATTAAAGTGAATTTCACAGTTGATTCTACCAGGCTGATGTGCTCACCTCATTTCTGAGGAGCTGCTCTGCCTTGCTTCTGTTCAGGTTTCGGCTGTACCACCTGCAACACAGCATCAGTAAATAAAACTTCCCCAAGGTGCATGATTTGCCTAAAATGCTTTAAGCAAAGTATTATGAAGCTGGAGACTAAATAATTTTATGACAAATGAAGATCAAGAATTGAACCTTTGATAACATGCAAAAATAAGTCTCTACTACACTGTGCAGTTGTCCCATAAAAAAGCCCTGAAACAAATCCATCCCACAAAAGCCCATAAAACTCAGGGAACTGATGTAAGTTTTTGGAAAAAACACTTGTCAAACATGCCCAGGCTGATGGCAGGAGTTGCTGTGAAGAGCAGCCCAAGGGGAAGGCTGGCAGCCCTGGGAAGCAGCTGTCTGCACACCACTCAAACCACCCGTGGAGCTGCTGCCAGACTGCTCTGCCATTCAGTGTCTCCACACTTCTGGGCTCCCAGGGAGGACCCACCTAGCACAGGGGAGGCTGAAACTCTGAATTAAGAGCCATGGCTGCACATCTCTGAGCTCTGTGCTGCACGGGCAGGTTAAAGCAGCTACAGCAGCACCACCATGTCAGCCAGTCACAGAGAATAACAAAAAAAGGAAAACCAGGCAGTTTGCAAATGGTGTGGTGCAGTTGTTTTGAGCTGTGCTGTTATTTCTGTAACCAAGCAGGGAAGTGGCACAGCAACCTTTAATCAGATTGTGCCTGTTCGGGAGACAGTGGTTTCTTGCAGTTGGTACATGACCTGGAGTAATGCTCTCTGGACTACACAGAGACTCAGAATTTTGGCCCCAAGGTGGTAAAAGCACAAAGTGGCTGGACCAGATAAGGCAGTCCAGTTCCTTCCTTCCCTTTCTGCCAGCCCTGCAGCCCAGCCCAGAGCTGAGCAGAGCTCTTAGCAAGAGTTCCTAAGATGAGAAAGCAACAAAGAACTCCCTCTAGTCAAGCTAAGGGCAAAATCCCAGATGAAATTCTGTCTTCTGTCAAAACATGGCAAGTAGAAACCACATGTAGCCGAGAGCAAAGTTTTGGAGTTACTAATGTAACTTTGAAATTTGGTTTTGTTTATTATTTTCTTACAGCTCCATTTTATCACATGAAGTATGCCCTAAATTCTCAGACATAGCAGTTTATCCTATAATGATATCTGAGCATCAAGAACAGGTCTGGAGACTATCATGTTAAATTTTACCCTGATGTTCTTAAATAAGTACTCCCTGATTAAACGTCACCTGGAAAAAGAATTTAAAAAAAAAGCTAGACATTTATAGCTGTTAAGTTCTGAAATGCATCAAATTACATATTTTCTTGAAAACTAGAGCTTCCAAAATATTCAATCTTTTATGTTTATTTGGAGTGACTTCCACTGTTTTCTCCTCTACTGTTTACTGCTACAAACTTTGGACAGACATGTCACTTTACTATTAAAACAACATTTAGCACACTTAAAATGGGTAAATTTCCTTCAAAGTTTCCCTTTGTCTACCAGAGAATTAAGAGGGGAATTTTGCTTTAACCATGATAGCCTAAATACCACAGGCTGATGGCTGTCTCACTGACTTGATTCTACATTATAAATCCCAACAAAATCAATGAGAAGAATCTGAAAAAATATATGCCTATTTCAGTTGTTTAAGTTTAACCTCTAGGTGCTACCATATATGAGCCATTGCTTTCAAAATGTTAAGAACACATTGTCATTCTTGAAGCATAAGTTTCATTTCATGATACTCCAGATTTTAATTCAAGCATTCACTTACTCATATTGATCAAGGTTGTTGGACTTCTTTCCTGTTACATAGTTGCTTGGAATATATCCTTGTTTTCTAAAAAAATATAGAAGAGATCATCTGAGTGAAAGGGTGTCAAATTGCATGCCTAGAAGATAGTTGTTCCATTCTGCTAATTACCAGAGGTCTCTCAATGTAATTTATTAATTACTGACCCACCCACTCTACTACTGATTATTCAGAAACTAATTTTCTGCATCAGCATTTCCACATTAACTTTCAGCACCCCTAGAAAACTGTCATGGGCAGCAAAAGTGTCCAAGAAAACCAACAGAAGGGATGAAGGAAAGTGAGAAACTCTCTGCTGCTCTGTCACTCTTCTGCACTCAGAAGTCCCAGTGAGTCAGGGGAAATATGTGTGGAGCCTGGCACAACCTGATAACTCACAATTACCCATAACATATGGCAACAGGAACCTGATAAATATTGAAATATGAAAACTTTCATCTTTGAAACCGCAGGGAAAATTCTAATACAGGGCATGTGAAGTTGTAGTCATTACAGCATCTCACTGTAATTCTCTTTCAACTTATTCAAAGATTGTCCCTAATGATCCAGCTATTAAGTAAAATGATGATTATTCAAGTCTGGAAGTTAGAGCCTGCTGAGCTAAATGTTAACCATATTGCTCCCTAATGAGATGTTCCCCAGGGAAGTGGGAATACTTTACCAGTCTAGTGAGGTTTCAAAGGATGGCTGGTGTTTTAATTGTGGAACTATAAAGTTGGAAAGTAAACATAATTGGAAAGACTTCCAGTTCTGGAACTGTCTTTGCACTTGGGTCCCACAATCTATCTGTCGAGTACTGCCCTTTTAAAAATTGGGTTCTGCATGAGAATACATGGATGAGATTTCAGAGCCCGGGCCCAATGTAAAGTCTAATGCAGTTATTTCTTTATACATAGTCAATATGAACTTCTACAATATGGAAATAGACTTTTGAACTTTGTAACAAAAAATAAGGAACTCATTTTTACCCATATTTGTCTCTCGCCTTCCACCAATGAATGTCGTTCTTCTCAATCACTGTATATTCTTCACCTTTCTCTAATCTTAAATCATGGTGTTCTGTAGGTTCAAAGTCATACATTGCTACCACTATCTCCTCCTCTTCCTTCCCATTTTCTTCAACTGGAGGAACAGGTGGTGGAGGCCTTCGCTGAAAACAACACAACATTATAAAACTATCATTACCATTATAAATTATCATTATCATCCCATGCTGCTCCACCTTCCCTCCCCATCCACCCTTACCATCCCACCAGTGCATCCTGGAGGCAAAAGCTGGGCTAGGCCCCTGGTGGCCTGGGGGCCAGCTGGGGCTGGGGAGGCAAACCATGCAGGTGCCATCCATGGGGCTGGTTTGTGCTGCAGGCCTGCAGCTGCCAGTACAGAGCAAAGCTGGCTGGCATTTGCTTTTTGCCCACATCTTCCACCAGCAGTACAGATACAGCTAACAGATGCAGTTAAATTTCAGTGGGATTTTTTTCACCCTGAGATAGAGCATAGTGCCAATTGTTGCATCCAGAAACAGACCTTTGCTCCAGGATACAGCAAGTATTTTGAGAAATGTAAGCACTTTTTCAAAAAGTAGTAATTATCTGTTCAATATTTTAAAGATTCTACCTACCGCACTTTTTTCTGGCATTGAAGAGGACAATCTCATTACATCTATAAACAAAGCACAGGAGAGGATTTATGCCTATTCATTTAGCTATAAATCTTAAAATTAAATAAAAGGTTTAAATTTCAGATTAGGCTTGAATATCTTAACAAGCCTTCAGTATGGCCTAGATATTCAGAAAGCAAAGACAACTCATATTAAGCTATAGGAAAAATGGTTAAATATTCTTGCAAAAACATCCTAAATCACCCAGCAGATTTGGCAACATCTATGCCACACCAGAGCATGCCAGAGAGAGCTCTGAAACAGTTCCTCAGATGCAAAAATTTATGAGAAATAAAAAAGGGATAGAGATGAAAAAGGCATAAGACAATGAAGCCGTGTTCTTGTCAGCATGATGATCTAAAAGTCTGTTAGTATTAACATCTGCCCTTTTAAAATACATAAGCCCCTGAACCCTGCCTTGCTAAATAATGCATAACAGTTGTATGTATTTTCTTATTATATGTCTCAGATCCATTTTTTCCCCCTGCAATGCCTTTTTCATGCATTTAAACCACTGAGCTATAGGTCATGCTTTTCACTTTTCTGAATCAGATCAGCCATGAGGGCCTGTTTATTCTGCAAATTTTCTAATGTTAATAAATCCCCAGGTCCCCCTGACTGCCTGTGCACACATAAGAAATTACTGGGTGCCACAGATTTAACTGGGAGATAAGCAATGGCTCAATTTCTTTCCCTACAACAGAATTTTCTTTAAATCAAGGACTGGATAATTACTAGCTCCTTTGTTGAACAATATTGCAGTGCCACAGCAGTGCACAGTGCAGCATCCACTGCTGAATCAGCAGAACCTGCAGTCTGGAGCCTGGAAAAAGTCACAGCTCATCCAGGTTCAGCACAGGAGCATTTACAAACTCTGAGGAAATTCAGTCCAGTGTCTGTAAATATATTAAACCTTCTTGTATCATTTTTAGCTTGGTGTAGGAACACTGAATGCAATGCAGTTACTATTCTTTCACATGGCTATGCAGAGTTTTTAATAAATAACTGAAGAGCTGGCAAGATTTGTAGCTGAATCTTTTTACCATAAGGTTTTATCCTCAGTCTAAGGTAAACACTTGGTCAAATAATTTTCAAGTGGGAGGAAAAAAACAAATGAAATTCAGCAACTTCAATAATTCCTTTCAGATTTAGCTAAGCTTTTTTCTTTTTTGCAAGGCTAATTTGCTGGCTTTTCTACTTTTTTACCAAGAATTATTGGTAATTATTTTTGTCTTACTTTAGTCACAGTACCAATGATTGACTCTGCTCTACAAACTTGCCTAATACCAAGGGCATTCAGGTGTGATGACAGAATCACATAAAAAAGCAGAAAAATGTGCCAGAAGAACTTCATAAGAAAACATATGTACTTACTGTTTTCAAAAAGACTATATTTTTCACAACCAGGTGCTAATTTTTCTGTCTGCCTACAGCATTGATAAATTCCCTCTGTCCAGAATTTAGGATGATATTTTACCATTATATTGCTGTTGTTCTTTATTTCTACAAGAAGATAAAGAGCATATATTGAAGGATACAAAAAAAGAATTCTGCAAGAGGGTAATTTTTAATACATATTACAATATCTTTAAGATGAGGCATAATCTTTGCTTGCCCTTACTTTAGCATGGCATCTCTTCTTGCAAGTTTACATGGAGGTGATGAAACAATCACAGAGGATCTATTTAAGGTAGTAACTTTATTCCAGCAGGGTATGCCATATTCCCCCCCTTCCCCAGTCATCCTAGGAGGGGTTTGGTGCATCAGTGAAAGGAGACCCTGCACCACTGGGATCAGTAAGGCAGCTGTGTAGGCTTTGGGAGCTCTGCCTCCTCCTTTGTTGCTGTTGCAAGTGACTCAAATTCATCTACAAACAGTGTTCTGGAGGGAAAGAGAGCTGATATTTATCTCTATTCCATGGCACAATTCATCATTTTGGCCTGGAAGGCTGCTTACCCCATGCTATGGGCTTGCTCAGTTTCAGAGGTCACTCCTTGCCCCCTGACCCCAGCCCAGAAATAATTTCTTATTACTTTACAGACCACCTGTAATTAATGTGAGTACCTGATGGTGAGAGAGGGCATTAAGAGGCAAATTTAAAAAACCACCTTTACTCACTGTGAAAGCAACTATCTAATCACATCTCAGCAGAGATACCTCCTATCATTTTACATCAGCTTAAGGCCCACAATATTGTCTAGCTACATCCAAACAAAAATTTCCAGTGATGCCATCAGCTAGCTTGGATAAACTTTTTAACTCATTGTGCAAAAGCAGAGTCAAATTCTGATTGCAGCTGCACTTCACAAAATCAAACTAGATCAGTCTGAGTATGTGAGGCTCTCAGTACCTGTTACCACACCCTGTGTATGCAAGCAATAAAATTAAAGCAAGGAAAAATTAAAATTGGTAGATATGAGCAGTAGAAACTCTACCATTTCATTTTTGTAATTTGTTGTGGGCTGATGTAGCCAGCAGCTAAGCACCCATGCAGGCACTCACCCACTCCCACAACCCAGTGGGATGGGGGAAGGAATAGAAAGAACAAGAGATAAAAACTTTTGGCTTGAGATAAAAACAGTTTAATAACCAAAAGAGAGAAAAAAAGAGCCCAGAAGTAATGTAAAGTAAATCACTCACCATCTCCCACAAGCCAACCAGTGCCCAGCCAGCCCCTGTGCAGCAGATAATAGGGAAGGGAAAACCCTAACCCCTGACTTCCTCCACCCCAGTTTTTATTGCTGAGCTCAATTTTATATGGAATATCCCTTTGGTCAGACCAGGCCTGCTGTCCTGGCTGTGTCACCTCCCAGCCTCTTGTCCATTCCCAGGGTGTGGGGGCAAAAGAGGAAGAAAAAGGCAAATTCTCCATGCTGTGCAAGCACTGCTCAGCAGCAACCACAACACTGGTATGTTTTTAACACTGTTTTGGCCACAAATCCAAAACACAGCACCAAGTTAAGTCCAATCCATGCAGACAGCTCAGGCAAAGCTATCTGCCTATGTTAGGGTTTAAGTACAAGCAGTTCCAATTACCTTCTTTCAGGTTCCTCACCCACTGATCCCGGCTTTGTGCACTCGGTGCAAAAATATAAAGTGTATTAGCATCATATACAACCTGGAGGGGAGAAAAGAAATAATCAACATACATTAACCTCATAATGTTAATTCATTTCTTCCTAAAGAAACAGAGTAGGACAAATAACTTACATTTGGCAAAATTAGTGTATTCAGGCACAAAATGCAGAAACTGGGAAAGGTTATTAAGGTGTATTATTCAGATATGATGTTTTCAGGAGAATTAGGAATAATTTTGTAATGGTATATTATCTTGTCAGCATTCCTTAAAATGCTTACTTCACGCTTTGCTTTGTTCATTCGTCACTGTGCTTTTTCTAAAAACAGCTCTGTTTAATGAATGAAAGCTACTTTGCAATCAGACATTCTCCCATCTGATTCAGTATTGCTCTGGAGTGACTCTTTTTTATTTCTCCACTGCTTGTATTGGCAGAAAAAGAGTATTGCTGTGGCAAAAATGGATCAGAGTCAATGCTGCCCCTCTCCAGCAGTGGAATTCCTCCTCACTCCAACCATTCCCTCTATAGTAAGGAGGGAATAGTAAGCATCCAACCCCCACATTTTTCTTTTTCCCCTCTAAGCACTTTGTTTTCTGTTTTCATTTCCATTCAATTCACAGTGAAGCAGGAAAAAAAAAAGCAACAAGTTAGTTATATTTTGATTTTCTTATTCCTATATAATTTCATGGCAATTAGATTTAATTTAATGTGAAAGAATGAAGACTGGTAAATTGAGCTGTCAGCTCTCTTGTTCCAGCAGAAAAACAGGGCAAGGCAGTTTCCAGTCAAAATTCAAGCTGAGAGGGTGAGGAAAAGAAAACAACCAAGTGTCTGTGGCTCAACTCCCTAGGGAAGGGGCTGCAAGGGCAGCAGAGCTTGCAGGGGATGTGTTTTAACCACTGATTCTGAATTACCTCCCACCAGCCCAAAAGAAACAGAGAAAGGACTCATTATTTGGAATTGACAGTAATTTTAGATTAAATTGGTTATGTCCAAATGATTTGGTGTTGTTGAAAAGAGCACTTTAATTTATGTAGTTTATATTTAGAAAACATACCTGAAAAGGATATTTATTTTGACATGGAATAATACCATCATTTTTTACAACTTCTACACATTTAATCCTTGATATATCCACAGATCCTTTTCTGTACTTTTTCTATAAGAGAAAAGAAAGAAAGAAAACACTTGTTAAAAGATAACCAATTTATCTAATTATCTTTTTTTTTCAGCAGAGGCATCTTGATTTCTTTCCCACTTATAAGAGTGATTTCACTTTATGTGACTTTAACTGAAGAAGTTGTCTGAAAACTGAAAGTATAAAGACCTAAACTTGTGAAAATGCCCAGAGTACAGTAAATTTGCTTAGTGAAAAGTACCAATTCTTTATATAGAAAATTTCCAATCAGATGTGATTGTAAGCTTAATATACTCTTCTTTACAAAAAATAACTTGAGAAAAAAGAAGTGCTTCCCCCTTGCTGAGTTTATGATTAAAACTGGTATCATCTCATCTGCTTCCCTGCTCTGTTGCTGA
Source organism: Molothrus aeneus (assembly GCF_037042795.1). Taxonomy (NCBI): domain Eukaryota; kingdom Metazoa; phylum Chordata; class Aves; order Passeriformes; family Icteridae; genus Molothrus; species Molothrus aeneus. Next base: position 47,426,487 of record NC_089649.1, on the reverse strand, counting down.
AGTGCTCCACCATTTGGAGGCTTCTGCAGTGTTCCACTAAGGTTCCAGAGAAATTTGGATGCTACACAGGCAACACAAGTCCCTGATGAGACAGAAGGCAGAAGATACAGGTGTAACCCTGGACCAAAGTGGGGTCTGTATTGAAGGAACTTCTTTGAACGAGGCTAGCAGAAGTCCAGAGAAGTCAAAAGCACAGACTAAATCTGAGATTTAGTCACCTTCACTGATAATTATGAGTATTTTAAAGAAGGCATAGGTGCTCAGCAGGCGCTACACTGTGCATGGAATGACAGTGTAGCTCAACACTCTGGAGAGGCAGCCCCTTGGAAGAAGAGCTGATAATGAGAGGAAGGTGTACTGGGCTTTAGTCTGCACTGAAATCCACAGAAAGACTGTACAGTGCCACCTCTCACTTTTGGGACAACCAAATCTCTAATAGGAGAGGAAGTTCCTACTGGAAGCCAGAACAAAAAAATAGCAGTAGCAGCTCATGGCTGGTACTGAATTAATACACATCAAAAAAATTGATTTGCCAAGCACCTCCAGAACATCCAGTCCAGAGTACATGTTATGAAAGACTGACACTGTTCACACAATGTGGAAATAATTAGCAATTACTGAATTCTTTGAGATATGCTAATCCTTACTCAGCTCCTCTCTTGGGGATGGAAATTTGAGCCCAAATAGCAGAAGTCTGGTACAATCACAAGCAACTGAAAACACAGTCTTGCCAACAGAAGCAAAGAACAACTTCAAACACAGTAGTTATGATTCCATCACCCTAGAAACACTACAGTAAATTACCCGTGAAGCTCCATCAGCACTTAAAATGCATTTAGCGCTCTGAGTCTTACATAGATTAGTGCAGAGAAAACATGCATAAAGAATTCATGTACATCATGGTCAGCATCAGGAAGAATGACAAGGGATAAATTCAGATAAAGCTGCAACTGCTATTTGTTACCAGAAAAACCAACACACACAAGAAAGGTAGGTTTTTTAAGGGGAATGTATGGGGGAATTAGGCACTTAAACCAAGCATAAAGAAAAAAGTAAATCATAAACATTACCGTGAGTTGTACTACAAAGATTTATCAAGTAACACTGAAAAATAATTTTGTCCTAAGTATGCAACCTTGGATTTTTTTACCAAAAATCATTTTAAGTTTTTTGTTTATTTTATGTTGGTCACCTCCAAACTCAGTATATTCTATGGTATCCCCTTACTTGAACATTGATTCCCTAAAGTTCATGCAAAAGCCAAAAGTTGTTACTGAAATCCACACCACTTGGCAGAGCAGCCAGTACTGTCTCTCGCTCTCCTTGTCACTGTGTGGCTGCCTGGCAGTTTCAGGGATGCCAGGTTAGCCTAGGCAGAACAGGAGGGTCCAAACAAGATCAGCCTTTTCATGAACCCCAGAATTCAACACCCACATAACTGTGCTGAAGACACCTCCCCAGATTCTTTCTTGCACAACAACAGGCAAAGAAGAAGAAACACCACTCCTGTAACTTATCCACCCTGCTTTCTGTGTACAGAGGGGTGCCCATACTGCTTGGATCCCTGCTGCTTAACTGAGATTGCAGGACAGACAGACAATACACATTGGAGGGGTTTTTTGTGTCCAGAATCACAGAAATCCCTTAGAGGAACACACTATTATTTTATCTTAAATCACTGTCCTTCTGGGCTCAGAGATTTTCATGCCAATTCTCGCATTCAGGGAGCTCACTCAGAGGACACTGACAGGAGGACAAAGGACTAGGAATCCAACTAGATAACCACCCAGCATTTGGGGGGAAAACATAAAGGAAATACCCTGGTGTACAGCACATCATTCTAGTAATTGTATTGCCTAATTCACACCTTTGTATGCTTTCTTGATTTAGGGTGGCTCAGTTTGCTTCATCACAAGATGCTAAATTAAGCTAACACAAAGCTGACCCACCTTACAAGGCAATCCACCTTATTAAACCTAATGCCAGGGAAGATTCTTCTGTTCTTGCATATTTTATAGATTTAAAACCCCCCTTGCATATGCGAAATTAAAAACAAACCTACTGCTCAAGACATTTTCAAATCACATCAGAAGCAACAATTATTAATGCCAAGTGTACAGTTCTGTTTTAGCTGACCATTACTCATTATATAAACTATGCTGCACAGAGGCAGGAAAGAATGACTCAAGAAAAATGCTAAAAAGACCACTGCAATTCTCTCTCCTCCCTACCTTAATGATTTCCTTTAATAATAACAGGACATCTTGCATACCATAACTGTGTTGCATTTATTCTCCAGGCAAATGGGTTCTATGGGCCCTACACCCACCTGTACAGCAAACATGAAATGCAGAATCAAGGCAGAGCTCAAGCCCTGAAGCAGTTGGGAAGTAGAGATGTGGGAATGAGCCAGCCCTGAGAAATCCAACCATAACCACTCTTTCCAACAAGAAAAGCTACAAAGAGACAAAATTAGTACAATGGCTAATCATGCAATGTTGATTTGTAGGAAGCAGAGGGACATTTTTAGAGATTCTTTTTTTTTAGGTGAAAGATGGCTAACAGAGGAAAAAAGATAGATTTATTGTAGAAGTAGCAGTATTTTACCAAAACGTTCATGCATGCTCTCTGAATGGGATACAAGAGAGGGTTTGGAAGAATCACAACTCAGTGAAACGCAGGGATCTATCAAACCTGGTCTGCTCCTTTACTAAAGATAAATATATGCCTCTAGAGGGAGGCCTATAGAAGCAAATATGGTTAGAACAGTAATAAAGGAATAAAAATACTAAATCCCAATAAGGAAAACCTAAAATAGGTAAAATATGTGCTTCAAAGTGACACTAAAGGTCGAGGTTTTGGTGTGGGTTTTCTTTTTTAATGTATCTTCTTTCTGAAAATAACAAAACAGAAGTGACTATACAGAAACTATTTTACAAAGCTTTTCAAAATGCGGTACATATTTCATATTTACCTATGTTTCAAAATATTGATTTATAGTTTTAGAAGTCCTACTCCTTGCTCACAATGGGTATGGCCAAGTCTTGTTTCCATACAATCTCAAAAGAATGAGCTATTCCTCTTTATTTTAGCATATTAAACAGTAATATGAAGAAGTCATAACACTAGACCTATGTTGTCAGATACGGAACAAATACAGGATTACACAATTCCTTAAAAAAATAATCTTAGAAAACAGTAAGACAAGAAATACCCAAGTGTTAGATAAGTGTACAATCAAACAGCTGATCCTCTGTACATTTGGAATTCCTCCTCTGCTAAATACAGAAGCTTTACAGCTACAGAAGCCCATATTCTCACTATCAGATGAAAATATTTCTTCAGCGTATTTCCTCTTTGCTGATGAACATATTGCACTGTTTACCCCTGCAGAAGTATGTATGGGGGGGGGGGGGGGTGTTAAACAATACAAAGGATGTTAGATTTGGAAAAAAAAGCCTCAATGAAAACATGCATAAGTCAGCCCAGCTCGCAAGAAATATCTAGATTTTCGTCTCCCCCATGCTCTCTCTCTCTTTCCTTGATGTACTTATTATTTCTTTCTTCCATGCCGATCCCCATATAGGAAATCCTGAGGTCATCAGCATGTGACCATGGAGCTTTTGTTCTCACAAGTGCAACACATCACAGCACTACTTTTATCTCCTTTTATGGAGTGTCTCTTCAACTTTGCAAAACCACAAAAAGCCTGGCTAAGCTAACACTGCCTACAGACAGCTACTCTGATAGAATACGCTCCAGAGCCAAATGTATGGGTATTTTCATTTTTGGGTTCTTTGTAGGGAGGGAGGTTGAGCTTTCAGGTTTTTGGGTTTTTTTCCTTTTCATAACATTGCCATTTATTAATAAGAAGCACTGACTGGATACTTCTGCAGTCCCTCTTGAGGCAAGCAATTACGGATTATGTGAATATAATTCCTGTAGCTAGGTGCTAGGTGGCCACATTTTCTATTCCTATATTTTCCAGTGTGTTAAATACATTGAAGAATGCCCTTCTCCTTTCAATTATATTTTTAAATTATTAGGAAAAGCAAGTACCAAGTATTTTCATTTACCTTTCGAAAGTGGCTAGAATTGATAGGAAAAGTGAAAGGTGATTACTATTCTGATCTAGTCTGACCTGATCCAGTATCTTTCTGCAAGGAGGAATTTAAAGGGGAAAAAAATACAGACATAATTAAGAAGAAGAAAGTTTTAAACCCTGTCTTGTAGATTAAGAAACAGAATCCATTACCATGGCCTGGCTGCTCAGCAGATGTCAATGACCAGCACTGGAGAGACTAAGAAGCACAAAAATAAATTCTCTGTCATAGCACTGATACAACTTCCTAACCATGACTACAGTGCAGTATCTGTAATTAATGTAATTAATTTAATCTTTTCCTGCAATGGAGAGGCAGCCATTAAAATGTGCACAACTGCAGTTATGATACATTGCTGCAACCTCATAAAAGTAAAGGACACATAATAAATCAGCCAGGTCTCCATCCATATCAGGCCTTAAATAACGTTCAACCCTTCTGCTGTCAAAGTAACTGCTATACCTCTACAGGTTCTTTCAGACAAGTCTTCTCTTTTTGGTTTTTTGTGAAGTCCACACACACAGAGCTCTCAGTCTGCCCAGCCCAGCTGCAGCATTTCTGCCCTGTTTTCTCCCTGCTCAGGACCACCTTCTGGCTGCTGGGTGAGTGACACCTTGCATTCACCCCAAATTCAGCTCCATGCTGTCTGAGCCATGCAGAGAGGAGAGCCCAAGTCCACAGGCACCACAGGCCAGTGACCAGAGCCCAAAACAGGATCCAAGAGGTCACTCAGCCAAGGCACTTGCTGCTTTAGCTACCTTCTCAAGGTCCAGATGATGCACTCCACAACTACAGGCCCCAGGCCCTGCTGGCGACAGCCTGACTCTTGGCTACTTTTTGCTGTTCTGTATCTGAACATTTCAGCATTCCTGCCTTTTTTACTTGTCCATATTGAATTGCATTCTACAAAATAAATTTAAAAAAAAAAAAAAAAGCAACAATCAAACCCACCTCATACCTAATTGAAATATACCCCATGGATTTCTAGACTTATTTGTCAAAATACTTGCAGCTCCTTAAAGTTTAATTTCACCTGAGAACTCCACAAGCTTCTATTCCAACAGTAGTATCAGAAGTGAAAATACTAAAATGCAGAATAGGACATCCCATTCAAGACAGGCTCTTAATCTGGAAACAAGCCACCAATGCCTATTCAACACAGTACCAGCTTCCCATGTGCTCTGCAATCAGATTTACACAAGTCTATATAGGTATTTTCTAATGCTGACATATGAAAATGTCTCATTCAGCAGTGTCAAAAAACCCTTACTGGGATGAAAACACAGGATTTCTGCTGCTCTCTGCTATCCACAAGACTTATTACCTCATAGCAGAGCATAGATAAGTCTGAGATTATTTTGTTTTGTTTCTTTCTTGGCTGATGTGCAATCCTGCATCTTTCAGGTACCTTCAACAAGCCTGGTTATTCTTGCATTTTTCTCTAAATTACCTTCACAGATTAAAGTTTCTCAGCTTCTCTTCTGCACACTTTTTAAAAAACTAGGACTTCTCTAGTCTTCTCTAATCTATTTTCCAGTTCTTTCTTTTTAAGACCTTAAAGACTCATCCACTCCTGTCTAGTCATAAGGTAAATGTTCTCATTCCTGCCTTTTCTTATCTCAACAACTACAATCTATGCTTCTCAACTTCATCTACATTTCATTTGTTCCATATCATAAAAATCAAAATTCTTGTAGAAAGATAGTTACTACAGACTCTCATTTTATAGCTGACTTTTCTTTCAGTAGCTGTTACAGAAATCAGGGAATCATTACTACAACATAACCAATGTTTTTTTTACAACTTAGGTATCTTTATTAATTGCCCTTTAGAAATGAGCATTCCCATGCATCTGTTAAGCTGCTCCCATTCACATTAATAGCTTTACATTATGTCTCCAGCTTGAACACTTTTCACTCACAAGTACTTTACGAAAGCTCTATCATTATGACCTGTGTCTTGGAACTAAAAAATTCTCTGTAAACCTACTGGTTTCAGAAACATTGTAATACTGAATTGTGCTTTCATTTATATAAAATAATTAAATAATCTATGCAATGACTAAGGTAACCCCATAATTCAGGGTAATTATTTTAAAAATTATATTAAAATTATAAAGGATACTATAAAGTACTATGGGAATAAACAACATTAGAATGAATTAATCTTCTGTTAAAAAAGGAAAGTAAGAAGCACAGCTTTTTGGAACTCTATAATGTTGTTGTGCTCCAAATGAAGTATTTGCACAATATTAGTGTTGCAATGAAGCTACACAATTTTACCCTGAAACCTACAGCTTCGGGGTGGGCCCCAGAGCTTTATTTTTCCTTCCTTAAAATATCACCACTGTAATTTCAGTAGCTTCTGTCTCCTCTATATTCAAATTACAAGAACCAAACATAACCCTTACAGAAGGACCTTTTTTCCTTAGGAAGAGACTTTCAAAATGAGCAACCCCCCAGAACGTTCAGTTTTGTATTCTGCTTTTTTCATTTATATTCTGGTTGGTTTTTATCATTTGTAACAGTCCTGTTTACACAATAAACTTTTCACACAAGTCTGATCCCAATGGCAAATACCACTACTGCCACTGAAGACAGGAGCGTTCTGCACCTCTCAAGTTCAGACTCTTAAATGTTTTCCCTCAGGGAACTATCATTTGCCTTCTCTGTAGAAGCAAATGGTTTCTGCACACTAATTAACAGGTAAATGATGTGCCTACTCCAACATCTTCTGTGCAGCAGTTCCAGAGCCAGTGGGCATTGCAGCCCAAACTCTGCCCCCTTCTCTTCCTCCCTTCTAGCACTGCAGACTCCTGTCTACCCAAACACATGCAGGGTAACCACAGGAACCAGGGTTTAGCCTATGCCTTTAGAAAATGCAAAATCCAATGTACACTATTTATTGCTCTGAACTGTCATCCATACAGCAAATGTGAGCAAACAATAAAGATGCCAAAGCATAAAGAAATTTAATGTTCATAAGCTCATAGTCAGCTTCACATTCATGGTCAATGCAAGCTGCAGTGGGATGGAAAGGTTAATTCAAGCATGCTGTGCCCCGTGTGGGAGGACAGTAACCAAACCACACACATCAGCACACTTTCAAACTAGAGAGTATCACTGATAAACAAGCTGAGTGACAAAGAGAGAGAAATAGCATGGTGAAAGGGAACATTGCACAGGCTCAATATATTATGAGGATACTAACAGTTCACATATTGACAAGGATTGATAAAATTATGACCAGATCTGTGTCGCCTTTTGGAAGCACCACACTCATGAGAAACATCAATGTGAAAGTTTTCAAACCAACAAACTAGCAGGACATCTCACTTACACAGACCAGCTCTTTTCAACTATTTCACTGCAAGAAGTACTTTAACACCTACACTTACTCTCTTTCCTTCATCATGATGAATTTCCCTTACCTAAAATGCCATCTAGAGCAAAAATCTCTAGTCTGGTGGCACTTTTAAGTTCAAGCAAGATGCCCTGCCAGTACTAGCTAACTAAAATTTGTGTGCAGTAGGTGTTACTTGCTATCATGCCTGTTCTGTAATGAAACAGCAAGCCTGCCCCAGCTGAGGCCATCCGACTGCCCAGTGAGAGACACCTTCTCACTGTGTGCTGAGAAAAGATTCACAGCAGCCAAACTCACTGGCACACAAGGAGAAAGCCAATAAACCACAAGCAGGTGGTGGCCAACCCTGATGGATGCAGTAGCTTGGATGCAATTTTTGTCTGGTCTTGGCTAACTCAAGAGGAATAAAGGATGCTGTTCTTTGCAGCCAGCCTGCAAAGGAGTGTGGGGAGCACGTGAATCGTGCGACACCAGCCACCAGGCATGCTGGTAAAATGCGTCCTCCTTTCCATTGTCCAGCTGATATTTACTGAAGTGTTTACAATTTCAGTGGACTCCTAGATAAACACTTAAGGTTTGATTTTCCAAACAGAAACAGATGAAAGTGAGAATGCACTGATCCTTTAAAAATAAACTCCAGGGAATTTTAAGTTGAATATTCAAGATATGAGCTCACTTTTGACCGAAAATGGCTAAACTTACCTAGGGCCATGCATATGTGGTATTATTTCCACAAATGCCTCCTTGGAATTCAAACCTACACTCCATTCGAGATGAAATTAGCAATTTGGAAAGAGTCATACTAAAACTTCAGCTAAATTTTTGCTGGTCAAAAATAAAGAAAGCTGTTCTGAATGAGATTTTTTTTAATCACTGCATGACATATTTGATTTTCAAGCAAGTCAAATAATTTCAAAATTGCTTGAATTTGCTTATCAATTTAAAACTGACTAGTATGTTTTGATTTCTTGAAAGAAAATAGTTCAGGAAAATGACCAGAAGCACACCTGAAACATTATCCTCAGTTTTCAAACCACACAAAATTGAAAAGAGATTTCCTAATAAAATATTTCATGCTTGGGTTTCCTCATTTGAAACAAAGAAACACTGCCTTTGCTATACAACCAGATTATCCAGCAAAGTCACACTACAATCCATTACTCCAGCTGACACCAGTAAGAATAGTGCAGCAGCCCTCAAGAACAAGGGCCAGTTTGTGAAAAAATGCCTACCACCTCCCACTTTCAAACTACTTACTACTGTCTACATAAATGTCTTCAAAGCTGGCTTGGTTAAGTCTACAATACATGTTTGAGAATACTGTGCCTATCTTAAGTCTTTCTGAATGCAGCATAACCAGCAAGATGTACTTTATAGTATATCTCCATGCTCAGAATAGGAAGATATTTTACTTCTTCCCTATTTTTATACATTCATGACCAGTACTCTGTGCTTGGAGACCGATGCAGTTATATTTTACTACAGTGAATTTTTGTCTTCATTGTAAATGGACCACATCACATTCAGATTTCAATAGCCACTTTTGCAACATTAGGAAAAAAATACAGGAAATACTCTTTCCAACTATGACAGCTGATAAACCATTAAGAGCTTCAAGGAACAACATTAGCTCAGCCTTTTCATTTGCTTATAATCATTGTTAGTCCAATATTGCACAATAGTGCAATGATGCTATTTCCCCAACAGCTCCACTTAGTAATTCTCAGAATTTATGACCAAGAAAAAAAGACAAAAGCAGAACACATCCCAGCTTAAACAGAATATTTCTCTTTTCTGACATTAAAAAGCTATCTCCATGACACTTAAGGTACATTGGTTCCTGATGTATTTTTATTTTCAAGCTTCTTAATGTCCATCTTTTTAAAAAAACTAAAGGTGATACTTCTACATTTTTTATCTAACGGCATCATGCCCACAAGGTAATCAGTAAAAGCCAAGGTCCTATTGGCTTCCTATGCAAAGTAAGTTTCCCATGATATTAATCATAATTGTAGAGCTTTGCACAGGTGACCCAAACCAGGATTCTCCTTCCTCAGGCTTCTGTGTTTTGAAACCAGTCTTGAAATGCAGTCTCTTCACTGATTCTGTAGCTGTGCTCCATCAATAGTTCATGCACCTGCTCCATGACTTACAGCAGAGCAGTATCTTTAAGTGAATAAACTGTATTTCTCCTTCTCATGGCAGCAGTGCAGTTCCAGCTTCACTGCAGGCATGCACTGTCATTGTACCATGGTAGGGGGCTGATCTGCTTGAGAGCATGTATAGAAAGATTTAAACTAGTAATGAGCAAGCGAAAACAAGATTTTAGCCTGTTAGTAGTTATGTTTAGGAGATAATAATTTATTGCTCCAAGTAAGGTATATTGGACTTTTTCAGTACACAGGACAGGAAAAAACAGAGAAGTGTGGTATCTATAATGCGCAGTTTCGGTTCAAAGAGCAAGTGATGCTCCACTTCTGGCTGCACAGAACAATTAAATCTCTCAGCAGCATTTACATGAATACTATTTGCTGTGGTTGACTGCTTTTTGTTGTCATAAATGTTCTACTTCTGTCACCAGACATACAAAATGTCTAATTCTGTCACTTTATTAATAATCCCAACCTGCCCACACTCTGAGTATTGACTAATCTGGTTAACAAGATTTACTTCAGTCTGTTTTAAAAAAGAAGTGGTATGATTATTCACGTGCCCACAAGTGCTGGGTTTTTCTTGAACTCTCTCTACTGAACTTCCATAAAAGTTAAAATGGAAGAAAACAAGAAAATACTTCAGATTGGCCAACAATCAAACTGGGAATTGCACACTTGCCTAGAGGAGCTGAACTCAACCACCCTTGGCAGACTGCTATCACTGTGGTTATGGAATTAAAATGAGGGTGTGAGATCCTATTGGCTTGGGATTTCCATGCTAGTTTAACCAATCTGGACTTGGAATACTGCCAAGCCCAAAATTAAATCAGTCTGTACCTATCCTTTCATCTGTCATGTCTTTAAATTCAACCAGCATACACAGGAGTCACATTTATTTCAGCAACAAATCCCCAGTTATTCAGAGAGGGCAGAATTATCTTGATGGCTAATAACTTTTTTTCTCTTCATACAAATTACCTCAGCCAGAATATGCAGCTTACATATTTATAGCCACCACAACTGGCTTTAAAAAACCCCAAACAATAACCAAACAAATAATTAAACCCACAAACATCTTTGCCATTTAAGTTCTCCAGAGACATTAAGGAATAACTGTGCCACAGAGATCTTAGTCTTACAGTTGTGGTTTTTTAAAGAGATACAAGTATTCAGTATGCCCCTTTAAGATCAGAGCTCACTATTTTCAGACAACATTGTTAATAAAACAAAATAAAATGCTGATTAATGTTTAAAAGAATCTAAAATGAGAGGAACAGTGAAAATGAAAATGGTTTGAGGCTGGAAAGTAATGCATTATGGCTGAGCCAGTCTAACAACCTGCTGATGTCAACAGTTGGAGCATCCTGTTCTCCTCCACCACCTGGCACAGCCTCTGGCACTTGTTAGATCCTGCGCCCAGTCATGCAGCGTGCTAACCCAGCAGAACACTAATCCAGCAAAAATAAAACCAGATCAAATATCTTTCTGCTGACCTAATTGCAGCCTTCCAGCACCCCAAGGGAGACGACGAGCAAGAGAGAAACTGTTTCCAAGGGCATGTAGTGACAGGACAGTGGGGAATGGCTTCCAACTAAGAGTAGGCTGAGATCAGTTTTCTGGAAATAATTCTTTACTGTGAGGGTGGTGAGGCACTGGAACAGGCTGCCCACAGAGGTGGTGGATGCCCCATCCCTAGAAGTGCTCTAGGCCAGGTTGGATGGAGCTCTGAGAAATCTGGGCTAGTGGAAAGTATCTCTGCCCAGGGTCAGAGGGGCTCAAACTGGATGAACTTCAAGGTCCCTCCTGACCCAGGCCATTCTATGATTCCATGCTTAGCAATTTTTTTCAGAGTAATATGGATTCCAAGAAGGACCAGTATGAATTCTAGTGAGTAGGGAAGTCTAGGAGGTCTAGGACAGGGATAAAATGGCCTTTTTCAGCAGCAAACTGATGGCATAGCAAAGGCATAATGCATATTTTCAGCCCAACTGGCTGTATCTTAGGCAGAAATTTTTTAAGAAGTTACTGCATCCTCAGCTGATGGCACAATGGGCTGCCCTGTTCAATCTCACTGCAAATAAAACTGACAGTTTAAACCCCCTCTCAGAGAGAACCACAAGTCAGTCTCCTGGAAAAGCATTTTAGCCAGAGGACATTATCCTGCAGGGCAAAGGGAAAACTGGAAGGGGAAGACTGGAAGAGGGGAAGCTGGAAATGGTAACTTCTTAAAGGGTGACAACTAGACCTGCAAAACCTGTTTGTCACATTTCTATTTCATCTGAATGTAAGACATGGGATAAGAAGGCAAGACATATTTCAGAGGGCTTCTTCGCCCCCACCTCTTTATTCTCTGGGAGGAGGCCAGAGTCACCAAAGTAGGAGTGACTGGTACACTCTGCCATCATAAAATGGGGACATAAAATGCCTGACAGGAGTGTACAAAGAGGACAGAGCTGGGCTACTGCCAGCAGTGTCCAGTGACAGGGCCAGAGGCAGTGGGCACAAACTGAAAGACAAGAGGCTCCATCTGAACACCAGGAAATAATGTTGGTCTTTTTTTACTGTGAGGGTGACTGTGCCCTAGCACAGGTTGCCAAGCAAGGCTGTGAGGACTCCATCAGTGGAGATACTCAACAGCCAGCTGGACAGAGATATTTGACAGCCAGCTGGCTCTTGGCAACCAGCTCTGTGTGGCCCTGCTTGAATAGGGGGCTTGGATCAGACAGCCTCCAGAGGCCCCCTCCAGCCTCAGTCTGTGATCTTGTTCTTCATCCCTGACTGTGTCCAAGCTACTTTCAGAGAACAAAGTGCTGTGAGCATCTTACAGCATGGTAAGTGAGCTCAGTTCTGGTGCAACCATAGCATCTGGCAGAGAAACGTGCTGAGCAAGCCTTTGCTCTCCTGTACCCTCTTCTTTTAGCACAGGTAAGACAGCCAAGACAAGAGGTTGCAGGGGTCCCTCCATTAAGCTTTATGTGTTAAATGGCTTCCCAAGGTATACATGTTTCACAAGCTACTGCAGTCATTTTAATCCTCTTCAGCATTGTGACAAACATGGAAAGTAGCCTCACTTAAGTGGAAAATCTCACCTCCAGCACTGAGGATATGACACGGCAGATGACCTGAGGAAAAAAATTTCACCCTGAGCACTGAGGATATGACAGGGCAGGTGACCTTGATGAAACAGAGTCTGAAGATTATTTGAATAAATGCTGATCTGAGGATTTGCGCGGTTTACACTAATGACTTTCTGAGTAACTGAATTTACACAGAAAGTGGTAATCTGGATGAGTTGCTCGTATGGTCAAAGATAAACTGCTTCCAGTTTCATTTCAATCACCAGGTTGCATGATCCACTCTAATGGATCTTGTCTCTGCTGAACTTGGTCTGCAATGCACTGCTCCTATCAAATGGTCTTTCTCCTGTTCAAATGCAGTTAATTGCCAGATGTTAATGTAATGACCTTCACAGTACCCACAGCTACAAGAAAATGCAATTGCAACTTTTTCTACCTTTGCCCCAATTCATCATAGCAGTGATCTTTTATCTCTCTGGAGAGAGAAAGAAATCAGCTTTGATGACCACCTCTAAATGCTGTTTTATGTCACTCCTGCCATCCTGGCCATACACTACTTCTCCTATTGAGAACCAATTCACACTGACTACCAGGTAAGTTACCTACACCTCTGTCAGCTTGCATTATAAATAAGAGAAATGCCAGCTCATGTTCACAGCCACTAAAGACCATTTCCCTGATCAGCTCTTGATAGTATGACACACAGTAGGAAAAAAAGCCAGTGTGGTACAAAAGCAAAAAGGAACAAAGGCAATCTGTGTCTCCTACCTCAGCTCGACCTTCGTAGTATGTTAGCATAGACTTTGTAAGTACAAAAAGCCTCTCTTTGTAGTTTAAGGGAGAAGTCCTCTTCTTCTGCTGCGATCTTTTAATCAAAATCTCTTGTAGGATAGTAGTCGTATTCATTTCAGCCACTTGTCAGCTCTCTTCTAGCCATTGAACATCAGTTCCTGTGAAGATGAGGAATAAAACATTACCAGATCTTTGGAGGATCACAGAATTGGAGACTTCTGTAACAAAAAGAGCTTCTACTTATAAATGAAACTGCCTGAATATACAGAAAGCTGGAGCTCACATGGAAGTTTACAAAAGTTAATTATTAGACTAAAAAGTTCAGGCTTTGCTCAGCTGAGGGCTGCACTGGCACATTCCCAGGAAGCCCAAAGCTGTACGTGACTGGGATGAAATCAGGTACACTGCAGCCTGTGTCACAGAGAATATGGGTGAGAAGTCTGAAATGTGCTCCAGGCAAGCTGTGCACAACTGCTCTTCACCACAAACCTGTACAGAAGTTTCTAACCTGTACAGAAGTTTTAATTGCTAAGGTCTGTGCATGTATAAATATAATTGGCAAATGAGTTCTATACACAAAATTGAAGATCATAGAATATCCTGCATGGAAGAGACCTACAAGGATCATGGAAGTCAAACTCCTGGCCTGGAATGGGACAGCCCCAAGCATCCCACCATTTATCTGAAGGAGCATTGTCCAAATGCTCCTTCAACTGTCAGGCTTGGTGCTGTGATCACTTCTCTGGGGAGCCTTTCCAGTGCCAAACCATCTTCTAAGTGAAGAATATTTTTCTGATATCCAGCCTAAACATCTCCTGACACAACTTCAGGCCATTCCCTTGAGTGCTATCACTGGTCACAAGAGAGAAGAGATCAGTGTCTGCCCCTTCTCCTCCCCTCCCAAAGAAGTTGCAACTGCAATGAAGTCTCCCCTCAGTCTCCTCCAGACTGAACAGACCAAGTGTCCTCAGACATTCTTCATATGGATTCCCCTCTAGACCCTTCACCATCCTTGCTGCCCTCCTTTGGATGCTCCTGAATAGCTTAATGTCTTTCTTACATTGTGGTACCCAAAAGTGTCCACAATACTCAAGGTGAGGCTGCCCCAGTGCAGAGCAGAGCAGGACAATCCCCTCCCTTGCCTGGTTGGTGATGCTGTGCCTGATGCCCCCCAGGACAGGGTCGGCCCTCCTGGCTGCCAGGGCACTGCTGACTCATGTTCAACTTGCCACCAACCACGGCTCCCAGGTCTCTTTCCACAGTGCTGCTTTCCAGCCTCTCATTCCCCAGTCTATACACACAAGCAGGGCTGCCCCATGCCAGGTGCAGAATCCCCAGTGTGCCCTTGTCAAATTGGTTGGTGATTGCCCATCTCTCTAATCTCTCAAGGGCTCTCTGCAGGGCCTCTTTCTGCCCTTGAGGCAGTCAACAGCTACTCACAATTTAGTATTTTTGGAAAATTCATTTAATATTCTTTCAATCCTGCATTCAAGTTGTTTATGAGGATGTTGAAGAATTCTGGGCCTAAAATGAAGCCCTGGAGAATTCCACTAGTGACCAGTCATCAGCCTGATGTAATCCCATTTACTACAACCCTTTGTACTTCAGATGGATCAGTAGAAGTAATTTTGAAAATTTACCCTAATTTTATGAATGAAAATGTTCAGACACAAATGGTTGTTTAGAAGATGTCAGTTTGGGAACAAAGAACTTAAGCTTGTTTTTCAGAAACTGCTAAGCATATGCCTTCCAACTTCTGTTTAGAAAGACTTCATGCTGACTATCAAAATCAAGCAATTGAATTCAGACAGTTTTAGTCACTCAGTAATGTCAAGCTGCTTTAAGCTCTACACCATGACTGATACCTGTAGGACAAACTTAGGAGTCCATGAAAACCAATGCACCCACAGCTGCTTCGTTTGCAAATCTGGCTCCAGGGTTCTGCCGTAGGCAATCTCTCTGTTCTTCACAATGATGACAGCTTAAACACAGCTGATCTCCTCCCTCATCAACCCACCACTGTCCTGCCATGCCACCCTGCCTTGTGCAGGTGTTCCTTCTGCCAGGCTGGGAAGCAGGTGAGGGATGGGATCCAAGCAGGATTTCATCATGCAGCACAGGCAGCTGCCTGCACAGACACATTAAATGAAGTGCACGGAGGCAGGAATGAAAGCTGTGGGAGAGGTTGTGCAGAAGCTGTCCCAGAAATCTTCCTCCCCACTCCCTTTTGCTTTGCTCACTTTCTGCCAGCCCTGCCCATGGCACCACTTGGCCCTCCCTGTCTGAAGCTGTGCTCCAAAGCCAGGAGAACCTGCAGGCACAGACCTGGAGGGCAACTCAGGCTAGAGCAGCACGGCTGGAGCTGAAACCATGGCTTGAAGAAGGAACAGCAGCATCTGCTGAAGCACCAGTGACTGTGAACAATCTCTCAGCTCTTTGGAGGGGGTGGGGGGATAACCCAAACCAAAGCCCTAGAGTAAAACAAAAAAATAATTCATTCTTTACAGGGCTTACTTTATGCACCTATGTGCTATTTAGAGTATTTCAGAATTCACTGGGGAAATGGCATGCACATTTTTGTCTGCAGGCAACATAACTTCAGCATGGACAAAACAGTACATTTCACAGAATTGTGGCAGAGAATCCTGAAAAACCACAAACCTCCTCACAACATTGCCTTACACTATATAATTTTTAATAAAATCAAATGTAAACCAACTCACTGTTTGTACAATGGGTGTTTGTACTAGTGTGTCTCATTTTGTGAGCAATTGATGGCTGTCACAATATATGAAATGACACTCTTTGCCTTCCAGTCCAGTGTTGATACTACTTTTCACTGCCTGGTTTGATCAGCTGAGCTCTCATAGCCCATACTGCTGCTATCTCAACAGCTGGAAGTAGTTATTAACAGCTTTAAAATATCTTTTTCTTTCCTAGGAATACCTCTTCACATGTCAAAAAAAAAATTCATTGGTTTAAATGGAACTACAAAATAAGACAAGGCTACGATGCATAAATAAAAGATGACGATTGGACTGAAAATGGTGATTATTATGAATAATCTACATTTTGTTATTTCTCTTCTTCTGAAATGCATACACATACATTTTGTTGGTAATCTGTCATATTGCGTTCTGGGAAAAAGGCAGATCTTCAATAAGTAATTGTCTTGGATATGTTATTTAACTACTAAAGCTGACCAATTCTGTTTTATTGCCCTTCTAAAAATAAATTTGCAATCTTAAAAGTAATTGCAGAAGGAAGAATACTACAATAAACTGAAAATATAAACATTGTCCAAAATATTAAAATTCAGTATTAACTTTCAGACCAGCTTAATGCACACAAAACTTTAAGGGGTCCCATCACATGATCTCCTACTCAAAACAATTCTACTGTTCTCAATAGTAAAAATTCTCTGTTTGTACTTAAGAAAAACATAATTATTATCCATCTTATCTAGATCCCTAGAGTGCTGCCTGCATTACAGAGCACAAGAAGGATTCAAAGTTAACTATGATTTCAAATCTCAATACTGATAAGGCTAATATATTTCATTTCTCTCTAGGTTACATTAACATGACACAAGAATCAAAAAAATCCTTTTGACAAAATCGGGTTCAAAAATAAAAACATCAGTAAATGTCTGCTCTTGGTTGCTACACTGAGTTATCTCTGCTATGAAGATTTCAGCAGATTAGAACCAGTTTCCCAGGTCACAAGATCGGTATTTGAATCTGCATTTGGTCACAGAAACCTGCCTTATTTGGGGTTATTTCCAAGTCAATGGCTCTAGATACATTTCTGCTTGGCTCAGGATAAGTGAACCCTCACCTATTATTCTGGAAGTTCTTTTTCAGAATATCAATACTCCATCAAGAAGTCCCTGTAACAGCCACACTTACCTCTCAACAAACCCTTATCTCACTGCTTTTCTTCATTGGAGTTTTAGACGCTTTCTGCACATTTTCCCTGCCTCCACTTGCCCCCAAACCCTCCTTTGTTCCCAGACCAACCCTCAGAACATGAAGCTGTTTGCATGACACCTTGTTATCTTGTTATAAACATCTGTGGGAGTTTCAGGCTGACACCCAATATAAACTTTTCACAATGGGACTGGTGCCAAGGAATTGCCCTGTTCCCTGCCAACTGTAGTTACACAATAACAAAGACAATCTAATTTGCAGAGATGCTGAAGACTCAGAATTACGGCAGAAATCAGAAAGAGTTACAGATTCTCAGCTTTTCTGAGGGCAGGAAAACATCTTCAACTTTAAGTGTCAAAATATTTGCATCAGCTCAGGTTTCCCATCCTCCCATTGTACAACTATTAATCTGTACAGCCATGAAGTCACCATACACCTCCTCAAAACAAATGAAAACCACTGTTCAGATGAGCTTTCTAAGTCAATATTGGTCCAAATGCACAAGGTACATTTTCACTTGTACACAGAGCTTCTTATGCATGCCACTTTTGCCAGTTTTCACCGGGGAAAACTGAGCCACTAAGTGATGTGGTAAACTCAGGTGTTGCAACACTACCCACCCCACACATCTTCTGCTTCCCACTCCCAGCTTCCAGATTGTGTCTGTTTATTGAAACAATTAGTCACTGTAAGCCAGCTGGACTGTAAGCACCTTTAACATTCAAAAAGTTGAAAAAAATTATGAAATTCTCAGTGCAAGTTGTAATGAGCAGAAAAGAGAAAGTGCATCCAGTCTGATCAGGGCTTCTCTCAGCCAAATGTAACAAGTAATTGTCACTTTTTAAGGCACAAATCTTTGCACTACACATAGTCATGGAGGGGCTCACAAGAAAAAAAACACGTTCTGAAAAACACATTTATCACAATGATACAAAAGGAACACAGGAGGAAATATTTGTAGCTGAAAAGAAAAATGAAAGCAAGGTGGAACTGTTTTCTGAGTTTCACCACCTCCTTAGTGATGGTAAAATGTCCCTAGGAATTTGTGTCCTTCAGAGCAAAGTCTTAATGTTAAGCTGATGGGCAATCAAGGCAGACAATCCCTCTAAGGAATAAGCATCCTCAGCTTCCTGACTTGGATTTCATACATCGTGCACAACTGCTCTTTTTCAGATTTGGGACACATCAATCCAAACCCATGTCAACTCCAGATCTGGATACTTAACATTGAAAATGTACCTCCTAGGGCAGGAGACTGAAAAAAAAAATATAGAATATTCACTACTTCAATTTTTGAAAGTATCAATCAAAATGTCGATTTTAAAAACCCAATTGGTACCTTGTAATCCCTCCTCAAATCTGTACATTTCAGAATATTTTTCCTCCATTTTAATCAGCTCAGATCAGTTTGCTGACCAAGCTCACATTGTGCAAATGTCTGCAGTGGGGCAAGTGAACAGGCAGCCCAGAGCTCCTTTTGGGTAGAGAGCAGAAACAGTGCAGAAGGAACAAGGAAAGGAGAACTCCTTACCCTGTCTTTTTCTGCTGGAGCTTCTGTTGCTTTACCATGAAACCATGAACTGAGTTACATGTGAGCATTTACATAAGTATCCAGCACAGGCTTATTTGAATAATTACAACTCAGTGTAAGCAAGGGTTGCAAAATATACTCTTGTCTTGCCTTTTTGTCCCACATCTAAGACTGCAAATTCAAACTCAAAAAAATAAAATACAACTGTTATTAATACCTGTTCAAAATTTCACAGAAATGCATTTCTGTAAATTTCACAGAAATGCAAATACAAAATAAATATACTTTAGCAAAAATCTGTCATAATTTTAAAATTCAAGTTCAGGGGAAAATACTGTAATAATATACAAAATGTGTCATATCCAGAAAAAGGAGAAGTAAAAAACATTAGGAAATATTTAGATTTACTTGATTTATTTTTTCCCTCTTTTTTTTTTTTTAACAACAGACTCTCAGAAACCACTTCCATCAAATGCAAGTTTGGGGTTTTTTTAACTGTGAGAAATGTAATTTGGGGGGACTAATTTCTAAGAGATATCAAAATTATAGCCAAAGGTTTGCAAAAGCTTAGTTTCTCTTTGAAAATCAGTCAAACAACAAATGGCTAATTTTATATACACAATCAAACTCTGCAAAAATAAAATTTATATTTGCCTGTATGAAATTTAGGTTTAAAAGTAAACAGGCTAAGGGGCAACTCTGTGACAACTCTGACTGGAGATTCTGAGACCATGTGATACTGCAAAATATCCTTTATTCAGCTGAGAGGTACTCATGTACACACACAGAAGGAGCATTTTATCACAATCAGAACCAGTTTTCCAAAATTTCTTGGAAACAGGCTCACTGCATTTTACAAAATACATCATTTGTTTCCTTTTGGTATTCTAACTTAGGTAGTTGGGGTAAGTAAAGAAAACAGTGATGACAAGTCATGGTCCCTCTTAGGGTCAGCTGGCATTGAGGTGGTTTATCAAACCAAACTGGAGCATCAACCATTGCAAAAGGGAAATGCACCCCAGAGAGTACACAGAACAGCTCAGGGAAAATGGTAAGAGCACTAAGAGGGTTTCTTTTCCCCTTACAACAATGATTTAGTAGAACAGGCATGTCCAGGTCTCCCAATCATTTATAAACTCAGCTGTTGCTCCTTACTGGGATTGCCTGCAAACCATACACTCTAGTTACTAAGTTATCCTTTCACAGCTTTAGAGGGGCACCTTCTTCACAACTAAATTATTCAGGAAATTTATGAAACAAAAATTACATTATTACCATCTGTGATGAAGGAAATATGTTGACACGGGCATTTTTTACTTGAAATTATTTAGTATTCAGTTTGACTTAGCAGCACTATGAGATGCCATACAAAATATGGACTGATCAATTTTCACTATCCTCATCAGCTTCTTATATTGTTATTCATTCCTCTAGAGTTGAGTACTTCTAGTTTTCTTTTTTTTTCCCCACACAAAAACTTTGCAGTATTTACAAATTTGCATTGACTATTTTGCCTTCAGTTTATTCAGACCAAAAACCTCTAGCATTTGTAATGTTCTCTGCTGCAAGACAATAAAGCTGAAGTTAGTATGGGACATGGGAAAGCAAGGCACAAAAAAAAAGACTGAAATGTCAGTATTTTATATTAATTAACCCTTAAAAGGGAAACAGCAGATTTTCCCAGGTCCAGACTTTGTAACTCAGGTTTATTTTTATTCCAAATACCATGTATAAAGCAGAATGAAAATAGCAAACAATTTTCTGTTGTCATCCAGCAGGTTTTGCCCTCTATGGTGCTATCACCAGGACTTCAGGATGCTGCTGCTGTAGCTGGCAAGATGAGGCAGAGCATGAAGAGATTTGCTTAATTCACTTGTGCAGCATAAAGGTCTGGTGAAGAATATTGTCTTGGTTTACCTGCACAAATATAACTGACCCTCACCTGACAGAGAAAAGGTAAAAGATAAAGTAAGAACAGGAAGGGAAGGACAGGTTCTGGACTGGGAAGAGGCATGTGGTGTACTGGTCCCTTTCACATGGTTATGTACCTTTGAAAGGAAACAATCTGCTTTATTCTGGCAAGTGTTTCCAAAATAAGGTCAGAGAGGGACGTGGAAGAACTAACTCCAAACTGGCATGGCATTGCTTTGGAGGAGCAGAAGCACCTCAAGAGCAGAGTGTATATGCTTCACTTCTACATAGGCCAAGGCTACCCTACCACTACCCCACTGGCTGGACATTCAGTAAAGCAGAGTGCTGCCTTGGCTTTTTCCAAAAATCCCCTGCTGATAAGAAGGGAAGAGAAACAGTAACACCCACTTTCTAAAGAAACAGGCAAAGATGAGATTTGGCAACGAAATAGGCAAAGAAATGGGTGATGCTTGTGCAAAAGATTTTCCTACTTCTCCAGGAAGCTGAAGGTTTAGAGGGGTGGAAAAATGAAAGCACTATTAAATCAGAGGTTGAACCTAACTCTGTTAAGGAATCCTAAAGCTCACTATCAAGTAGGACAATTGCTTTTGTACACAAAACTGCAAGTATGAGAAAAACAAATCAAATCTATAGGAAAGAAAAATATAAAAAGAAAATGGGTCAACAGTGCCCGAGGGTATCCTTCTTTTCAACTACCATAAAGGAGTCAACTTAATTAACTTTTTTCACAATTTGAACTTGTCTTCCCAAATGTTAAACAATCTCAGGCAAGCACGTGATGTATTATACCAAAAACAAGCTCAATTTATTTCAGTATTCAAGACACTCTTTTGACATGGTCTAACTAAAATACTGAAATACATACAAATTATGACTGTCTTTATGCACAGGGAATGACTAATACTTCCTCAGTTATTTCTCTTTCCAAACATTCCAAGATCTTTTTTCCCTAAACAACTGCTTGTTCTCCACCTACTAAAGAACTACTTGTTCTCCACATGCTAGACTCTGTGGAAGCTACACAGTAAGAAATGCTTCAACAAACATGAGAACTTCTGCTGAAGACAAAGCTGAGAAGTTGACTCAGATAATGAACTACTGGGCCCATATCACATGTCGACTAATGGATGTATTTACCTTCAAAGTAATTATTTTGAGGTCACTCGATAAATGTTGCTTTTTCACACCTACTGAGCAACTGACTAGTCCCACCTGACAGGGTCCTGTAGGCGTGAAAAAGCAACATTTATCTATATCTAAACCATATATCTAAAGTTACAGGTCGGAACAGCCTTCTGTGCAGGAAAAACCCAAGGCAGTCAGCGGGGAACAGAAAATATCCAAGTTCCATTTGTCACCTTTTCCCCATGTTGTTTTCACTAGGGACACATCCCCTCTGCTACAAAACAAGTGCAGGAGATGGAACACAAAATGAACAACCATTTACATTTCAGCTGAGATGGTGTTCTGCCCTTCCCCTGCGTGGCAAAGCAGTGGTGTTGGCAAGGTCAGCCTGCTTATCTTGTGATTCCAGATTCACTTACCCTGATATGTTGGATAGGTGTGCTTATTTTGGCTGGGGTAGAGTTAACTTTCTTCACAGTGGCTAATATGGAGCTGTGTTTTGAAACTGTGTTGATCACAGTGTTGATAATATAGAGATGGCTTTGTTATTGCTGGGCAGCGCTTGCACAGAGCTAGGACTTTTTCTGCTTTTCATAGTGCCACACTGGCAAGGAGACTGAGGATGCAAAGGAAATTAGGAGAAGACACAGCAGGGACAGGTGACCCAAATGACCAAAGGGATGTTCCAGACCATGTGACATCACCTCAGTATATAAAGTGGGGCGAAGAAGGAGGAAGGGGAGACATTTGGAGTTATGGCATTTGTCTTCCCAAGAAACTGCTTTGCATGCTGTAGACCTGCTTTCCTGGGGATTTCCTTTCACCTGCCTACCCACAGGAAGTAGTGAAAGAAATCCTTGCTTTTACTTGCATGTCAGCCACTTGCCAATAAAGTCTCCCCATACAGGACTGAAAAGCCAGGCTGTGACCTTGAAGAATTTCTTCTTCGCATAGAATGCACCCTAAGCAACAAGGAATACCAAAGAACTTCAGCTTCATTCATGTCAATAAAGAAGCATTAATTCAAGGGAAAAGTTTCTCACTGAATCTGAAAATACACACAACTGACACACGGCTGTGGTCTTATGTTTTTCCTTTCCTCTGGTTAATGCAATGTAGTGAGCATCTCTAGCAAAGCAGCTTGTTATCTCTGCTCTCCTTGATATCAGATCTCAGATATGTTGAGGTGTTTCAACTGTTGCAAGTTAAACAGGGAACTGGACTTGCACTTGCCAGGAGTCACATTTATGGTATTAAGGAACAGCATTCAGCTCAAACTCTTTGAGACATCATGCAACACAGTCACTAATGCTTCACAGTATCTTACTGCACTCTGCTTATCCATGGTGAGACACAAGGATATTGGAGAATCAACCAAACATCATCACAACTTGGGCTACCATAATCCAGTCCCATTGAGGCCAAAATTACAAGAAGTAAAGCTAAGGCACTGCAAAGGTAATACTTATGGTTAGGTCTCAGCTTTTCATGGGGAGTGCCTGCATCACACTGACTTTTAGAGATAGTTTCAGGTTAAGAGATCCAGAAAAGTAACTAAACCAAATTGAGGGAATTTTGCTGCTTGCCCATGACTTTTACTTTTTCGTCAGAAAGCTGTAATCCCCTTCATGGCTGGAGAGAGTGCCTTGGTGGGAAGAGAAAGCTGCTGTGGTGGCAAAGAGGCTGCCTGCACAGAACCATGGCCCTTCTCCCAGTGCTCTCACACTCCACAGCCTTTCACTGTGCTCTTCTCCCAAACTCCCTGCTGATAAAACAGACCCTCACAGCTCATCTGACACTCTGGAGCTGTAAATATGTCTGCGTCCAACAACTGAACCTGCTATATTCAAGGACCACTGACGATGACTGATTGCCAGCCTGCAGCTCTGAGGAGGAGGATGGTCCTCATGGCTGACCAGACAAAGCAAGTGGAAACAGTCCAGCCAGCCATGGTCTGAGTGAAACAGCAAGATCACATGTGGCTGCATAACTAAACATGTAACAGATTATGTGTAAGCAAGGAGAATTCAAGTTGCAATAGCAGTTTTGAACCAGCCACTCTTAATACTGGAGTGTTAGATCTCTTCATGTTAAAAAAAAATATTATTTTAAGCATCTTCTGGATACAGATTAGGTAGAAATTTTAATTTCAAAAGATCCCAAAGTATATGTAAAATTGTCAGTTTAGGGGATCTCTCATGGGACAGAAAAAGGCCCATTCAGCTCAACTCACTTTGCCCATCCCTTGAACTGGGTCACACAATTTAAAGTGGATGAGTCCCCCCCCCCTTCTCCTCCTCCTCCTGCCATGGCACTGGAGACCACTGATGTGGCCTGCCACTTCAGCTGGGAAAAGATGCTCAGAATAAGGGTGGGGAGGCAGGGAAAACACACAGTTATTTTTTTTGCCAGGATATGGAGCTTGCCCTGTGATATAGGACATCCTGTAATTCACAGGACAAGTAGCAACCTTGAATATATTTATATATATATGAATATATATATATATATATATATTCATATATTCAACTTAATTATAGTTATCTCACCTACCCAGTAAGCTAGCACAGTGAATCTGACAAGATTTGTTCACAGGGCTGCCTAGGACAGATTTACAATGTTTAACTAAAATGAAGGTGCAGATGTCACCTGGG
Organism: Molothrus aeneus; assembly: GCF_037042795.1. NCBI lineage: Eukaryota > Metazoa > Chordata > Aves > Passeriformes > Icteridae > Molothrus > Molothrus aeneus. Next base: position 47,401,828 of record NC_089649.1, on the reverse strand, counting down.
TCTGATGGTGAGTTATGTGGCCATCCTGTGGAGGGAAAAAAAAAAAAAACAAAGACAACAAAGAGAGCCTTTTTTTGTTTCATAAACATAAATGGCCAGGAGTTTGTCCCAGTCTAGTGTACAGTGCACACTCTGGAAGTGCCCCTAGAAGGGCAGGGTCCCAGTGTCGTGGCCAGACCCTCTTTCAGAAGGAAGAATCCTGCTTCCTTTACTACCCAAAACCATGCTTCTCTGTCCTACATTCAATTGAAAACAAGGCCTAGGTCTTACAAGTTAATCAGATCACAGCTTGCAATAGGCACAAGGCTGAACAAAACCCCTCCTCACAGGAAACTCAGCTGTGACCTACTTGAGCCTACATAAAGTTATACCCTATGTGTGGCAAAGTGGCATCTATTCACATATCTGCTGATAAGAGAAATGGAAATGAGGAAAAGCAGGAGTGCCAAGAAAGCCTTTGGTCAGGTCCCACACGCCTCAGCACACTACTTTTTTTTTCCTTTTTTCCTGCATTTGTTTGATGTTGCACAGGATTTTTACCTTAAGAGCTGAAAGAGAGTAGCCCAGTTGGCAGCTTGGTGCTTTGCTTCAGCAGAGGAGCTGTGACTGCAAGCATGGCCAAACACTTCTCTTTCCCCTCACCAAAACCTGAGTCCCACACCTGATGGGAAACAGCTCTTGTACATCAGCTGTTGGCCAGGCTCAGACTCTCCTGGAGCAACTCCTCTCTCTGCAGCAGGCTCCTGAAAACCCTGTCTCCTGCTCACACACAAAGGCAGGACCATACCATGCTAAGCATGAGCTTTACTGAACTGCCCAGAATACAGGACAGCCATGCAACCAAAAGGTGCCTTTTCAGCAATATAATTTCCTCCTAAATGTTTGGGTATTGTCCAAACCCAAGACAACTTCTAAGTGATGTCATTCTTCCTAAGAAAGGTAAACCCTGCCCATGATGGACAGACCTACTCTCAGGGGACTTCTGTAATTCTTCCCAAGATTTCATGATCCCATCTGAACACAGTGGCCACTTCACAGTATTTGTCAGAAATGGCTCTCTCTCCATCCCACCTCCATGCCCAGGAAATGCAGAAAGCTGCTCGCCTCCCCACAAAGCACCTTCTGCAGTGAGACTGTCGTCACACTGGTACGTAGGTGCCTGTCTATTTTTCAAGGTTTTAGCTCACATGTTGTTTTTCCTGACTCTGAATCATAGCCCATGGGGCTGAGCCAGGCCAAGGGATGACTGAGAACTGCCAGTGCTGTAATGGCCACGGGGCAGTGCTCAGTTCCCCAGTTCCTCTTCTGCCACACCAGACAAAGAGCAGACGTGTCCATCCAAACACTTGTTTCCCTCACTTGCACACTGTTTTCTTTCCTAATGCTTTTTCCTTTAGAAAATACACTTAGAAAAACAGACCAGAAGCAGGAGAGCAGAATGCTCCTCTGTCTGAGGGCTGGCAGAGCAAACTGGTGATTTGCTGCTAGAAGTAAACTGCTCTATTAACAAAAATACATTTCTTGAGACCTGGCTGACCATTTGGTAAAACACTGGTGCAATTTAATGGGTTTCTGGAGAGTTGTGTCCCACTATATCAGTAATACCTCTAATGCCTAGTGCTGACATGAAGTCCTGGCCAGGAGAATTAGGGTAAATTGGGCTGATACCTCTGCAGTAAGGAGCAGCCAGTGTAGTGAGAGTCTTTCCCTTGCATTTTGCATAATGGAGAAAGCTATGGGTATCAGCAGGTCATTTAATGAACTTCATCACTCTAATTTCCATGGTGGAGCAACTGACTGACCATTGCCAACACTTTCCAGACAAGGTCCCAGTAATTCTGAGCAAATAGATTCATCTAGATAATAATAAAAATATATGGAGCACAAATACAAAACTATATGATACATGTCCTTCAGGAGCACATATGTAATTAGAAATATAAAAGGTCCACCACCTCAGGCTTTCTTCATCATGCCAACCTGTTCTCCACTCTGTTTGAGTACTGTTTTCCATATTTTTCAGTTTTTATAGTTCCTTATATTATTTCTGCAAGAGAGTCATTGTAGACTGCTACAACTGGTTCTTTGGCATGCACAAATCTTCCTTTTTCGAAGAATAGTTCCAGGTTCAGCAGCAAGAAGGTAATAGGTTACTGAAAAAAAGTCAAACTAAGAAAAAGTAGAAAAACATCTTAGACATCAATGGTTAACAAAGGCTAAAGACTGTTTTCCATGACCTTTGCATTGACAGCAGGCAGCACAGACTTCTATTGTCTAAGAAACACAAAATGTTTTGCATATTTGAGGTATAAATATTTGTATGAAACTTACACTATTCTGCACCTTATCTTGGGCATCCAGTTTATAAGCTAACACAACACAGAGGTAATAAAATATACAAGTTGCGCCTATATTTGGTGGAGGGGAAGACTTTTCTTGATGCTTCCAAGTAATTCTATTAAATTAACCACTTCCCAGTTATTTTAACTTCATTGCAGGTTATCACACATCATGGTGTTTCTGAATACAATGTTGTTTCAGGGCAAGATGAAAAAATATGGAGATAATATTGTTTTATCAGCTCAATTATTTTTCTCTCTTTTTATCTACTGTAGACAGCCTAGTGGATACACTACAATGCCAAATCCACAATGCCTATAGCTAAGCATTAAAATGTGATTTAACTTAGGACATAGATCAAACCGCCTCACAGTAAATGGTTTTAAAATATTTCAAAGACTTAAGAAGTCTATATTAACATTAAAAAAAAGGTGGTACTCCTATAAATTTTGAAGTGCTAATAAAAGCCGGGCTAGCAGTTGATAACCAGAGCTCCTTCAAGACAGAGGTGTAACCGCCAGTATGGTTTTGATTTGCACACCTATGAGATTATCTTATCAAAACAAAAAACATGCCAAACATAATCACAGTGCTCTGCTTTCAGTGGTTTCAGCAGGCAAGCTCACATAGAAATCAACCATTTGGTTCAAAACAATCATAATATTCATTTAGAAATTAAGAGGAACGTATAAGGCACCCTTTCAATAAGAACTAAGGGCAGAGATAAATGTGATCGTTTCATGATACAATGTATTTCACAAGAAATAAAAGATAAATAAACCCCAGAGAAACATAAAGCATACCAGAGGAGAGTCTGATAGTAAATGGGCCCTTTCCTGCTGCAGTTCCCTTACAAACCATAACCACCAAATGACTGTAATTAACTCCCTGTCTGGGAGCTACCTCCCCACATACAAGAGCAGTACCCAGCAAACAAGACAAGGACACCTGAAGGGCCTCCTCTGCACAGGTGAAATTATCTGAGCAGCACAGCTGGTGTGTCAGAAGGAAAGAAAAGCACGTGCTTTCTGATAGCCCAAAATACTCTAAACATTTATGTAACAGCAATAAGTAATAACCCATCTTCCAGTCTCTGAAGAGCTCTGAGAAACTGAACAAAACATCATCTTCTATCAAAGGTGAGACAGTCAGAATATCAGAAACACGTACAAGAAAACAAAAGCTCCAGAAGCAAGCACTCGCAAGACGCCTTTTTGCCTGCATTTCTACCACAGTCAGTTTTTCCATCTATAAGAGCCATATGTATTTGATTCATAAAACAACCCTGAATATTTCAGATTATCATCTGTCATTTCAAGCAGGGAGTTCACGGCCATGCCGGTACTAAAAGTTCAGTTTACAGCTCAAATAATTACCCGTTCCAACTTTTAAGAGTGCAGAAAGGAAGCCTGTGGAAAAACAACACCACGCAAGTCTCGTCACCTACTGAACAAGCAGCAGGTGTGCTGTGTCCCAGCACAAGGCTATGTAAGAGCATGCACGGCCAACAAAAGGGAACCCCATGTGGGACAGAAAGCAGGAGGAATTATTAGGGTAACTGGACTCAACAGAAGGCAATTCTTCCCTTGAGTCGAGGCAAAACAGTCTTAGCAAAGCACAGTAGTTGCATGGAGCTAAGACTCAGAGAAGAAAGTCACATAACAAAGAAATACTCATCAGTGTTGCCTTTCAAATGGATTTGGCAGCCTGGGCCACAGCCCCTTTATATCACACAGTTAGAGCAATTTTAAGCAAAGGTTTCAAAGCCGGCTTTTGCCACCGCTCCCACTTAGGGCTGCTGTGACACCTGCGCGCCGAGGCAGCAGCCCCTCGGCCCTGGCGGTGCCGCAAACTCTGGGGCTCGGAGCGGCGGCAGGGGGGGCTCCGTGTGCGGCACCCCGGCAGGTCCCCGCGGCTGCCGGCGCTGGGGCAGCCCCGCTCCCTCAGCGGGCCGGCACCCCCGCCTTGCCTCACCTGCCCTACCTGCGTGTCCCGGCCGCCGTCGCGGAAGGAATCCGGGCGCCGACGGCGTGGAGGGGGGCGGAAGGAGGGAGGGAGGAAGGGCGAGAGGCACCGCACTGCCTCGCTCCGGCCCGGGAAGGCGGCACCTCCTCCTCCTCCTCCCGCCGAGCGCGGCTCCCCGCGGAGGAAGCAGCGGGGGCAACCCGAGGCGGCCGCGCTTGTCTGGGCGCCCGGGGCGGGTGCGGCGCTGCGAGAGGCTGAGCTGAGGTGTCCCACACCCACTAGATCCGTCGGGAGCTGCCTCGAATCCCGTCCGAGAAGTACAAGAAAAAGGCAAACTACGTAACTCGGAGCAGGTTGCAAACGCTCCCTCAAAATCTATGGTCTTGGCCCCAGCTGGCTGTAATTGTGTGAAAGCTGTGCTTTGACTACAGCATTTCTCTTACCAAACCACGGAGAGAATGAGTGCTCGCGGGGCTCCGGGCTGGGCCGTGCTGTGGCGGTGGGCACAGCATTCCCCCATCCCCAGTGGGCTGTGCACCCCCGAGGCTGCTCCTCTTCAATGCCCATGGCAGATCTGCTCGTGTCCCCGGGGTTACAGTGCCTTCCTTCATAATTAACCATGCCAACAGTCACATCCAGCCACCTCAAACCCACAGCCAGAATAACTGAAGTGGCTTTTTACACCCCTCAGGTGCCTGTGCTGAACTTCAGAGTTCAGGGTCTGTACTGAAATGGCACGTAGGCTCTTTTCTTTACCTCCTTTCCCATTCCTAGACCAGTCTGACCTACAGAAACTGTCACTGCAAAACCGCATTGAAAGAAAAAGATCTTGTAAAGTTCAACAGAAATACATCTCTCACATTTCAGTCAGCCTAGAGGAAAGCAAGCAGGGTCTATTGCTGTTTGCAAGAGAATTGTTTTGTTATGATTAGTGTGTAATAGCTGTATCAACACAGATGTCTTTTGGTTCAGCTCAGAGGAAATGACTTACCGAGCCTTTGTTTTTACTTGAGGGATTTCCTCCAACTTACTTTGGCACTGTGGCCATGTCTCCCATGCCTGTCACACTACTGCTGAGACCTGGGAGTGACAGGGCTGAATGCCTGGTGTGTGGGGCCTCTCTGTTTTAAATACATGGGCAGCCTCCTTGCAGCCACTCTGTGATGACTAGTACCACCAGCCCATGTCACCACTCCCACTTCCCTCCGCATCCACGCAGTTGTGGTAGCACACGCTCAGGCATCCATTCAGACACCTTTACCCACTGCCACTGATGTGGTCAGTTTTGCAAACAGGCAACTATTGCTTCATTTTTCAAGCAATGGCAGCTACAGCTTTCCTCGCCCCCTCTGCTGCTGCTGTGGCACAGGGAAAGGGCAATAAAACCAAACAGTTGCTTAAAGGAGGAACTTGAAATAGCTTTGCCCTATATGGTGCCCTTTTTGAGCTCTAGAAAGAAGTGACATCTAGCAGAGAACTAGATTATGTGTTAAGCTACACTGTGACTTAACCAGCAGCAGCTACATTACTCCTCAGGCTTCACTCCAGAGCTGCAGCAGAAGCAAAGGGACAGCAGGGCACATCCCTGTGGTTCAAAGCATGTGGCCATTGCTGTGCTGTTCTTCTTACAACCATTGATCAGGGGTTAACTACTTTGATGTTGATCAGCCAACAGACAGAGCATTTGTGGTGGACTTGTGGAGCACAAACTTGCTTGCAAACTTTGTGGAGTTTGCAGTTCTCAGTTCCCTTCCTGTGTTTTTTCTACCACAACTGCAGACAAAGGACATCATCAGGATGGTGGAATCAAAGCAACTATAGGATGCCACTGCTTCTCAGGATTTTGCTCTACTACTAAGGAATGAGTAATAGTGAAGAGTCCTTGTGGCGAAGTCTCAAGGAGAAAGTCTCCACTTTGGGAAAGACTGAGACTCGTGAAATTTCAGGCCCACATAAAGTACCAAGGAGAGAAAGGCAAATACACAAGTTGGATGGCAACTTTAATAGACCACCTTTTCCAGCAGTTTTTCATCTACTAATGCTTCAGCATCTCATGGTTCATGCCCATTTTCTCATTGAAGCCAGTGTTGTTCTTTTGGGTGTGCTCTTGGGTTCAAAAATAATATTTCTGGTCAGAGGGAGGCATGTCTACCAGTTCCTCGATCACAGAGAGGCTCTTTTTCTTTTTCCTTTACATGCCTGTCAAATCCTCTTTGTCCCTTAATTTCTCAGAGGATTCTGTCAATTTAGTCACTGAGCATTTTCTTTATTTCTCTTCCCTCACTTGCTGTGGGCAGAGATAACACTCTTAAGAGGGAACCCTGTGAATGAGAGAAAAATTTCAGTCATTCTTCATTATCTGGTTTTCCTATCAGCAAATGTGCTGGTTTTCCTTTCTCCATAGCTTTGGCCCAGTTTTGAGAGACTTTGGGAGTGATAATTCCATTGTACCACTGAAAGTAACTAAACAGTGGAGTGTAATAGAGACCTACCATAAAATACTCTTTCTTGCAGTAAATATTGTTGTCTTGAAGGTCTATGCCAGTTCAATGCCAGCCACTGGGTTGTGTTTTGTTGCAGTAAATGTGAGGATGTTTCCTAGCTGTGCCACGGTTTTGAGGAGACACACATTGTGTCAAGAAGCAAAAGCACCATATCAACATAGCAACAGGTTGGGACACAGGTGCAGGGTACTATCAGCTGTGTCATGTCTGTAAGATGTGTCTGTCACAGACAAATGCCACCCTCGGGAAAGGTGCTTGCCCAGTGGGGTTATGGAAGAGATCATGTTGAGTGCGATCACAAGGCACATACAGGACAACCAGGGGATAAGGCCCAGCCAGCACAGGTTTAGGAAGGGCAGGCCCAGCTGACCAACCTGATCTCCCATTTATGACCAGGTGACCCACCAGGTGGATAAGAAAGGCTCTGGATGTAGTCTGCCTGGACTTCATCAAAGCCTTTGATACTGTCTCCAAGGCATCCTCCAGGAAAAGTAGGCAGCTGATGGCTTGGATGGGTGCACTCTTTGTCAAAAACTGTATGGACAGCTAGACCCAGAGAGTGAATGGTGCCACATCCAGCTAGTGGCAATCCTTAGTGGTGTTTGCCAGGGCTCAGTACTGGGCCCAGTCCTGTTCCATATCTCTATCAGTTATCTGGATGAGGGAATCAAGTGCACCCTCAGCAAACTCATGGATGACACCAGGCTAGGTGGCAGTTGGTCTGCTGAAGGGCAGGAAGGCTCTGCAGAGGGATCTGGACAGGCTGGATCAATGGGCTAAGAACAGTAATGTGAGGTTCAACAAGGCCAAGTGCTGGGTGCAGCACCAGCTCAAGAGAAAAGAATATTTTATCTCCATTTCTGAGAGGTTTGTATCACTGTATATATAAGCATGTTATACTGATTTAATTATAAGAAGCAGCTGAACCACATTGATTAGAAGCCTATCACACCAAATCCCCAAGAGAAGGTCAGATTCTGATTGTGATATTATTATAGCTGTGTTCCTAGTTAAATTATTCTGAGTTCACATGTAGGTCAGACTATGGTTTTGCTTATGGAGCTTAGTGTATTTGGCATTCCCTAACAACACCCTGCAATGCTACAGGCTGGGGGAAGAGTGTCTGGAAAGCGGCCCAGCAGAAAAGGACTGGGGGGTGCTGGTGACAGTGGCTGAACATGAGCCAGATGTGCCCAGGTGGCCAAGCAGGCCAATGGCACCCTGGCCTGTGTCAGCAATAGTGTGGCCAGCAGGACCAGGGCAGTGATTGTTCCCCTGTACTGGTGAGGCTGTACCTCAAATCCTGTGTCCAGTTCTAAGCCCCTCACTACAAGAAGGACATTGAGGCGCTGCAGTGAGTCCAGAGGAGGGCAATGGAGCTGGTGAAGGGTCTGGAGCACAAGTCCTGTGAGGAGTATCTGAGGGAGTGTTTATCCTGGAGAAAAGGAGCTCAGGCTGGACCTTATTCCCCCCTACAACTACCTGGAAGGAGGTTGTAGCTGGGTAGGGATTGATTTTTTTTCTCCCAGGTAACAAGCGGCAGGATGAGAAGACATAGGCTCAAGTTATGCCAGAGGAGGTTCAGGCTGGACATTAGGAGGAATTTTGTCACTGAAAGGGTGTCAGTTATTGGAATGGGTTGTCCATGTAGGAGGTGGACTCATCATCCCTGGAGGTGCTCAAGAAATGACTGTTTGTGGTACCTGATGCCATGGTCTAGTCAACAAGGTAGTGATTGGTCAAAGATTGAACTTGATGATCTCAGAGGTGTTTTCCAACCTAAATGATTCTGTGATTCTTTGATTTACAAGATATCGTAGTCTCAACAGGAAGGTACAGTAAAAATACCAAGGAGTTTTGAAAGCACTCTAGAATACAAGGAATCTGGGTTTTTACCCACTGCTTTAGAATATTGTAGCACTTTTCATTATAAACATTGCCCAGCACAACATGAAAGATCTGTGCAAAAGCTATGTGCACAAACAAAACATATAACCACATAACATTTGTTTTGTTATGTGGTTATAATCTAGATTTATGGAACAGCAATTATCCATATGTATCACTGGTCCTTTCCTTGATCATCATCTCCTCTGAAAAGTTCCCTCTAGGAACTTTCTGGACTAGGAAGCCAGTGTTTCCAAGTGGGAGGATGTAGCTGCTACTGCTGGGTGGCTGGGAAGGGGCAGGCCCTGACCTACCAGGGTGATAACCTTCACTGGTCTAGCTGGGATTAATCTTCTTGGGGATGCAGGGTGATTCCCACCATGATAACTTTTTATCCTTTCAGTGTGAACTGTTGTCAGTTGATGCTAGATTTTCCTTTGGCATGCAGCTGTGTCACCTGACATTTTGGGATTTTCATATCCACAGTCTAGCAGGACTCATAAATGAATGCTAACTCCATGTAGGAAAAAGAAACTGGGGAAATAGTTTATCAAACAGTCAGGTTATTGATAAGCCAGGAGTAAAACCCACAAGACTTTGCAAGGAACTCTAATGCAGTTACTGATTTAATGAACAAAAGGTAAAAGAAGCATGTATCAGGCTAAATTAGCCTTCAAAAATCCATAGACCTCTCTAAAGCTACCAGACCCATAAACTTGCAAAAGAGTTTGAGAAATTTCTTTAGTAAGTGGTGGGCCTGCTTGACCACAATGTTTGGTAAAATCATATAACCACACACATTTGTCAAACCTTTCTTTCCTCTTTCTCTGTGCTATGGTGTACTGCTGCAGTGCAACTTGCCACAAACAAAGGAGTTAGTTATTAAAAACAGGGCCCTGTTCAGCACAGTGCAGCCCGATTTGAGTGGTGGCTTGATGTGCTAACATGACAGGAAAGTAACATGAATATATAACATGGAAGAGAACATAAAGAGTCTTCATTTAGTTGCACATTTTACCTGACATCCAGGGTCAGAACAGTAGTGCTAAGGAGTACATTGAAATTCTCTGCCAGTCCTGGTACAAAGAACAACTGTCTAAAAAGACAAGGATGTGGATTAGTATGCTGGGTTGTTCAGCTCTGGTGATTGTCAGCTTGTGCTCTCTGAGTCTCTAGATACTTCTCAGAGGACCCCTAGGAGGTAACCAAGAAGGACCACAGTAGGATTCACTCTCTAAGGATCTTTAGATCTGAAAACTACTGCCCTGCCAGCTAATGTGGTCAGTGTGGACTGTCTGAAGTATGCAGCTACCAGGAGCTGTGGGCAAAGACTGTCTAGGTGACACTGCAGGGCAGCCTCAGACACTGTGATAGCATCATATGTGGCTTAGCACATGCTGCTGCTAAGGAAACAGTAAGTCTGCTTGAAGAGGCAACTCTTAGGTTTCAAAAGCAAGTTTAGCCTTTAGATACGGGTGGCAAAGAAAAATTTAACCAATTAATATGGGTGCTCAGTGAACAGAATCTGAGCTCAGCAAAACTGGGATTTCACATCTGACTTTAATGGAGTTACACCAAATTTACAGGGAAAATGCTGAAAGGAAATTTTGTGTCAAGATGTGATCTGTTGAACTGGAATATACTATGGAAAAGTAGGTGTCAATGCATAATTTTAACTGGTATATAAAGTATTATGTAAGACTGAGTAAGGTTAGAAAGCAAAGCAAAAATGCAAACAACTTTCCTCTCTCAAGAGAAAAGAATATTTTATCTCCATTTCTGAGAGGTTTGTATCACTGTATATATAAGCATGTTATACTGATTTAATTATAAGAAGCAGCTGAACCACATTGATTAGAAGCCTATCACACCAAATCCCCAAGAGAAGGTCAGATTCTGATTGTGATATTATTATAGCTGTGTTCCTTGTTAAATTATTCTGAATTCACATGTAGGTCAGACTATGGTTTTGCATACGGAGCTTAGTGTATTTGGCATTCCCTAACAAAATTGCAAAACAAAATTTACCATGCATCCAGTTGACAATAAAAGTTCACTTCAACAAATGGAATCAGTAGTATGGCAGCAGCCTTCAGTCCAAGCATTTTGCCACATGGCCTAATTTCTGCCCTTATCAGGCTGGCATTCCAGTAATGACAATTCAGAGTAAATCCACTGTGATAATCACATACATGCCCTTACTATTATTTTAGAGTGAATTTGACATTCTACACTCCCGCTAAAACCCATTTTCCAGCCTTCATTGACAGACACTACTAATGTTACAACTTTCAAAACAGTTGCAGCAAGTAACATTTGTTTTGTTATTAAAGAATTTGCAACTTCATGTTAGAAAGTTTTATTTAACTGATGATCACTTTTCAAGTTATATTTACTGATTAAATGAAGTAGGGACATAAAATGTAATTTTTTTTTCCTAATTCAACTCCTGTGAATGTGCATTGCTGTGAACAAAGCTGAATGAAGATGAATGTTGCATCCCTCGCAACATCATGTCTAAAGCTATGGTCTTGCTGAAAAAATTGCCTTCATTGTTCCTAAAAGCTCTTAATATTGAAGTATAGGAAGATTTAGGGACCCTCAAGTGTCATAAAGAGGGAATTTCCACTTCATACTTCATTGCTGTTTCCTTGCAACCTCCTGAAGCTGCAGTCCAGCATTCTAGCAATTTTTCAAGTCCAACATGGGCTGCAAATATGGTGTTTAACAGGTGTATGTGCATGTATAAGCATAGAGATACACACACGTGCGTGGTTGCACACACACTATTTGCTATACAGACAAGTTAAAACAACACAATATGGTTCATCACTTTGAAATATGGCAAAATGAACAGATCATAACCCTAGTCTTCCCAAATCAATACCCCTCTCTGCTTCATTGGACTTTGTCATAAATCCAACATTTTCAGAGAACTATTTAGCTGTCACTTATTTCTTTGGAAAAAAAAAAATTAATTGTCAAGAGCACTAAAAGCTTTGGTTTTTTTTAATAATAATTATATTCCTTGGACAAACCTTAATGTTTTTCTCAAAATTTTCTTGCCAAAATGCTTATGAGAAAGGAAGAAGTCTTTAAGTCTCTTGCCTCATGTGTTTCTTTGTTCTAATAGCCAGGCCTGTCACTAGTAGGAGATGCCTGTGCCATGACTGTGAGTGGGCTGACACATTGCTATCTACCCTCACATTTGGCTTGCAAACAATACCAGGAACTGAGCCCATAGAAAATATCTCACTCTCACCAGCCTGCCACATTGTTTGAGCTGGGAAATTGAGACAAACTGCTACATTCTGTTAAAAATAAGAGCCCTTTGAATTTTCCCTCTACTCTGAACTTTCCACTAAGGGTTGACTTCTGTCATTTTGGCACATCTTCTGAGGTCTGAATATAGCATAGCTTTTATGTACTTTTTCTGTACTTAAAGAATTGTAAAGCAGTGGAACAGGTTCAGACCTGTTAACAGAGGAATTGCAAAATGTGTCTTATTGAACCAGATACCAGCATCCTACTGTGCCCTGATGTGCAGGTTTGGTTGTGATGGGGGCAAGATGCCTCAGCCCAAGACAGTTCCCTTCTCCTGGAGAAAGCCTAAATGTGGCTCATATTTAGCCCTAGAGCACCACTGACTTCAGCCACACTTAGGCTGAATCTGTCCCATATATTCTTTTGATTTTGCATCCTCCATCAATCCCTCATGACGAGTGACTCAGCCTTTCCACCAAGGTACAAAGGCATTTAGAAGGTTACAGCTCATTCCAAAGATTGTTTCAAGATGAAAATGATAAGTTAAACTGCATGTGTACAAAGTACAATACTGCAAAGAGCCAGGGATTTTTACAGAGAAGGATACAGAAGGTAACTTCTAATAAAATGCACATGTTCTGCTGTGCTTATTATTGTCAAGCCCTCAATAAACAGATTTTCTGTGATGGTAACTACATGTTCAGATATTATTTCTCCTTTTTAATTTTGGGAGAGAAATATAAATGTTTAAAAGTATTAAAAATTTTATATTCTACCTGGCAGCAAGGTAGAATATTTCTATTGCTATTTTACTTATCATATTCCAATACCTCAGCTTAGCATTTTGATTGAAGTTAAATACATATATATACACAGAGAAATACATCAGTGAACACTTGCAACATGGTATGTGTACTGACACTCATAATTATTACATGCATTAATAAAACCCAATACTAAATCTTGCATTTTTGCAACTTACTTGAATTACAAAGGCACCTAAGGGATCCTGATGCTACAAGCTTTTAATTCCCACTGATAATAGGAATAAATAGGGAGTATAAGATCAGGTTTTGGTTATAGTAAACCATCAATGCATGACTTATTAATCTATTGTTTGCACTGGGAATGTTCAGACTGTGTAGAACTGCAACTTGAATGTGGAGGAAGCTGGAAAACCTGCTCATGGGGCACTGTTCTTTGGCTTGCATAGTTCTTCCTCCCCAGTGTTTACCCTTGTTGCTGTCTAAAACCACATCTGGTTTCACCTGGTTGAGCCAAACAAGACACCTCCTGACCTATACTTAAGGTATCACCATTTCAAGGTTCTGTCACCTAAACTTCTCTGAGTGTATTTTAATGTTTCTTCACTGTGACATGTTCTGAGTAATCTCCATAAGGTCTCAGCTTAAACAGTTTCAAAACTATTTCAAGCCAGGCTTTTCTCTTCAGCAGCTGATAAACCTGTAGTTACTGAAGAAATTCCTCCTACTCTTTTAAGTACCTTGCCTTTGTTGCCTTAGACTTCTGTTAATTAAGACTTTGTTTTATGGCAGTTCAGTCCAGATATTTTATTTTGGTCACAAGTGTATTTCATTAATTAGTTCTTGTCTTTGGACATAACCATTAACAGAAATAATAAATGCACCAGTCCCTAATCCAGTTACATAAACCATCCCCTATAGCCAAGGCAGTTTCCTTGAAGTACAGTAATTGCTGTTGTTCTTTGGCTGGTTTCTTTCCTCTGATTTTCCTGCATCATCAAACTAACTTCCATGTAACACCATGTCAGTCACTTTACTGAAATCTATATGGATTTGCTTTATTGCAATTGTCTAAAAACATTGTGTATTTTAGCAAATAAAAATACAAGCTGATCCTTGGCAACTGTCTCCAATTTTTATCTGCTTTCATAGCTGTTTCTTTCACAAAAACATTGAGTCCTTACAGACAACTGAAATCATCACAATCTACTTTTGTGCAACACTTTTTTCCTTAAATATTGCTACTTCACTTTTTAGTCTTTTAATCACATGGTATTGTTGTCTGTTTTCGTAAAAAACCTTACTGCTGGATTTATTATCTCTGCTACTGGGCCTCCTTGACAGGCAAGCTCTCTGCCCTTCATTTTCACCTCACACATAATTTCTTTCCACACCCATTCTCATGAACAACTTTGGGTTTAGCTCTGTGTACTTCAGCATTATCATTACTCATGCTGAGCCAAATAATCAGGTAGTTTGGGGTGGGACCTTAATTATCTTTAATTATAACCTCATCCATGATTTATATGGCATCCACTCCTTTTTTGTTGGTTATTTGGCCAAGGTACCTTTTACTATGTGCTTAAGCTTCTTTTGCAGCCTTTTCCTAAGCTTGACTTTTGACATTTTCACATGCCTTTTGTCTAGCAAGACACTTTTTCATTTTCTGTTCCTTGTAGACTCACTCATTACTTTATAAAGTTCAGGGTTTCCCAGTTAATTGTGAATGGAGCTATTTCCATATTTTTTCCCCTTTGGGATACATGCTGAAGATAATTTCTGGAGCACTTAGGCTTAAAGGAATTCTAGTTGCCTTCCACAGTTATCTGACTGAGCTATTCTGGCTTCAAATCAGCTGAGTAGCACAAATATTTTAAAATTAATATTTCAGCTAGTTATATTCTACAGAGCTTGACTTATGCTTGAGTAGTTCTATTAGGTGCACTAGAGAAAAACAAAGCACTTAAAAAACAGAAGTTGGAGCAAAACTGCTCCAAAGATCTTAAAATATAAATGGGATAATTGTTGTTGTTATAGTGCAAGAGTTCTATTGTCATTACATTGCAAGGGTTCCATATTGCTAGCTTATTGTACCTCCTTGATGTTTCTTGTAGGCATCTCCTCTAAGCACTGACTCTTCCTTGTCCTCACAGCAGCCAACTGACTCCAGTTCCTACCAATCCACTTTTTTATAACACTCTTTGCATTGGCTACAGCTGTGGCCTGTTAACATCAGGCCTGCTCCTAATCTTTAGTAATTGGTTCAGCTGCAACTCTTTAGGGGATAAGATTACATTCTATACCACCTTCATTTACCCATACTGTATCCTCCTACAGATAATAACAGAAACAGAAGAAATACAAATACATTATACATGCAGGAGCATGGATAATGACACAGACCATTTTATCAGCCTAGTTTTTCTAATTTTTAGTAGTCTCTAAAATGTCTGTAAAATAAAGCAAAACTAGAGGAAAATGAATAAGATTTGTGATACTGTATACCTTAAAGGATGATCTTGCTGTTGCAGTCATTACTGAAAAAGAAAAAAATCCTAGTCTGCTTGGTGAATGTTGTGATAATATTAGAAGGGAAGCAAATAATTCAGTAGGGAAATAATGGAATACATTTGTCCTGATTTTTTTACATCAAATTGTTTATCAAGATCTACCTGCAGCTGGGCAGCTGAATCTCTGTATCAAGCCTACTGACTTACGGTGAGTGACCTGTCATATCAAGACCAGACTATTTTCCTTTGACTTTGCTGAGAGACACAATGAGACGGCCATTTGTCTGCAAGCCCTTCCAAGGGGTCTCCTGCTCCCCTTCCTGGACAGCCTGCTCTTGTATTCCAGTGTGATTTCTAAACAATATTTTCCCAATTTGCTTCTCATTTACAAACCCTATAATATTCTTGCAGTGGGAAATATAATGATAGTTCTTCTCGTGGACTTCAGCAAAAAGGTATGCATTTAATTAGGCCCTGGAAAACATGCTTTGGGAAACAAATTAATTTTAATTTTCTTTTCGTTTCCCTGCAGAGCCTTTCCTTTCACTTGTCCTTGCTGATAGAGGGCACACTGACTAAGTGAGCTCCTCATCGAGGTTAGCTCATTTATTTGAGCAGCAGGGACCACAGAGGGAATGTTTTAGCCAGTCCTATGAATTATTTGTTATTTTATCCCTGCTGAGTAAAATCAGTCCTCATTTGATATATTAAAAAATTACCATACAAGAATCCAAAAAAAAAACATCATGACACTGCATTAAATAATACTGGTCTTGAAGAAAAGAAGATCAGTAAGTGTTGGGACTGACTACACGGTAGGATTTCCTTCATGGCATCCTCCAAATACAGGGAACTCCTTCCACTGTGGAATGTGCAGGGTGTCCTCTCCAAGTGCCCCCAAAATGTGGGCAGGAAAATGTCAGTGCAGAGGCCAGGGCACACACACACACCTGTGCTACCTCCCCACTGCACAGGCATGGCAAGAGCTGTCCCACGAGAAACTCTCCACACGCATTTGTCCCCTCTCTGAGCCACCTCCTCAGGAGTGAGCCCTGGGCCACCAAAGCCATGACCGAGGTCTCTTGCCCTCAAGACCTCTGAACGAGGGTGGCAGGAGTCCTGGGGCACCAGCTGCTCCCTGGGAACGCTCCGGTTACAAGCTCAGACTCAGGCACAACGTGGTGTCACTAGATGGCGATGGATACCTTCGATACTGTGCAAAATAGCCAAAAGCTTTCTCAAAAGAGAACAGGGAAGAGAAAAAAAAAAGAACAGAAGTTGCATTATACAGTGATATGCCACATCTCAAATAACATATTCTTGTTTTTTCTCCAGACTCAAGTACCAACGTAGTATCTCAGGCTTCTTTGGTAATTCTTTTGTTTGCATACAGTATTTTGGTTACTCATGGTCACACATTTTCCTTTCTTGATTGCCAATCTCAATTACTTTTGTCAGCATTAGCATACTGTCTTCAGACAGAGGCAGAGCCTTGTTAAATACAAGCCATCAATAAATCGAGCATAAACCTAATTTAATTGCAAAGTTTTGTCTATGCAATGTGAATACCCTCTCTCACCTATTCAATAACAAATCTTTTCTGTAAATCTGAGCAAAAAGACATTTAAAACATACTAGCTTTTCCAGTATGCAGCATTTCAAACTTTCAACACATTTGAAAGTTCCTGTTACTTTGCATTCTGAAGATTTGGTGCTTTATCATGCATTTTAAAGTTTCCAATTAGTTTGCATTCTGAAGATTTGGTGCTTTATCATGCTAAAAAAAAATGCAGAGGGAAAACTGTTTTTAAAAACTTCTTGAGTGCAATGAAGTCTTCTTCCTTCCAGCCTTGGCCTGGTAATGAAGCCATGTTGGGAGAGCAAATTTAGGAACTTTTTTTTGAATGATAGAACAGAAGATTGCTTCATATGGGTGGAGACATGTAAGGTTTCACTCACTGTTACCCAAGTGATTAAAATCACTGCACTCGCAACTGAACATCAATCATGAATCTTCTTGACAACAAAAAAATCCTTTCCCAATGTTCTGAGTCACCACAATGTCAATTCAATGTCCATGTCACCACAGCATTTTAAGTGTGTTGAACTCAGCAGTTTTTTAAAGAGCAACTAAGCTATTTCCAAGTGATTGATAAATATGAAATACTGGTAGCTAACGCCATGATAAAACTGAATTTGCTTCTCCTTTCCTTTCCTTTCCTTTCCTTTCCTTTCCTTTCCTTTCCTTTCCTTTCCTTTCCTTTCCTTTCCTTTCCTTTCCTTTCCTTTCCTTTCCTTTCCTTTCCTTTCCTTTCCTTTCCTTTCCTTTCCTTTCCTTTCCTTTCCTTTCCTCTCTTCTTATCAAAATATATTGTAAGCCAGACTAAAAAATTCTAATCAATGCCTTAGAAAGTACCTTGTTCTGTCTGAATAATTTAAATTTGGCTAAGTTTAAGCTTGCTCAACTAAATTTTGTTAAGTGCCTTGTAACTTGGTAAGGAGACCAATGTACTGATCATGGGTCCATCATCCACAACACTGTCAGCAGAAAACACTTTTTAAAAATTATTTATAAAGACTTTTAAAGTGTATTTATGCACAGCTCACTGCCGTTTAAAGATTTCAGGGGATGGGTATGGGTACTGAAGATGTGTGCAGAGTGACTACATTTTTAAGTTTCCAAACCCCAATCTAAAGGGCTAAACATTGTTGGTGCTGTCTCACCACTGATGAGCCTGATGTACTCAGAGGTATCTCTTATAAATAACTTAAGTTACAATGTTGGTTCTTTTAGTAGAACTAGAGTAACAGTTCTGCCTTTAATTCTGAAAGGAACATATTATGACAGGAACATGCTTCACTCCACTCTGTATTCAATTTTTGCATGTGCCATATATTGTAATGATAAACAATACTTTATATTTTGTCAAAGGTTTAGCTAAACACTGCCTAACACAAACATGTGTGGGCCTGCTGAACACCTCCTTTGACAAGTCTGGCAGGCAACAACCCTTCTGCAGGAGAATAAACAAAGCTGCTTAAAAACCAGTCCAGTTTTCCAGACATCAAGTTAAATATTTACAACAAATGTTAACTTCCCACCATGCATCTGCCCGTCTTCATGTACTATTCTCCCTGAGGGATTGTCCTCCCAGGTGACAAATGAAATCAAGGTTTAAAGTCAGATTCTAACAGTTTTGACAGATATAAAGGCAAAGATTCAGCAAATCACCACTTTGAGAAACTAACCATAGGGCTGTCCATGCTAGAGAGCTCAAAGGTCAGCAAAACAAGGCCTTTTTCTAGGATCCACTTGTCAGAAGGATGTGTATTGAATTATTTGAGTGACATGAGAACCTTGTTCAGACTTCCTTTCCTTTGGAGAGACTGCTCCTCATTTTCTCTCATCTGGTGAGTTTAGAACCTGCCCCAAGTCAGACAAGAGAAGCACCCAAGCATGTCCCGAGATCTGGAAACAGTGCTGTGGAAAGGCCACTTTTCTCCTCCCTCTCTGTGAAAAGGGAAAACACAGCGTGGGTGCAATCACAGCTGTTCACAAAAAACTCTGCAACAGATCTAATTTCACACAGAGAAGAATTTCTCTTGCTCTTGTGACACAGTGGAAAGGTTTCGTTTTTGTAGCATTACTATCAATTAATACTATTTCTGTATATTCACCCAAGGGCCTCTGCTTGGGTGTGGTCTCACATCTGGCCAGAGCAAGCTTGGAATCTGAGGAACAAGAAGGTCGTGGAAGCTTATTATTGACCTGATATTTCATAGGAAGCTTATGGACCAAGCCCTGCTGCTCTTCAGTTCCCAGCACATGAGAACGGCACTCACAACACAGGAATGAATGAGAAAGCAGAATCATGGCTCTTGCTATTCAAAGCACAGACTATGGTGACTATTAAGCAGTGACTCCCTTTGTTCATTTCATTTATGCCCTTACTCTTTGTAAAAATAGCAGGTGACTCAGCAGTTCTAAAGCTTTTTTCTGAGACTTTTTTCTCACTTTCCTCCCCCTTTGTCCACACACACCTGCAGGGAGTGTATCTTGTGCGGAGAAAAAATTGCTTCAGCTGCTGGCAGCAAGTAATGGTATCAGCAGGGGACAGAAAGTTGGAGTAGGAAATCTGGGGGACAGACAGACCATAAAATGAACTGGGGGGAGAGGAAGGGAGAAGGAAGAGGAAGCAGAGGAGAGGCAGGATGCAGGCAGTGTACTGACCACTAAAGAGCTCTCAGAGGTGCCCCATTAGCTATCAGAGCAGGCCCCTAAACATGACAGAATGACCAGGAACAGCTGCAGTTTTGGCAGCAGCTCCCAGGAGCCTGGGTCTCTCTGTGGTCCTGGTCCTCCGCTACACTGCCTGTCTGCATCTCCTGGCAGAGCCCTTTGTCACAGCCCCACTTCACACTGCCACACTCCCAGTTCCAGCCACCAGTCCCATCCTGATCCCAGCAGTTGCACTATAGAAAGGATTAAAGTCCTCCTGTTGCTACCATAGAAGCATGATTAATTCAAGTGACAGGGTTTCTCATGCCACTGATGTTTGGCCTGAGGATAGTTATAGAAGAAGAAAGAAGTTCTATTGTGTGGTCCTGCTATAAATGCTCTAATTTGGAATAAAGTTCCCTGCATAGTTTAAGACCCACCAACTACTGAATCATCAGCAGTGTCACTCTAAGTATGGGGGTCATGGAAGATCCTTAATGTAAAAAACCTTTATATAATAGTTTTCTTGGCCTTTTGGTAGGACTGTAAATTCTGTTGATAAGTAACTGTTCTCACAGAATATATCTGGATTCCCTTAAGGCATTTGACTTTGTACCATATCATACAGACACAGAGAATGAGCTGGATTTACAAACTGGTTTACAGACCAGTCTCTAAGGAGTTATGATAGTCATTAACGTGGTGCCAGTGAGCAGAGTGCCAAAGGTCTCAGCTCATGGGCCAAAACTGTTTAGTAGTTCTATAGCTGTGAGAATTATACAAAATCTGTGGCAAAATCTGCTGCTGATAAGAAGTTTGCTTCATTTGCAGATAATGAAGACATTACCATAGGAGTAATTAAATTGCTTTGTTGAAAGATACCAGCCCTGATGTATTTTAATGCAGTTAAACACTTAAGGTGATAATTGTTTTGGGAAAATAATGACATAAATTGCATGTATGGATCAAAGGCCTGGATTCTGGTGAGAAGCTAACAGTAACAATGCAAAACCACCCCAGAACAAACCCTCAAAAAATGCTGTACATACAGGGAACGTATTCTTTGAATATATAAGGGGAGAGTGTTGTGTAAGGCAAGGAAGTGACCCAGTCTTGTAAGGATGTGGTAAACTCATGCCTGGCAGTCTCAACACACCAGCAGTCCATGCACCATACCTAACACAACCAGATTGTGTAGCATTAAATGCCCTTAAACTTTGCAACTTCTCAGGACATCCCGCAGGTCTGAGCACCCCAGTCTTATTTTCCTTCTTCCCTTCCTGAGCCTGGTAAAAACTGCTCACAGCAGTGCCATCCCCTGCAGACTCCAGCCATCCTCTGGCCCACTTGCTGGTGTTCCTCCTCTCCCCTGCCAAACCAGGCTCCAAAATGAAGCTGGTGAGTAGATGGAACTTGGGAAGAGGAAAAAATTGTGAAGGGGTGGGACTAAGGACAGTGTCACTCAGTGGCTCAGGGAAGGGGGACACAGAGCATCCCCACAATGCCATCTGACAAAATTTGGAGACAATTCGTCACAAGATAAAAAACATCCCAAGAAATAGGGCAGGGGGCAATGGGCAGAAAGCAATGCACAGAAAGTTCCACCTGAATATTAAAAACTTCTTTACTGGAACACATTGCCCAGTAAACACAATCCTGTGCCCTGAGCTCTAGGATAACTGCTTGAGCAGGGAGGTTGGACCACATCAACGACTGTGGTCCCTTCCCACATTATCCATTCTGTGATTCTGTGAAAAATCCCAAAGCCCCACTAATTCCTTAAACCTAAAGGTGTAAGTTTTGCTATGGAAGGCAAAATCACCACAACCTTTAAAAGAATATGCATCTATTTATACAAAATGTACACTCGAAGGTTGTTCAGTTCACACGTCCGTCACACACAATAGGCCCAACACTTTCACCTAGGCCTCGGACCATGGGCAGCCTTGTATTCTCCAGAGGTTTTGAACGGTTTTGGAAGGTATTCCGGGGCTTCCCATACAACTCCTGTCCGGGACCTGCGGTGCCCAAGACACGGGAGGCCAGGCCAGGCCAAGCCAGGCCGCTCCCTCAGGAGCGAGCCCACCGCACGAGCCCCTCGGACGGCCCCGAGCGGGGCTGAGTCACAGCCTCCCGCTGCCGGGGCCGCGAGCCGCCGCCACGCTCGGGCATGGCACGCGTTCCGTGCCGTTCCGTGCCGTTCCGTTCCGGCCCGCCCAGAGAGAAGGCGGCGCGAGGGCCGGCGGTTCCGGCGGCAGAGGCGGTGACATGGCGGCGGCGGATGTGCGTCCTGCGCCCCGCCCCGGCCCTGCCCCGGCACCGGCCGCCGGGCCGCGTAGACGGGGCGGCACGGCCGCCTCTCCCCGCGCAGCCGCCGCTCTGCCGGCGGCCGCCATGGAGGATGTGGGCTCGGGCGTGAACGCGGACGCGGAGGTGCGGAAGCTGCAGGAGCTGGTGAAGAAGCTAGAGAAGCAGAATGAACAGCTTCGCAGCCGCCACGGCGCCCTGCCCGCCGCCCCCGCCAGCCCCAAGCGCCTGCCGAGCGCCGGGCCCGCCTCGCCGCCCTCCGCCGTCTCCCCGTCGCCCGACGGCCGCTGTCTCAGCCCCAGGGCCGTCGCCCGGCGCTCGCTCCCCGAGGAGCCCGGCGGTGGCGATGGGGGCAGCGGCGGCAATGGCCTCCTGGACGACGCGGCGGTGCTCAGGCCGGAGGAGCTGGAGCGGCTGGCCGGCTGCGATGAGGACGAGACCGGCTGGTGAGGAGGCGGCCGGGGTGGGGATGGAGCGGGGGCGGGTAGGTGAGGAGGCGGGCAAGGCTCCGCCGTGCCTGGGGGAAGGGGCAGTTTCCAGGCGTGTGCCTGATGTCGGAGGGGGTCTCGGGGCTTTGTGTGCGGAGGCAGCCTCGCCCTCTGGGCTGGGTGAAGGGCTTAGTGAGCTGGACTAGATGCCTGCCGGGGAAGGGTGTTCGCTTTCTGCAAACGGCGGTGAAGCTCCCTGGAGGCCGCGGCTCTGCCCTGCTCGCTGCTCGGCCGCGAGGGGAGCGTTACTTGGGGGTACTCGGACACCGAGCGGGCTCCGGTGCTGCCGCAGAATGAGCCATCAGTGTTTTCGGGAGTGCAGGCGGTGGAGAGGCATTGAGAAACTTGTGGGAAATTTCTGCGTATTAGAATTGGCCCACAGGTACTGTTAGGCTTCAGACATGCATCGGGCACCTTTAATGCCTCGATTTCTTTCAGCTGTAAAGGCAGCAAATGTAGCACTTTTTCATCTCATAAACGTGTTGCCCTTAGGCGTTCTAATTTATTGCTAATGATGTAGGATCACGGTTTCCCTTAGGTGGTTCCTCGTTATAAATGGACTGCTTACCCTGCTGCTCCAGCAGAAACAGCTGCAGGTGGCTGTGTGCCTTGTCATTATTAACACTTGATTGAGCTTCCACTGAGAATCAAGACTTGGCTCTCTCCAAACATGACACTGTCCCAGCTGTCGGTTTGAAGTTTCCTGTGACAGTTGTTGAGGGGCAGCCTCAGAGCTGCAGGAGAAATAGTGGGGAGGAGCACCGTGTCAGCAGCATGTCAACAGAGAAATGCAAGGGAAGCATGTACAGGGACAAAAAGTGTAAACTTTTGTTTAAACAGGTATGCAAACTGTCTTGCAACAGAACTGATTGTGGGTCCATCTACGAAGGTCTCTGGAAGCAAACATGCAGACAAATTTACAAAACAAACAAAAATGTCTTGCAGAGTTAGGAACGCCTTTAAAAATGCTGGAATGACTCCATGCATGAGCAATGTTTTAGTTGCTCAGGGAGGAGACAGCGTGTGCGCTTCCTTGGAGAAATCATTTGCCTGACATTCAGCCCGATCCACTGGAGAAGTATGAGAGCATAAGTTTATTCTCATCCAACACTAAATTAACACAAGGCATCATCTCTCAGAAGATGAGTCTGTGCAAGGCAGCTACTCTTATTTCTCACTGTATGCCTGGTAACCTACAAGGGCCTACAGCCCTTGATGGAAATAGAATCTGGTAAATTTGCCCTGCAAGTTTGGAGTGGCATGGCCGAATCTGTAAATGTCGTGAATTCTAGTGACAATAGATCTTACTGTTTTATACATTAATTCTAACTCGTGGGTAACATAATGAGTCTCTTAAGTGAAAGTGAATGTCCCGACAGAGTGTATGGTGACAGTGGTGGCATTAGTGCTGTGTTTTTGTTGACACAGTTCTGGGCACTCACGGGGCAGCCACATGGTTCACTGAACACTGCCCTTGCTGGTGTCAGGTGTTTGGCTGCCAATTATTGTGGCACCGTCATGTTGCTGTGCAAGTTCTGGTGCTCAAAAGGCAACAAAACTTATAGGCAGTCTTTTGCACATCTTGATTCCTTTACTAATATTTTGGCAACTATAATGCTAAAGTGTTTTAGCTACTAATTTTCAGTCTCAGGCATAGGACACTGAGTGAGACACAAATGCATGAAACAAAAGAAGCAATTGTAAAAATTTACGAATTGTCACACATATCACAAAATATGGATATGTGGTTGTTTAAAAAAAGTGTTTTCCTGCTGTTGTTCAATATGCAATTAATGATAAACATAGTTTGGCTAGAATGATGATTTTTTTGTTCCAAAGTGCTTAATAAAAATGGAAATCAAGCTCTTGGAATTTCTAAACACCTTCTAATTCAACTGTTGAAACACTAAATAGTCCAACCCCTTTTATTTTCCTATGAAGGTAAGATGCCTTTGTATTTATGCATTTGATTAATGGAGGTTTTTGCTCTTAATGAAGTTTGACATTTTCAGAGGGCTAATGGAGTAATCTAAAAGAAACAAGCCTGTTTCTTTTAGGAGGGGTTGCTGTGAATAAGTGGATTTCCCTTAAACTGTTTCATAAAGATCCTCCTCCTCAGGCCTTGGCTATGGAAGGTCATTCATAAAATAATTTAATCAACTGTAAGGGTGAATGTATTCAATGAAATTTAAGTATCATATGAACTCTTTGAGGTTCAAATGGATTGGATCACTAATGCTTAACCCAAAGTCCTGTTTAAAGTATGGGATTATACACTGTCAAAATCAAATACTTCTTAGCAGCTGAGGACACCTCTTGTGGAAACAAACTAAATTTAAATCATCGTTTGTTCATAAAAAATTGATTCATCTTGCCTGTTTTGCTTGTCTACACATAGAAGTTAAGATTTGTCTTCACTTTTGATTTCAAAAGGACCTTGCTGTGGGCAGTAATAGGTGTTCAAGGGTGCTGGTTATCACTGTTCTTTTCTGTTTTGTGTAATACAGACATTTTCATACCCTATTATGAAATTGTATACAGTTTTGTCATGGCAGAATAAATGTTTTTCTTAATTGTTAAAATTGTTTTACATTTAATGCCTACATGAGATTAGTGGCTGTGAATTTAAGACAGAACACCTGATACTGTGATTGAAATTGATACTAGAATGTGACATGTTTCTTTAAATCTACATTGTAGAGTTGATCAACTTATTTTTAGCTTTTAAAATGCATTTAGGTAAGTGCACCTTCTCCTTACTTTTTCACTTTACACTTCTCTGCTGTAACTATCAAACAAGCAAAGGAACTTTGACACTGCTGTTTTAATAGCAGCATTAGCTATTAAAACATCCATACAGTATTAGTGACTTTTGGGATTGTTTATATTTTTGCTTGATTGTTTTTCTTCTCTGTGGTTACTTAAATCCAGATTCACTTCATGTTTTAAACATTTTGCATCAGACAATCTTCAAATTATGTGGTAAATTATTAAAAATATTTTAGTGCATTTAGATTGAGTTTCTTGTCTATATGCTTCTGAAAGTTGTTTAATGTGCTGAAACTTTCTTCCTGATAAGGTCCTGAAGGTTGCAGTTTGGCACATCTGTACTTGCACACTGTACTGAGCTCTACACAGACCCTTGGAGACTTTGCTTTAGGCCTGCTGATTATTTCCTCCAGTTATCAGCAACTTTCATAATCTACTCTATGGGTGTTCCTATTTAGCTGTTCTTGAACCAGATTGCATCAAATTTAATTTTTTTCAAGTTCAGTCTGAACAGGTCTTTTCTTACTAATTAATTGAAAAGACAATAGGGCGGAAGAGGTGACCAGAGTGGAGAAATCTTCAGAGAAGTGGTGTGCACCTCCTTGCCTGACTTGCTGGGTAAGGTTGGGTGTGGATGTGTTATCTGGATAACAGTGTGCAGGTGGCTTGCCATGCTGCTTTTAAAAAGAGTTTATTGGGTCTTGAGTTTATTGCAGGATAAGTGTGCACGTGTGGGCAATTACTCTAGATGAGTTACTGTGCTGGGAACCCACTGTAACTTCCTTTGTGGTAACTTGTTGCACGGTCCCAAACTGAGCTCTCTGAAAAGCTTTGTTTTAAATGTGAGCAAAGCATGCTGTACTTTTCTTCAAAATTTACTTGCAGCATGTGCATAAGAGTATAGAGCTTGCTGTGTATCTATTTTGTACATGTAATTGCTCAGCAAACTTCAGAACAGTTGTTCTCTTTAAATGACAGTGCTATAAAAACTATCACCCATGCTTTCATATCAGCATCAAGTCTCCTTGGTAGGGTTAAAATAGCTTACAGTTGACTGACCTCATTTACAAACAAAAGGCAGTTATTATGTATTTAAAATTAAATTATTGGTGGTTTTTTTTTTACTTACTGAATAGCTAAAAGTAATAGTTTCAGTGTTTTTTAAGAGCTCAGACTGGTTGCGTATCCTGACTAGTTAAAATGGAAGGCACATACTTTTACTATTATACTCACACTCGTTCAGCAGCTATTTCTAATTTGCACCTGTTGATAACAGTGCAAGTTTCCATTCTAGCCATCCATTAGCAGTAGTTGGCCAAGGGCCTGTGTGAGATACACGATTGTCGTCTGTAATGATTCTTCTGTCTCATATTGCTGGATGTCCCTTGAGCACCAGCATTGTTTTGGAATCCTGGTTTGCCATAGTGAGCTGGTAAAGTATACTTTGACTATTTTAGGCTAGAGCTCCACCTGAATGAAACCCCATTGCTGAAATTGCATTGCAGCATTTCCTGTTTAACTGTTAAATTTTATTGTATTAATGTGGTTTAGGCCCTTTGGAAGCAGGACAGATTCTGATCAATTTCTGTTCCATGGTGTAAGTAAAAGAGAAATTGTGGTTTTTCATTTTGTGGCACATAAAAAGTCAATTTGATTTAAAGTTGTTGGGGTTTAACCAAATTCAGATAACATCTTCACAAACTAGGAAGATAATATGAAAAGAAGCATGTAGGAAAAGCAAGAGTTACGGAAGTCATCAGTGTTATAATGAAAAACAACTGGTAACATTAAATAATATTCAGTTTGATTATTGTCTTTGAGATATCCATATTTGTTGTGAAACAGATATTTGAGGACTGGAGGAAGAATCCTGAGAAAGAACTATTTCAATTTCTGACCATTTTTGTGATAATTACTGCTTTTAAACATGCTTGATATTTAGATATAATGAAATCTTTGATATGGGTTTCCTTTACTGTCCTAGTGATATTTCTGAAATTTACTACATAATCATGTCTTGTTTAGGCATGGTTCACATTTCTATTACTTGTAGTTGTTGATAGAGCTCTCAGGCATAGTCATTAAATGGAGTTTTATTTTGGAACACATTTATTAGGACACAGAACTTCTCAACTTTTTTCTCTTCAGTGTAAATATGAACAATGCTATGTTTAAGCACAGATGCACTAACAAATTTCTTATGAAAAGCTTCTCAAATAGTGGACAGTTGTACAATTTGTGTGATAGTTCTAGAGAAGGTACATGATGGTGGTTTTGATGGCCCATTTCCCATTTTACAAGATCCTTTTCCGACACAAACATGTTCTTCTAGATGAGGAAATGAATAGTGGCAGTAATTTCCAGCAACTAGCCAGGGCACAGCTAACTAGCTTTAATTGTTGGGCACAGAAAGGTAGTTGTGTTCCAAATTGCACTTTGCAACCTCTTGGATATTCTTAATTCTACTTAAAAATTTCATTATGTAACTGAGATGTACCACTGTAATGTGAAGGTTTAATGAGCCTGTCAAAGGCTTTTTGTAGTATTCATATTCTGCAGTTTATATTCATAGACTGGAGTTTGCTGTAGTTTGTGCAATCTCTCGGAACTAGAAGTATTCTGTGAAGTAGAGCTGAAAACGAATAATTGCAGGCTAAGCAATGTGTATCTTAGTCAGCCACAGCTGTGGCACAGGAATTTTGTGGGGTGGGGAGAAGGAAAGGAGATCTGTGGGCCACATAAGTGCAGGGATGTCACTTAATTTTTTGATTTTTCTTTCAACCAGAGATGCTTTTCAGATCTCTACCTGTCCATTCAAAATCTGTCTTAAATTTTAATGTGCTTAAGCCACTTCAGATAGGATTTCCTAAAACTTTTAAATTGTCTTAAAATAGCTTAGATTGACACTGTTGTGTTCTAAATTATCTGTTTCCATGACTGTTCAGTATTATTGTCTCCTGATTTATATGTTTTCATTAGCTTTTCACTGTGAAGTTTCTTTCTTGTATTTTAGGGGCATTTCTTATTGATTTATCCTTGGATTTCAGTTTTTTCTCCTCATCATGTCTTCAGGTTTTTAATCTTGCTTTTGCACGCATCGTGTTTTGCGTGCTCCCATTTAATTTCCTTTATTGTAACTTCCAGTTTTTGCTTAAACCTAATGTAACTAAAATAAATGAGCTCTAACTTCAGATTCCTTCCACTTGCCATCTTCTTTCTAATTCAGATTTGTGACTTCATGTTCATCTGCATGTTTTTTCTCACTCTTATACTGAGCAGTGTAAGGATTTTGATACAAAAGGACTCTTCCTTTTTTTCCCAGTGAGAATGTTGGCTTCTTGTTTCATGCCTGTGACAACTAGCCTCTTGTATTTTAATGCACTGGGAGGTGTTCCTCAGGTGAGGTAATCTGTACACAGATATTCCACTCCTGCTGCAGTGGTGTGTCCTGTTTCTTCAAAGCCTTTTCTGACTCATCTGTGTCCCAGTGCAACATGCTGCATCTTGTTCCATTTGGCTGACATCATATTTGCTTGTAGTCACAGCAGTCTTCCTGCAAAAGCTCTGCCCTTTTCTGTGCTGCATCTTCCTGGAACTAATCAGTAGAGCCCCTGGCTGCTTTCAGCCTTGGGTTGGTGCTGCTCTGGTGTGGTTGACTTGTAAGAGCTAAAGGAAGGAAATATTAATGGCTGCAGCAGAGTCTTAGTGTCTGGTCTCCTTAGTGTTGTTTCAAAGTAGATCAAAGCTCCTGAGCTCCTCTTAATATACCATTTTGTTCTGCTTTACCTTATGTCACTGAGTTGTGGAGTCTTTACTCTGTTGAGGAGAGATTGGAGTATATATTTCTGGTGTGTTAACGTTTGTAGTATGGATGGCAACTGTAAGTTGTCAGCTTCCTCAATAATTTTTAACTTCCTGTTTTGAGAGAGTTGATTTACAGTGGGTAAAGATGTATGAAGTCATTCTGATAATCTTCTGTCTTGAAGTTGCTGTACTGCCAGTCAGTGCTGTTGTGTTGCTGTAGAATGCATTGACAGGTACAAATGGGATCTCTTCTGGAAGGTTGTTCAGCTAAAGAGGACCTATATCATTTGGATCAAACAGTTTGACCAGGAAGACCACTTAGCTGTGTGAAGTTACTTGTATGTGCTTCATGTATCCGTTCTTTTTCTGACGTTGGGCAAAGAGGAAGAAGTAATAGAGGCATCACTCTGATTCTTAGCCTTGCCCTTGGTCCTTTTGGTTTTTGTAAAATCCAAGTTAGGCAAAGCAAGTAGAATTAAGTCAGTCTCAAGACTTGAGATTGGCTGTTCTTTGTCAGGTGGAATATTAAGATCACTGCTTTATAGAGACTTGAGACTTGATAATTGCATGATGTGCAAGAAACTGCCCTGAAACAGCTGTTTTGTCACTGCATCAGTGTACATGTGTGTGTTGGAGTTGCATGCAATATGTATGTTGTCAAGTTCTGTCTTTCCTTGAAGTCCAAGTTATGAAACAAAGGTTGATAAAGGAGTCAGAAGAGGTGGGGGGAATATGCAATATATACTGGTTAGAAAGGGAGGTGGAAAAGAGGGAGGGAGCTGTGTGAGCCTGGATTGCTTCAGTTAATAAAGTACTTATGGAACAACTGGGAATTCCTGAAAAGAATGTGTTGAAGCTTAAAATATCAGGTAGAGTTTTGATTAGACCAGTCCTCAAAGAGGACATGCATTTTAATTTCTTGCCTTTTATACTGGCTGCTACTGTAAACTGAATGTGCATGGAACTTCTCAAACACAGCAAGGCATGCCAGCTATGCAGAGCACCAGGAGTGAGTCTGGCCTGTACTGGGCAAAAGCTGGCCTTGTTGCCTTTGACACTTCTTTGTATTGTATAAACATACCTTAGGACAGAAAGGAGTACAGGTAAGTATTAAAAAGACACTAAATTCAAAATGCTAGAGAGATAGTAAATGTTAAACATTACTTTTAATGGTATGGAGATGTCCTAAAAATTACAGAAAGTGGTGTAATTGTTTACACAACTGTGAAAATTGAGTGACTCTTGTGATCCTTTTCAAGGATCTTCAGGGCTATAAATACATGAAGAGCTTTTAGCTTTTCTTTTGGGCTGAGTGCCCAATTGCAGGCATTTCTACAAAAGCAGTTATGACAGACAGCATGATATTGGCCAAAGCATAAACCCCTTGAACTACAGTAAGTGGCAGTGACTTATTTGGATTGTTACAAACAGCTTCATTTTTATTTTAAAACCTGGCAGCTGATAAATATTTTCTTGCCTGGATCTGCAAGCATAGCTTGCTAATTTCAGTGTTAGAGGGAAGAGTGTTTTGGAGCTCACTCTTAATAAAGATCAGTGAGTGGTGGTTTTATAAACATAAGCTTTTGTAAGAAGTGAACTTAATGGTATTAATTACAAAACATCTCTAAAAGCTATTATAACACAAACAGTTCAAGTTCTAGAATTACAGAGGAGAGATGAGATAATCTTGTAGAGAGAAAGTTGTAGGAAATAACCTGTGTTGCTAATGTCATTGGCATAAAGAGAACAACTTTTGCTGTGTATTTTGTACAGAAACATGTCTGATTAGACTGTCAGATATTCCTAAGTGACGCTGTGTGGCATACAATCATATTCACTTGGAATATTAAGTCTGTCATTACCCTAAAAGAAACACTTGTTTAGCTGATTCTACACATGCATAATCTCTAGTTAAGAGTTATGTCTTGCAATTCACTTTTGTCTTTTGCTGAACCACATTTCCAAGTTTGGTTCTAATTCAAAGTAAGGCCTAAAGTTCCCTGTTGTGAGTGTGTGATTGGTTATGACTTTTCCTTTGATCTGTTTCTTGAGGGAGGAGAAGTTTTCAGCTATATTTCTAGAGTTTTTAAACTGGACTACTACTTTCTTCAGTCATGGAACGTTGATGTTAAAATAAGTGAGTGGAGATGCAGACAGACAAAGGTTTCAGTATATCTGGCAAAACAATACGATCTCGTTGTTTCTCTCCACTCTCCTGTGTGCATTATCTCTTTTTCCTTGTTGCTAGTGCTTGACTGTATACCTCCTTAGGACAGAGATAGTTTCTTTGTTCTCTGTTCAAAGAGAGTGAAAAGATCAGGTGCTAGGATAGAAATAATAAACAAAAATAAATTGTTTATTGTTCAAGGCTACTGAAACAGTAGTTGTGTTTTGTCTACTTTAGCACTGCTCCTTGGCTATTAAGATGCTTATTGCTTCCTTTGCTTCTGAAAACAAGAGTTTTCTATTGCATAGTGTTTTATTTCTTTCAGGTGAATCTGAAAAGATTAATCCTCATTTGTATGTTTATGTATATTATGGACAGTGAAATTGTCCATAATGTGTCTGAAATCCTTGGTAGCCATATGTTATCGCTGTTATACTCTATTCAAAATAGTTAATTTTAGGGTCAAATCTGTGCTTTCTTTATCTTTTGGGATTGTACTATAGTGCAGATAGAGTATAGAAACAGAAATAGCATACTCTGTGGTGTTCTGTTGCATGTCTGATCTTATGCTCAATTTTGTCTGTCCTTATAATTTTTTTTTCTCTCTTTTCCAGGTTATATACATCTCCAAAGAAGAAAAAAAATCCACTGCAAAAAAGTGTCAGTCCATTAGTTTGGTGCAGACAGGTATTGGATTACCCAAGTCCTGATGTTGAATGTGCTAAGAAGTCACTGATCCACAAGCTGGAGCAAACAATGTCAGGTGAGTTTGTGCACACTGAAACCACTGGGTTGTATGTATTTATTCTGAAACAGCATCAAAATTAGCTAATGGTTGTGAGATAAAACATCTATCAATTACTTGTATCTAAAGCTTTCATTTTGGTTTATAAAGTAATTAATTCTACTCATTTTACTCATATGAATGAAATGAAAAAAGGCATTAGATCATGAGTCATGATTTCAGAGTTTTTTAATACCTGCATAGTTTGGTCTGATGTTTTCAGGAAAAGCCAATGGTTTTAACTCAAAAAGTTTTCTCATCTTTTTTTTTTTTTTTTTTTAAATAGAAGCCTGTATTAAGATATCATAATTGTTAGGTGTTTGTCAGTATGTTAGCATGAAACTTGATTTTCTGCTAGATTATCTATTTTACTTCATCTAAAGAAATGGAGGCTTATGTTTTTGAATACTTTTGGGAGATGATAATGATTTCTTCTCCTCACATCCCCAGTAACTTGAGATCTAGTTACAGTCAAATTTTAAAAAAATCCAGAGTTTGATTCTTCCTTAATACTAATTAGTTGCTTATATTCAAAACTGGAGAGTGTTTGACCCTGTGAGAATGAAAGTCTGCATTCTCCATCCTTCTATTACCAGACTTTTTTATGTCAAACCAGCAGCAAAATGCTGAAGGTCTGATTAGAATTCTCTGTCCACTGGTTTCTTGCTTTGTTTTGTTTCTTTGTTGGAACCTATTTTTTTAAATTATGCTGAGAAAACTTACTTTCTTGTTATTAATAGCTATTCTCCTCCTGTTGCCTCTTTTTGTAGTCTGCTGCTGCTACATGTTAAACTTTTATCTTCAGGAATTAGCAGAATAGTTGGACTTGAGCTAAGAGTGTATGAACACACAGTTCCAGGAGTGGTTCCAGCAGCCACCTCCTTTCCATGGTTATATGTAAACTTCGTGCTGAATTTATTTGGCTGTAACTTCTTTCCTGTCCTTGTATTGTTTTTTGGAGCAATTCAGTCTTTATTCGGGTTTGTACTAAAACTGTTCTTAATAAAATTTGAATCCATTCTTTATTCTTAGGAAAATCATGGGCATAGTGGTGGAAGTGTCTTCAGTACGAGTCACCCTAAATATTTCCCTATTTCTTGTGCTTTTTTATGCTGCCTGGACAATTGTCTATTAAAAATTTACCTCAACAGTTAACATGATATATGACTTAGATACAGGCAAAGACTGAGATTGTGAACAACAAAAAGCACTCACATCACAGGGATTTATTAAGGATGATACAGGTTTGGGAATCTGAATACTACTGAGTATTTATGAATGGATAGCAGTTGATTGACATAATTCTGTTTGTGGTTTAACTTCTTTCAGAATTAAGTAGAAGTCTTCCGGAAATGCCACTAATTCTGCTACCCACAGGGTATCTTTAAAAATTCACAGCTGAAGCAGAATGGCAGGAAACTTCTCTGTGAAATAGATAGATTTGAAAGTTTTAACATTCCAATGATGTGTTTTCTTTTTTTTGTTTTCCCCTAGATCTGTGAATCTGCTTCTGGCAGTGATACTTGTAAGAATAACACAATTTGTAGTAATAATTGGTGGAAATACTAATGGGGCACATGCTGCTTGGAGCAGATTGCATGTAAAAATGAATTTTCAACAAAACAGAAAATTATCTTTCAGAGCAACCAGCCTCCTTTAAGAATAAGGGTAGCAGGGCGTTCCACTGGAGAAGACAAGTAGTGTTTCTTGTAACTTTGTGTGTATTTCCTATTCTAAACTTCAGGAGTGTAGTGTAACTTGCATTTTGCATAGTACTTGTATCTCATGGACCCATCACTTAACCTGTTACTAGCTTCTCGTTCAGTTCATAGATTCTGGTTCCAGTCTCCATGGAAAAGGCTTTTCAACATCTGTAACTTTCTTCCCTGAATCTTTGCTGATTCTTCTTTTGCATTTACTCTTTTTACTTTGTTAGTTCCTGTTGGTAGGTTTTTCTAATCTTAATATCTTTTTCCTCTTTTTCAGTCTCAAAAGCCCTCTTGTATATCTTATTTTCTTCTTCCATCTTATTTTTCATTGCATGACAATCAAGGAGAGAAGAATAGCATGGAGCTCTCAGCTCCATGCTACTGCTAGCAGTTACTGATGCACAATGCCTTGTCAGCAGTCAGGTTTACCATTGCAGAGCAAGTCATGCTCAGTGTTGGAACTGTGTTCAGACTAGAGGGAACTTTAGATATATTCTGTACTCAATTTTTCCTATTTTCTATAGCAAAAGAGAAATTCATTACCATTTCAGCAGAAACATAACTAAAAGGAATTATATGCTGCATACTGTTTCTGTATTTTATAAAAGAAAATTTATGTTAAAATAAACTTGCTGATTATCAGCCCTCCCTTCTGGTGTTTTGAAAGCTAATGTGTAATCTTTTGTAAGCTAGTGTTTAATATTGGGATCATTTTAATTATAAAATGATTATGTGTCTTGCTAGTTTTGTCTGACACTCCTAATAAAGACCATATCTCTATTTGTAAAAATAGCAATGTCTTCCTGAGTCACAAAAATCCCTGTTGGAAAACCTTTAGGAATTCTGGTCCAGAAAATGGATTTGAATCCAGATTTTCTTTGTCTTGGAAAATCTACTGTGCTGATGAAGGTTCACATTAGCTACCTTGAGAACTACTGTGCATATCAAGTCTCACCACATACAGGAGCAAACTTTTTACATGTAGCACAGTCCTGCTAAGTTTCATCAAAAAAAAAAAAACTGTGTATGATCAAATACTTTGTATCATTATGGATGTATACAAAGATCCTGTTTTGAAGACTATACAGTAGTAGAATTGTTTTCTAATGTGTGGTTAATATTTTAAATTACTTGTCTGTGTAATAAATACAAAAGAAAGAACTGTTGTGCAGACTTACATCTTAGGGATTTTTAATTACTTTTTCGGCAAGAGATGAAAAGTAGATTTTTTTTTTTGGATGAGAACAAAGATTCAATTGGAATAGATGCTTTGGGGTTCCTTTGTGAATGCTAGAAGTTGATATCAAAGGCCTCATCATAATCATCCAGATCAGAGTGAGTTGTAATTACTGGCTTTGTTTACTGAGCTTTGTAATCAAATGGAGGTTTTCCCTTCTGACACTCAAAATAAACTGAAAATACCTCATGAATACTTGCTAGAATTTAGTGAAGTCACAACTTGCTGAAATTAACACATATTGTTTAAGACTTGCAGTGAAAGCTGAAATATAAACCTTTCATCCTTCATCTCTAACTGTCTTTTCATTCTGACTAAAACACTGGTAATATTAACTGGTTTAGAAAGGATCTTTACATGAGATGTGATTTTAGGAATTTGCTGCAAAGTCAGCTTTAATTTCTGCTGCTTTTGCCTCTGTATTCTGCCATTGGCTAGGTTGGATGTTATGTTTTTTTGGGGGCACTCTTTAAAAACTGATTAAGTGATGGAATACAGTTAAAATCAGTTAAAATAATATATTTTTAAACTTAAATCTACTTTAGTAGGTCAGATAATAGTGCGGCCTCACCAGTGTTTGCACTGGACAACTGAGGATGTAGTGACCAAGAGCAAAGGGGAGAAACTGAAGCTTTGCTGGGCTTGGCTGCTGAAAGCAGCATTTCATGCAACTGTAGTCTGTTTTGGCATCTAATGTCAAATTAACAATGATTATTAGTGAGGAAATTTGGGTTCCTTTCCTTTTTTTTTCCTGTCCACTGCTATCAGTAGCCTAATACTTACTGCACTCATTGAAGTCCCTTTTCACTAAGAGAAATGTCACACAATATTTTTTAATTGCTACTTTCAGCAGCTGGGTGAGCTGCAACTAAATCTAATCTGGATTTACATAACATCAAGTTGGCTTTTCTAGCTTTTTCTTCTTAACATTTTGCAATTTAATTTGTCCTTATATACATTTCTGCATTAATATACTTCCAGCAGTGAAGGAACTGATTTGTAGCAAAAGTGTCTAAATATCTTTTGGATCCCACTATCTCTGTAGCTGAAATTCCATTTTCTGTTATATTTAAAATGTAAACTTTTGAACAAAATAGTCAAGTAACTAAACAAATAATATACCCGACAACCAGTGGAATTTCAGCATCATACTGTTCACCACTGTTAATGTTCACCAGTGTTTAAAATTAATCTGAAAATTCTTCAACATTGAAACATTTAGAACAAATGGCAGAGGAAAGTACCAAATTTAGATCTTATATTGCATATGAGATTGAAGCCTATGGTCAAAAAATCCTAAGTTATTAGAACAGAAGTTTAACAGTAGGAGATAGTCAATTGATAGTCAATTAGTCTGGTACATTCTGGTACCCGCAAATCTATACAGAAGCATTTGCCTTACTTAGTGGCTTTTGATTTTAGCATATGCTTAGGGAAGTTTTGTAGGTGATACTGCTTAGTTGTGCGATGCCAATCTTGGAGTTACTGTTGAAGTATTGTGTGATTCAGACAGGTCTGAGAGTTCTGAGAACATGACTTCCTGGTGTGCTCTGCTTTCTATGTAGTTGTGTATGGGGTGTGTGTTAGTGTAACTGAGCTACTACTGCCTTCCTGCTTCCCAGCACCTACACTGGACATCTCAAAGACATCAGCTGTAGTGATCTTAGATCTGACTTCTGAAAAGAAAACACTTGTCACTATCTTGTCTTGCCCTCTTCTGCCACTCCTTTCACATTATGGTTATACCTAGGGGTGAAGAAAGCAGTGGAAAAACTTTCTGGTGACTGAAGTTTTCTACTTGAATTGCATACTAGTTAAATCACACTGAAGACACAATATAGTATTGTATTTGTTTTTCATTGATTCATTCAGTATAATTCATCACTTTTCCCCTCCTTCCTGCAGCTCTCAAGAGACAGAGTTTGTACAGCAGCCCTTTCAGTGCGGTCAGTTACGCGAGCTCCTACAGTCCAAATACCGGCAGCCCCTACAGCAGTGGCTTCAACTCTCCCTCCTCAACACCAGTGAAATCTGCTTTAGTGAAACAGCTCATACCTCCTGGTACCTCAGGTAGGGCACTGTGTGTCTGGTCTTTTCCTTTCTTCCTCCTCTTCCTTCACAAATATGCTCAGATAGACAACATTTGCATTGAACTAGAGTAAGAAAGACTCCAGAACTTTCCAGCATTTTGTAGGATGTGTGCATCACACAAGCTTTTGAGGAAGGGATTTTTGCATGCTCTCTGGCATGAGAAACATGTAAAATGTTTTCTTTGGGTGTCTGTGACCCAAAAATTACTGATATATGTGATTAGCAGTTAGACCAAAACACCTGAGATCATTCTGTAGAGTTCCAAGTGGCTTCTGGAACTGACCCTGTAATTGACAGGGGTGTAAGTTCCATAGCAGCTGTTCAAAGGTTAGTTGTGAAGTTTTTTCAACTATCCTCTTGTTTACTAATTGAAACAGTTGGTATGCAGTGTATCCAGCAATACCTCTGCGATGTGAACAATATAATATAAGGAAGAAGCATACATTCCAATTAAGCATTCCATGAGCCTTTGTAGCCATCAGTGTAAGCATTAACTTCTGGCAATGTTTTCTGCTTTTATTCTGCTCTGTAGACACTTTCTTTGCATGAAAAAAATTGGTGCCTGGAACGTATCTCTACTCTGAAGTCAGGCTGTTGTCTTATTGTATATAATTTAAGTTAGCTTACAGGAAAGATGAAAAAACGTTGCATTGACAATCCAGCTATCACTAGTTCACTGGACTTTTACAGAAGCCTGCACTGCATGAGAGCCATTACCCAGTTTTTATCTTGGTAGCTCTGCTCTGCATTGTGTGCTAAAATGACATGTCTGCCTGAGGGACAGAGATGTAACAGGCAATGGGAAGGCAGAAGGCAGTGAACAGGGAGACTTTCTCCTTGTTATACTTTCCATGTTACAGTTTAGCAAAGGTGTGTTTGTGAAACAGGTAGTATTTTCAGATAAAGTCTATTTTAAGCATTCTAAACTGAATCGATATTCATTGGATCAGCAAAAATGTTATTGTTAAGAAAGATCCAAACTGACATTTTACAAGGTATATACAGAGGTGAGAATGAAAGCAGAGATGGAACCAGGTATGCAGTTGCTTTTTTTGTAGAGCTGTGCAAACTTCATAGCAGTTGTAACATGCTATGATAGACCAAATTATTTGCCACTAGTCTGTTCTGAGATTATCGCAATGATTTTATAAATTTGCCCATTTTTAGAAGGTAATGGCTATGACCTGCTTTTGTAAGTTACATTTTCAGCCTAGGTTGGCAATAAAATAATCAAATGTGTCAAATGGTTTGTCAGATCAATGTCTCAGTAGCAATTTCTTCAGACTGGTGGTTTTTACTAGGAAAGGAAATGCAGCTTGCCTTTTTTTAAATTTTTTTTTTAGTAACAGCAATTCCTGTTACTTATTTTCCTTCCATAGGTCATCTTAAAATTTCAGGAGATAGAAATCCTCCACTAAGTCCACAGTCTTCTCTGGACAGTGAATTAAGTGCGTCGGAGATGGATGAAGACTCTATCGGGTCTAATTACAAGTTAAATGATGTTACAGATGTGCAAATTTTAGCACGAATGCAGGAGGAAAGTAAGTGGGTTTTTTTTCCTGAAATCAAATAGCGCTGTTGCATTTTGGTTTTTTTTAATAACTGCAGTAGTAGTTGTTTAGTAAGCATGGAAAAGCAGTATAACTTCTACTATGGATGTACAAATGTAGTTTGCCCAAGAAAGCTGGTTAAGGACTTCAGCCTCCAGGCTAAACAAAGGAAGTTGCTGTGCAGAAGTTTTCTTTAGGAACAATGGACAAGACTTTTGTAAGGTACAGTATTTGCTAAAAGGATGATTGTTTGAATGGACTACTGCTTGCCACCATTCTTCTAAGGAGATTGGTGCCTTCCTGATGTAATCCAGTCTTGTTCACATCAATGCTTAAATCATAATTTAAATAATTGAAATATAAAGTCAATATGGCAAAGAATTATTAAGAAAAGTGCCTATATAGATGTCTGTCTTTAATTATAGCTTTAGTTGAGATTTTTGTCCCTCCGAATTTGCAGTGGTAATAATTTCAGATGTCTAACTAGGTGGTCTCCAGACTATTTTATTGTGTGTCCTTACCAGTGAAAAAAGCTAAAACCAAATGCCTAATATATGTACTTTTTAATAAACGATAGACGTGTATTACTCTAATGTATAACATACAGAAATATACACAAAAATATAATTTATAAAAGTATGAGATAAAGACAAGATAAATGCTGTTTTAAAAATATCAGTTGTTCAGAATTTTCTTGCTTTATGCCAGTGGATTGGTTTGTATATCCCCAGAGGTGTGGGCACCACACTTCAGAGATCACTGATCTAACACCTCCAGTTTCTCTAGTGTTGCTTTTATGGTTAGATTCACCGACACATTGCAAGAGACATTTCACTGTGTCTGCTGTAATTGTTGTAGGATGTTACTTGATACCAAAATTATGATGTAGCCTGCGTTGCTAGTTGCAGCCTGAGAGAGGATATGAACATGTACATACACAATACACCTATACTGGTGATTGCTTTACTAGGAAAAGGAATGAGCTCACCTGATTCAAGTCATTATTAGCTGGTCAATAACTTTTTGGTACTGATTGGAATTTATTTAATGCCTCCAATAAAAGGAGCTAAGGTGAGCCAAATCTGAGTTTGAGAACTGTGCAGATATCTGTGTGCAGAGTCTCTAGTTGGAACCATTTGTGGGCTGGAAGCAAGTAAACAATGCTCTTGTTGTTGCCAGGCCTGCGGCAAGAGTACGCAGCCACGGCGTCTCGGCGTAGTTCTGGCTCCTCCTGCAATTCCACGCGGCGAGGCACGTTCAGCGACCAGGAGCTTGATGCACAGAGCTTAGAAGATGAGGAGGATGGCACACATCACACAGTACACCCTGCTGTCAGCAGGTTCTCACCATCACCTCGCAGTTCTCCCTGGCCTTCACCAAAACAATCCCCAAGAAACTCGCCTCGCTCCCGATCACCTGCTCGAAGCATAGAGTACAGCAGAGTGTCACCGCAGCCCATGATCAGCCGCTTGCAGCAGCCTCGTCTTTCCCTTCAAGGCCATCCTACAGACTTGCAGACTAGTAATGTCAAAAGTGAAGGTAAAAAACTGTTTGAAGTTCATTACACGAGTAGTTGCGTAGTTTCTGTATAAAGGAGTTTTGTCAGTGTGCAGTCCTAAAATTATGTGCCTGTGTAACATTGTGGTTTGATCTCTGAATTGCTGAAGAAAACGCAGCGCAAGCAAAGCTTAAGTTCTGCTGGGGCACCCTTACAGTCAGATGAGTTGATAGGCTTATATTTATTTTAGATGTTATCCAGTCAATGAGTATAATTGAGTTTCATAGTGACCAAGGTCTATATTTGGCAGGCAAATGCACTAAAATGAAGCAGGGAAGCTCATTTACTAGTAGAGTTAAGCCTTGCAGATGACAGAACAAAATGCAGAGGAAAGTAACTGTGGTCAGATAAGAGTAACATGGCGATTTATGCACGCCTGTAGCCTGTGAGCCAGCTGAATGCTTTCTTCTGGTTGCACGGGACTCTGAAACTTTTCAATCATGAACATAGTCTTAAAAATATTAGTACTTAACTCATGCATTTGTTGGATATTTTAGATATCTCAAAGCTGTGAAAACTGCTGCGTAATAAATAAAGTTTGGAGTAAATTCAATAGAGTTATACTATATTGGCATAGAACAAAATAATACAATCCTGATACAACTTTTCTTCTTGAATGTACTTTTTCCTAGTAGCCATCTAGCAGAAACTCCTTCTACTGGGATGAAATTTTGCAAGCAGGTTCCCATTTCAACAAATGTATTTTTTATCCAGCAAGTAAGATTTTAAATTTAGAAAGAATGTACATTTAAATATTAAGAATTCCCCTTACTAGTAATAGTGGTTTGAGGAAATTTTAGGTATCTAGGAAAATGTGCAACACAAAAGCTAATCAATTATATTGTAACTTAATCGAGAATTCCTTTCCCATTAATTTCTTAAAATGAAAGTCTTAATATGTGCTAGATGAGCTGCAGTAAAAATATCCTATGAGAGGAATGGTACCAAAAGCTAGTATCCCACATACCAGAGGGATCAAAATAGAGTATGTGATCATGTGTTTCTGAAACACTTCGAAGGAGTTATCTTGCAGTGGTTTTTGTGCAGTTGAGTGTTGCTTGGATATTCAGAGTCGATACAGCAGCAGCCAAAAAAAGTTGTTCAGGTTTGCTCTTTTGTTTCGTTTTTCTTTTTAATATTATTTGTCTAGAATGATTGGAGGGACATTTGGTTGATATGGTTCAACAATGTACCAAGTGCAGTACAAAGGAATGCAAACTGCTAAGTGAAGAAAGTACGTTTTTTGGAATAATTCAGCCAATGAAGACTTAGTTTTGTTTTCACCTTTAGTGCTTGTGCATTGTAACCTACTTCTTCCCTGCATCCCTCTGCAGAATCAGGTTGGCCGCTCATCCTGTCAAGGCCTCTTCAGTCTTCTGTCCAAAGTATGTCATCAACCCAGCTCTGCGTGGGTTGGAGATACACAGAATGTCATTAGACTTGAGAAGTACTTAATGACATCTTTTCATATTCTGTGAACAGTGGTACAAATATTAGAAGGCTCCTGACGTATCAGCATTAGCTGAGTAGATAAGTCAAGTCATATGTGAAAGATGAAGCATAACTGGACACTTTAATAATGCTGTGTATGAAGAGGTCCTTACCAAGTGGGACTCTGTTATTTGTTGTATAATGGACTGATATGGGACAAGGCAGTCTCAAAAATTCACTCAAACATCTATGTTGTTTTTACTCTTCAGGCAAGCATTTTGTTACAAATAACCTTGTAGGTAAATAATTTGAAAACTGTGCAAAACTGCAAATTAGGTTTGTCTGTTCAGCTTTGATAATACTACCATAAAACCCAGAGAATCACAATCCAGATATGTTTCAATTTCAAAACACAATATGCTTGACTTTTTTCACCATAGGTGAGAAATAGACATTCTTACTCTTTAGACACATAAATATTTTGTATGTGATAGAAGAAGTAATGTAGCAAAATACACTTTTAAATTGTAGTTTTATATGGCTAACACTTTGTTTCACTTACATTTGGGGCTCAGCTACAGGTTCACAATCTGACCTTCGTCCAGCATCAGACTACATGTTGTATCTTTGTATTATTTCATACAGAAAAGCTAAGGCGTAGTCTTCCAAACTTGTCCAGGACATCCAACATCCAAGCAGAGTCTGTGAAAAACAGCAGAAGTGACTCAAATTTCCAAGTGCCAAATGGAGGAATACCTCGCATTCAACCTCAAGCCTCAGCCAGTAAGTACCTTCAGTAGTAGTTCAGTGTGAATTTCAGAGTTAAGTGATGGTATTGAGCTGTCTTTGCCCAGTCTCAGGGCAAAGCAGAACATTGCATGCCACGCTAGAGATGCTAATCTTGATTTGTAATCAGACTTTGGTGAATCTGTTTTTATGGTTCGCAAAATAGTCGAAGTCTGGTTTCTTATTAAGGTGTCATTCATAGTTTCCCAGAAGTATATGTAGAAGTAATATGAAGA
The DNA here is from genome assembly GCF_037042795.1 of Molothrus aeneus. Lineage (NCBI taxonomy): Eukaryota > Metazoa > Chordata > Aves > Passeriformes > Icteridae > Molothrus > Molothrus aeneus. The sequence goes on along the minus strand of NC_089649.1, from coordinate 47,359,458 downwards.
ATTATAAGTACAGTATTTGGGCATGTCCAAAGCTTTTCTTTCTAGGCTAGATGATGTTTATTGTTTTTTTTAACTAGTGAAACATGACCTGAAAGTGTTAATTTCAGTTTAGCCCTTTAAGTTAACCCATGTCTGCAGTTTCTTTCTTTCTTTTTTTTTTTCCTGGGCATATGGATTATATATCCAGTTGGCAATTTTATTTACTTTAAGTGTTAGTTACTTCCTAAAAAAGGTTTGGATGAACCTGTGTCTCATAAAACATATTAGCCCATTGCTGGACTCCCATTGCTTTCCTAGTTTCTACAAAAGTTAACTGCTGATATGAAAATACTGCTATTATCAGAAATCTCTTGAAAATGGTGACCTTAAAGAAGCCAAAGCAAATGAAAATTAAATATTCAGTGTTTCTTTATATGTCAATATTGCCAGTTCCTGTTGTTTAAATGTTTCCTGACCATTTCTTTTAAAACAAGTTTCTGAATTTAATAACCTTGTGTGACATTTTCAAGGAAAGAACACATTATGAATATTTTTATGTGAAGAGCTTTGAACTGTAAAAATTCTGTGAAAAGGTTCATCAGTAATCTAAATATTTGGAAATGTAAAAATAATGTTTGTGAATTTAACTAGGGGTATTTTACCTATAGAACAGTGAAGCCATAGTGGCATACCTAGTTGGTTGTCTTAAAACTTTCAAAACAATGTGTTAAAGCTACCAAGTACAGTTAAATACAGCATAAGGAATAGAGACCAAGCCAAAGACTCCAAGGTTTCCATCTTTGTACCGACTCAGAGCAGATGTAAGGATTCTGTGGACAGTCAGTCCCAGGTGTGTGATACTGCAGTAGACAGAAGTTAGTGTGACTTTACCATTATTCATATAAGTTACTCCAGCATCCTTCCACCTTGGCCCTCTTCTTCCACCTTTGGCAGACACTCAGAAGGTGGGATTTCAAGCTAAAAGGACATTTGTGTAGTTCAAATGCACAACTGTTACCTGTTTGGCAGCCTTATCAAAGTATAAAGCACTCAGAGCAGTTGGGCAGCTGGTCTACAGCTGTGTTATTTCAGTGATAGGAAGAATTATCAAAATGAGCTTAAATAAATTTAATGAAAAAATATTTTTAGTAAAAATCTCTACCGATTTCATTTGGTGCTTTAGAAGTGAGTGAACTGGAAAGGGAAGAGCATAGAGAGCAACTTAGCTAGAAGGCTATTTCCAGAATTAAAAGTATATTCATGGTTAAACTTTCTGGAAAGATCAGACAACAAAAGACTCAGTATTCAATATTTAGTCAGTTACTTCATTGCAGGAACCAAAGTGGTCTGATTGTGTTTATATTTCATTTTTTCAACTTGTGGATGCATTAAGAATTACTTAGGTAAATTTGCTTTTCTTTCATAGACAATTTCCCCAAATGTGAACCACTCTAGACCAACTTACATTTAAATGTAAGTTAAATATCATTAATAAAGGCCAGATTTCTAGCTTTTACAGTTTCCCTGCTCTTACAGATGTTTGTCAGAGTCTTGCTATTGACAATCGTAAAACGGTTTGTGTGTGAAGTCGATGAGTAAGTATCTTTGTTTAGTCCGGATTAAAAAATTTTCTGCAAAACTGTACATTGTATAAAGATTTCCAGAATTGTGTCCTTTTATTGTATACTTTTTGTTTTATTAGTTTTATATTTTGTCACTTTGCACAAAGCACTGTTAAATTGCAGCAAATTTTTGTTTTCCCTTGGCAATGATTTCTGGGTCTTGGGATTTGAAGCTTCCTCATACAGCTGCTAGTCTTGCATGAGCTTACCTTTGCGAGGATGCTGGCTTGCCACCCAAGGTCACTACTTTGCTCCTTGTCAAAGATTTGCGGTTCATAATTTACTTGCACATTTGCTGTGGCTGCAATACTGAACTTGCTATGGTTGCTGGCATTCAAAAAATGAGCTAGGAATCCAGTAAGTTTCTGAAATGACAATTCCTCTTACAGTTTTATAGCCAAATTGTATTTGCTTGCTTACAGAAGAGAGGGAAGACACATGTGATGTGTTTAGAGGTACAACTGTAAACATGAAAACATAGGCCTTTTAACTTTTAGCTGCAGTGTGGTGAACAATCCAAATTGGTTTTGAAGAGAGACTGAATTAAATAGCAATTTTAACAATTTGATTCTTCATTTACATCTGATTCTCCGTGCCATTCTGCAGAAAGTACTTTTTTTAAAATATGAAAGCTAGTAAATAGTTCACCTTAAAGCACTAGAAGATATGGTAATATGTGTGTTCCCCAAGGAATAGGTATTGTCTAAAGTGTTAGTGATGGGAAATCTTTGTGTTTGAGTCCTGTACCACATAGATTGTACAAAGCTCTAGAAATGGTAGGGTGACTTCCACATGGGAGCTACCTGGTTTTGAATTCTGTGTGATGTTTTTGTACTTAGTGGCACTATGAGCACATGGATGCTTTTAAAAAGAGCTAAATACAAAACTTTCTCAAGCTGTAGATTCAAACTATCAGTAAAGTGACTGGTCTGCTTGCCAAGATCCAACTGCTTGGCATGTTTAGAGTAAAAGGAGGAAGAGTAAGTTTTGAAGAGACCAAGTAGTCCAGTTAGTTGATCAGAAGTAAATGTAACTACATGAGTTCAGCACGCAGCAGCTGTGACAGGGAATGTCACAGCACACAGAGAGCACTTCTAGAGCAGCGACTGGTGTGGATAAACATGCATTGGGTGCTTATCTCAAACTGCATGTTTGCTCAGCATTGCTCAGATTGTACTGCCTAAGCTCTGTTCAGTGTTTCAGTGCACAGAAATGTTTTGCTATTGAGTGTCTATTTCCTAGAGTCTCCATTGAGAAGGAAGGAATTTGATATATGCGTATTTAAAATCCTTTCCATATCATCCCATCTCTCTGACTTGCAAGAAGTGTGAATAATGATGGGGGAAGAAAGTGCCATGTGCAGTAACATATTGAAATCTGAGTGGATTAGGACAAAACAAATTCAAAATATGAAGAAAGAAGCTTTTCTTCATTTTGTGTGGTATAACAAAGACAGTGATTCTGTAGAAAATAATAAAGTGGAATACTTGAGGACTGAAGCAGTCTGCCTAGCGGTCTGCCTCAGTAAATTTCTAGGAATTGTGCTCATATTTAGAGACCATACTGTACTTAATTGGCTGTTCACATGTATGCTTTAAAAAAAGTTTCTAGGAAGACCATGTGCCAGTTGAGTAAGAATTACATATTGCCACAGGCTATTTTGCATTAGATTCTAGTTGGTAGAAGGAATAATGTTTTTATTAGTAGTAGGCACAGGCAGAATTTTACTGTTTATGAACAATCTAATTCCTTTTTGCTGTTTGTTGAACATGACAGTTTTAGTTAGTTATTAAGACTAAATTGAGTAGCCTGCCTAGTCATAATTTCAGCATGATGTTAAAACATATGATGAATTTTTTATAGTTCATAAAATACTGTGTATTTTGCACTGACTGAAGCATAGGAAAGGTCATAGTAATCATTATATGCTATCAAAAGGATTAACTAATATTAGGATTCAAATTATTCCCCTCCCACCTTCTTTATAGTGATATTCAGTAATTGGTGATGGGATATTATTCCTTACTCAGGGTCAGGATCTTTTTGCACAGCTGTTCCCCCATCTTTCTTCCTTCTCACTATGGAAATAAGCCTTGCTAGTGCAATCAGTTTTATGCTGCTATAAAACTTCATACACTGAGATAAGCAGAGATGTTTATTCATACATTATCATTTTATGAAGTCTCTGTGTAGTCAAAGCTTTATTTCATTGACTACTTTCCTCCTTCTCCCCCTTAAATGTGCTGTGATGGAAATAGGCTGAGTCAGTGCATTCCTTCTGGCAATAAGTAATTCTCTCCATGCCAAGATTCTGCAGCTCTCGGAATATTGGCTTCTCTCTTGGTAACTGGTAGGTAGTGAGGTCATTTCAAGGCAGCACCAGCCCTTGAGTGTTACTAGACAAAAGGCAGGATGAGGGAGAAAAGGAGCAATAAAAACCAATTTCCATCATGCTGGGTACATGCTGGCAGTTGATAAATCTTAGTGTTAAGTCTTCATTTTAAGCTTAAGTCCTCTTGCGTACCTTTTGAAAAGGAGAGAAAAAAGACATCTCTCAAGAAGGCTTAAGTCTCCATAACTGAAGAATACAAGTTGTTTATATGATGATCATATTAGACAAAGATTTATGCTTCTGTATAGTATTAGAATATTTTTTTGAAAACACTTCTAAAATTAAAAATTTAGTCTTGCTAGGTCAAATACAACAGTTTAATTTTCATCTGTATCTAATCTTGCTCTCATATTGCTGTAGCATGTTTGCTAGGTGGCTTGTTCTCCCTTTGGTGTTTTAATTTTTGTTTTGCATTTCTGGGCTTTTTGCCCTGCAAGAAGCTTTACTCTTACCAAATCTGCGTATTTTGCACTGCAAAATTTCTGACACACTCCTCTGCAACTCTTTGCCATTAAGAGCAAGCGCCATTCACAAAACTCCATCACTTCCAGAGTCATAACAGCTTTTTGAGTGTTTTACTCACAGTTTCTTGATGCTTCACAAGTGGATACAATTCTGAAATTCCCAGTGAATTTAGTTTTCTTATCTTCTTAGACAAATATAACACTTCTTGTCTTTCAACAGCTCTGCAAAGGCAGAAAAATTTGCCTCGTGCTGCCTTCAAAACCAAACAGTTTCTTCAAACTCCATCTACAAAAGGAGGTAATTAACTTACAACCTCTTACCAAGCTCCAGCAAATCTCAGATAATGGTTCGCCTGCATTAAATCTCACATGTTCTAGATTAATAAACTTGCTCTTGCAATTACTGTAGAGATTAACCAAGTGGTCCTTGCTGTATGAAAGTTAACTTCTTGGTCTAAATATTGAAAATAAACTCTGTGTTATATAGGAGATTGAATTTTGAGATAAAAATCCAAGGAACAGTGACATTCTAACATTAATCAGGAAATAGGGATTAGAAAAGTGGACTCCTAAATACATATTCACTAGGGCTGCATTTGTATAGGAATTCTTTAAATGGCAAAATACAGTTTTTAAAACAGAAGTTGTAAAAATACTCATACAATCCTTTGTGCTGGGAACAAAAGCTAACAAATTTATCTTTGAGAAGATGAGTGTAGACTGTCAACTTATTTTGCATGTACTTGTGCTTTCTCTTTTCCTCTCAAAACCAGAAGGTTAATCCCAACACAGATGAATTAAGGTTTGTTGACTCAAGGAATTAGAGACTCTTGTATATAATATTCCAGTTTGCTAATGGTTGAACTTGACCTTTTTTTTAATACAATGAAATATCGAGTCTCTAATACAATTAGACAGTTTTATCTGATTTTTAATCAGCTCTGGCAGCCTTGTATGTGACACTGCCTCAATTTCACAGTTAAGGTAAACAATTATTTTGGTTTTAAGCATAGTTGGTCTGTTGTCTATTACAATCAAGAAAATCTCAATTTAAAATTCATACTACACTTGAGACTAATTCATAAGCTTGTAGATGCTAGAATCCTTTGAGTGTTGTGAGAGTCACTGGTGCAGACACGAGGGGCTGACAGAATGTACGTGTTTCTCTTGGGGCTTCAACAATGCCAACTCCTTAGAGTCATCTTCATACCATGCAGAAAGTTTTAGCAGAGTATGAGGCCTGTGAAACAGATTCACATGTCTTAAGAGGAAGTCTTTTAACAGTTTTCATACTTTGTACCAGATAAAGTTCTCACAGTGTTCTGCATTGCTATTCCTCTGCAGAGCTTTCTTTGCTTTCTTTCCAGTTGGCCATGCCCTCCTCTGGCTGTCTGGAACACTTATTAGGTCAGTGGCCTGGTCTGAGCCTGTAGGAATGTACAGAAAATCAGCTTTTCTTTGAGTTTATATAATTTGTAAAAATTTATTAAACCTTAGAGAATGAGGAACAGAGCACATTGCGCTGCCAGTTATATATTCCAGTTTATAGCTGTTGTCATTCCTTACTGCAAATGAGGACCCTTTCAGTTACTTGCTTTGTCTTTTTCAGTTATTTGCTATTTTATAGTCCTTAATGTGTTGGTTTTCTTTCTTCTGATCTGAGATCCTCATGAGTATAGAAGTATTTAATAGTAATGAAGCAGAGAAATTAACAGCTGAGCAACAATTGATTTTACCTTCTTAAAATACTGTTCATTACATAGCTTGACACCTTTCACACACATGTTGGCTTTTTTTTACCACTTTGTGGTAACATCTCCCCAGCACCTTCTCTTCTCCAGGCTGAAGACCTCCACCTCTCTCCAGATAGAGGAGAGATACTCATCCATGCTCTGTACCTGCTCCAACAGGTCCACATCTTTCCTGTACTGAGATGACAGATCAGTTTATTGATTCCAATAGTTATACCTCATCTGTTCTTTCATATTGGGGTGATTCATCTCATCATAATGGTTGTGGTTTAACAACTGCATTAGAATTTAATCTGTTTTCAAGTTGGTGTGCAGCAGCTGGCCTTGGAGTGCAAGCCAAATAAGTTTGCAGCTTCACAGCACCCTACTTTGCCACATGGAGATCTCGTGCTCCCTGCCCACAATCCAGGACAGAGTCCAGAGAGGGTAGGACATCTAAATATCATAACTGCACCATGCCTTTTAATTTTTTCTTTTTTTTCTTTTTCTTTTTTTTTTGGCTGCCAGATGTTTTAATTGTAGCTGTTTCTAGTTTACTTTATAAGGAGAGACTGAGTTGTGTAAAGTTATTAAGCACTACACTTATATGTTTACACGTTTTTGTTGAACATGGATCAGCTAAATACTATACATGGTTACGCAGTTACCAAATAGTCTGTGAGGCAGTACCTCAGTCTTTGTGATCCTGTCTTACAGATAGACCAAACTGACTATAATGAATATCAAAAACTGCTCTGAGACCAAATTCTTTATCTGTAGAACAGAACTAGTAGGCAGTTTGCCAGACTGCATCATGTGGGCTGCTCTGGAAGACAATTCATTACTTTATGCACAAGAATGAATATAGCTCTCAGCAATGTCTGCAATGCTGTGCTGACAGGAAATGTTTTATGAATTGACAGCTCAAGTTTGCAGCATGGTAAAATATGGCCAGCAGAAGGTTAAAGAGGATGGAGAAGACTAATTTACTGGATCCTTACTTCTTCTGGGAATGCTGGAAGCTTACTTCTGTTGCAACTTTTTGTTGCTTGTATTCTTTACCTAAAAACCTTTTCCCTGTTGTGCCTGTAAGAGGCCTGAAGCTGTATTCAGTTTTTATAGACTGGCATTGCTTTGCTGGTAGTTGCTAACATGGTGCTGTGTTTGTGTTCCAAGCATTATAATGAGGAGTTCAGTGATAAAAGCTCCCACTATTTACACTGTAGAGTCACTTGGAAATTCTGCAGATTTGATTGCATTGATGTTAACAGGCGATGTCACGTTTTAAAAACTTACATATAATCTATCTTAGTCCTAGGAGCACTCGGATGCTCTTCTTGTCCAGTCATTCCGTTGGTAATGCTTTCCTTAATCCATACTCTGGCTTCATGCCAGCTTTTATTTTAAGGTTTTTTACTTAATCTCCCTGCCACTTAGCAACTGTCATGTGGTTTTGACCTCTCTGTCACCTTTTCTTGTCAGCTTTTCCCATGAGCGGCTTCATGCTGTGTTTGATATTGCTGTCAGGGGAAAGGTCCCCTTGGGTAATCCAGAAAGAAATCAAATCCAATTCACATCTCTAATGAGGTACATATTAATCTTCCTAGACATTCCCTATAAGAAACAGCTTCAGAATACAATCTCAAAATTACCAGTTCTTCTGTACCCCATTTGGGATGCTGCATTCCTGCATTACCTGTCTCCTTTCTCACTCCTCGTGTTCTTACTGGATCTACCTTGAAAATTATAATAAAAGCTGTGTTAAGGACCAGCTTCTTTATGCACAACATCCGTCAAAAACGATGCAACTTTGGTCTCAGTATAAAACAATTATTTAGTAGAGGAAAGTATAGTTAATGCAGATTTACTAGATGTAAACATGCTTTTGTTACGTGATTGATTTGATCATCCTGTGTTGACTCTTACTGACTCACCCTAATCATTTCGAAAAACTGGTGAAATTTCATTCCATTACTAAGATGATGAGTTTATTTAAGTATTCTATTCAGTGATAAGTTATGCATAATTTGTAAATATTCCTCATACTTGTGAAGAATTATGCTTAAGGTTTGGCATTATCAAAGGACTGTTGAATATTCTGTCTTATTAACATATCCCAGAAAGGACTGATAACAAAACCTTGCATACTAACTCAGGTACAAAGTACTAGAAACAGGTATTAGTTATACTGATCATTTAGGTAATGTTTGTAAGAAGAGGAAGGCTATAAATTGTTAAGAGTTGTCTGGTTTAAGTTTCATTAAGCAGCACCTTAACCTCTTTGGTGTTGGGGGTTGGCTGATGTCATCCTTAATCCAAACTACAGCATTATACCAGTTACTAGGAAGAAAATTAACTCTATCCCAGCTGAAATCAGGACAGATAACCCCATCTTTTTTTTTTTCCATCTGCCAGAAAATGTGGGATGTAACTATATCTTTAGATGAATTCTAACTCAGTGGTTAAACAGAACAGCATTAAAGAATCACCAAGATGATCTGTGCTCAAAATTTCATCATTGAAGACTAAAATAGCCTTTGAATCTGTTTAAAGCCTGTGTCACACTAGAATACTGTTCTTCAACATGTTCTTTCACAGACGGGAATTAAGTTCACATGTTTCTGAAGCAGTTACATTTCTTCTTAAGCCTTTTTCTCTATTTCTTTTGACTTAACTGATACAACAGTTATAGCCTGATTAGGATCACTTACAAATCCAAATAAATATTTGTAGTCAGCAAAGAGGGCATTAGAGTTATGATATCAAAAACACATGACAAAGAGGACATCTGAATTCCTGTTTCTCATTGCTGCTTGATTGGCTGTATTCCATTATACATTCCATATTGTTTGTACAATCACATAAAGTAATTTCCAGTTGTTCATTTCAGTAATATTGTAGCACAAGCTGAAAGTGACTTCTGTATTTTGCAGTACCTTCTTCAAGTAAATTCCGCTCGCCCGCGGCACCGTCTCCCTTGGCCCTGCGGCAGCCGGTGAAAGCATTCAGCACCCACGGGCCGGGCTTGGCTGCCTCTCCAGAAGCCGCTCAGCTGACGCACAGCAGTTCTTCACCAGGGCCCCTCGCAGCCCAGAGCTCAGGCTTGCCCAGTCCTGCCAGCAGTATTAACAGTACTACTCTTACCAGACCAGCAGGGATGAGGAGTGGCTTGCCCAGACCCAGTGCCCCTTCCACAGGGGGCATCCCAGTGCCTCGTAGCAAACTTGCACAGCCTGTTCGCAGGTGAGTCTCTGACAGGCAGTCTGAGGTTGAAGTTTTTAAAACTAATTTTGTTCACTGTGTATTTGTGCTGCTGCTTCTTGCAATTGTTATTTTGATCTTAAGGTTTTCAGAACAGAAATGGAGACCTCCATGTGAAGTATTTCCAAAACAGTTTTGAATCCAAACTGAGAGATAAAGGTTCTTTAATGAGAGAGTGAAAGTAAACGAGTGAAAGTGAAATCAGTAATGGAAGATACTGAACTAAGTAAACAAAATCTTAGTCTGGGCTGATAAGGCAGCAAGAATTTGTCTGCATGTGGTAAAAAGTTACCAAAATACAGCTGGCAAGAGAAAATTCACTTGTGTGAGTCACACATTCTGAAGTCAGAACTGCTTGCCTCCATAACTCAAGCAACAGTACCACGTTGAGAGTAGTTTCCCTCCTTGGGCAGCTGAAAACTTCCAGAAGGAAGATGCACTGAGACATCTATAGCATTTGCTAAACTTAAAATAAAAAGCACTGCAGTTAACCCCCAGGATGAAACAGAATTTTTAGCTTAAACATAACTGTGCTAACACCCAACTACAGACGTTGCTTGATGTGTCTTTTTGAAAACTACTGCAAGAGAGACCGAGTATTAACTGTAAATGTCAGTTTTCACTGAAGGTGTTAAGTAGAAGCTCACATAAGGAAGCAGTCATCCATGAGAAATAAGAATCTCTTTAAACAGAAGGGAAAAACAGTTAGTCTGTAGTACTGTAAAAAAGACAAAATGGTGGTAAATAGCACAGTGGAAAAGTTCTGCTCTGCAGTGAGTGCTAGGCAGGGGAATGACAAGTGACTGTCACAGCACTGACTTTTGTGGTTAAAGCCTGCACTGATCAGCAGTACAGAACTGTGTGTAATAAAAAGCAATTGTTTTGCTAGGAGTTTGCTAATAGTAGTGAAGTGTGGTTGTCCAAATCACAGCTTATAGAAAAGTGTTTCCCTTACTAAACTTTTTTAAAACTGACTTTATAATTTTTTTTTAAAGTTTGCATGTATAGGGCAAAGGGAAATAGACCCAGCTTGCACCAGAGGAGGTTTAGATTGGGTATCAGGGGAGATCTCTTCACCAAAAGGGTTTTCAAACATTGGAACAGCTGGCCAGGGAAGTGGTGGAGTTATCATCCCTGGAGATATGTAAAAGATGTGTAGATGTGGCATTTTGAGACATGGTCTTGTGGTGGCTTTGGCAGTGCTGAGTTAATGGTAGGACTTGATGATCTTACAGGTCATTTCCAGCCTAAACAATTCCATGGCTCTATAATGCAGACTCTGTACACAATGCAATAATCAAGTTTCTAGGAATGTCAGATTTTGATGTAAGCAAAATGCTATATTCTAAACAAGGATTTGCCTGTTTATATACATCACTGAAAAATCAGCCCATTTTAGGTGGAAGCAGATTAAGTTTGCATTTTCACAGAGTATAATAGCAATAAGTTTTCTGTCTGTTTATTTATTTAGCGTTTTTCCTGGCGTGGTAGTTGCGAAGATACAACACATGAAACCTAAAATGGAAAATACTCTCAAGATTATCTTAAGTAAACTGTATTGCAGAGAAGTAAATGAATGAAGTGTATATTTCAGTTATTTATAAAATGTTTAAATTCTTATGTATTGTAGATAGAGACTTGAACAGTTATATATGAAACTGAAAAAATCTCATTTCATTTTAGATCATTACCCACTCCCAAGACATATGGCAACGTGAAAGATGAGAGTTGGAAAGATGGCTGCTACTGATCTGCACAGCTTAATGCAGAGTTCCAGTGCTCATGGATACTTCCTCACCAGGCAAAAAGACAGCTTGATTAAACAAACTGTTCAGATATGACTCTTGGAATTTGTAAAAATTCCAAACCTCTCTGTCTCTAATTAGCACAAACTGGCAGAGATTATTATAAAGCAGCACTTTAATGACATCTAACATCAGATGTTTGGTGGTCATACAATCACTTCTACATTAAATTGCTATCAGTTCTGGGGGCTTTTTTATTGCTTGCTAAAAATGTTATCAATATGAGCATTTATGAGAGTGGCCAATGTCGGGGCAAAAATGAATGAATGCCAAAGAAATGCCCATCTTGAAAAACAGCAAGGATAACTATCAACACACATCATCCAAAACTTCATTTTCAACCTGCTTTAACTCAGCAAGAAAGATTGCTGAATATGTACTATTGAAACAAGGCTACATGAATCAGAGCGCATGTTCTGATTGCAGACTGCTACAGTGCTAGGGAAATGTTGCTTTTAACAATTGTATGAGATCCCACCTGGGGCTGGATCTGTCCTTCAGTAGTGCAGGAAGAATCAGCAGCTACTCTGGAGGATTGGGCAGGACAGGGAGTTGTAGCCATGACTTCTGTCACATTAAAAGGTTTGAATGTAGCAGACACACACAATGCAATAGTATAGATTGCATCTTTCCTATGTTGATTTATTGGCTTTACCTACTCCTACATTTGATTGCCAGAAGGGCTTAGTATCAGTTGTACAATCTTTCTAATTTTAAATTCCTGGCTCAGGAAAGATGGCCTTCATTATTGTAGCCACATTTTTAACACATGGCTTGCTATTTGGGGAAAAATTTTTTATGCAGGTTTCCTTGCAGAAGAAAGAGCAAGTGATAATTTTGATTTATTCTAATACCATACCACTATACATGCAGCCTGCAGCAACTATAAATGCTGATAGTTAAGGAGAAGGAAACACAACTATGCACTTGTAACATACAAATTTTAAGGAAATGAGTTGACTCGATGCCAAATGATATTCATTTAGGTGATGTTCCATGGTATGAGGGAGTTTTCTGTATCCTATTTTTTTACTTTCATCCATTTCTTAAATTGGTTTATTTTAAATTGTAAATATTTTTACAGAAGATATTGCCCATGTAAGTGTGTTTAAATATGTACTTTGCCTTACATATGTGTATCTTACATTACTGGTAACAGAGTATGAAACCTGCTATGTCTGTTTACAAGCTATTAAACTCCTCTGGTGGCTCTGACTTACTCTAATACATTTTGCTCAGAACAACTGATATATTTAGCATTGAACCATTGTTTTCTGTTTTGGAAGACATCATGCAAAAATCTGTACCTGAAGTTGTATTGAGTGGGACTAGTTAAGCGGAAGGGATTTTGTTTGAAGGTTTTTCAATATTTTGGATGTACAGTTGATGAAGTAAGAGAATGTGAATCCTTTGTGCAATGATTGACAAACACTACAAGTCAGCTTGGATGGTAGGTAGCCTTCAACCCCATTAGTAACTGAGTTTGGGACTGCTGGTGTATTTTGCTCCCACCACTAAGAGGATAACTAATCCTGAAATTCTAGCACTTGAATTTTAGGCCAACATTAACATATTCCTGGATGAAAAGCCATTCAATACTACTTGACTTGGAAGAAACCAAATAGGAAGGAGTGGAGACTAACTTGCAACTTAAAACTACTCAAGCAAGCTCTGGGTTGATGGGTGATTTCACACACCAGACCAAGATCTGTGCTAAGACTTCAAAGTCAAGGTGTCAAATATACTGTAATTGTCAGATTGCAGCAGAAACCACCTTTCACCAGTACAGAGCAGTGCATACCACTAATGCAGCCTTGAGTCACCTGCAGGTACAGGGAATGGATGTATCTCACAGCACTGTTCAGCAGAAAACAGGACTAGATCAAATGTGCATATTCTCAGTAAAGCCTGAATTTTAATATTTCAGCATTGTACAAATCAGTGCTGCAGTCTTCACTGAAGAAAGGGGAATTTAACTTGATGGATTTGATCAAACTTCACTTGACTTACAAATTTTGAAAGTCAGTTTAGGTGACAGTATTGGGGGTTTTGCCATGGCTGCATCAAACTTGTGTACGTTTCCTTAAGTTAAGTAATTCATCGCTTGGGTAAATTCAGCTTGAGTTTTATAGGATTTTTTTCTCTGCTGTTCTCCCCGAAATACAGCAAATGACTTCCTGAGAAGACAGACTGTCTGTCTGCTAGAAAGCCTTTGTGCATTACCAGTTCATTGATATCAGGAAATCATGGGGCTCTGTGTTTAGAGATTTACTGCAGAATTGTGGAAATATGGATTTGATAAAATAGTGCCTATGATTTACTTAACTTATGTTTGATATAGTAGTAAGGGTTTTATGAATGTGGATTACTTTTTGTGCCAACAGCTTGGAATTGATGTATGTGTGTAGGCAGAAGGATTTATTCTGCTCCCAAAGTAATTTAATTTTTTTTTGTGTTTGAATGTTTTTGTAAGTGTTAAAAGTGTAAAAAAAATATAAAATATTCTTACCACAAAATACTTACTGGATCATTATTTTTACAACAAAGTGTTTTCAAAATCTTTTAGAAATTTAGAGGATATTTTATGGGGTTTTTTTTTGTCTGGTTGGTTGGGTTGTTTTTCAGGAACTGTATTCTCTTTTTAGAGGTTACCAGTATTGGTTTCTGCCTACTGTAATTCATGAACTGAGTACAACACTGTATTTGGGTAAAATCTGTGATTTCACTGACAGACAGAGGTGGACTTGTGCCTCTGTTCCAGAAAGACCCTGCATAGTTCAGATTTACATGAAAAACTGTATTCTAAGTGTTCATCCAGAGAGATTTGTACAGGCAGTTTGAAGTATACAAGCCTTCCTTTCCATTTTCCAGGACTTCAGACCACCACATGAAAAAAAATTTAATTTTGAAAATTCTGGCATTTAGCAGAAAATTGACCCATGTAAAAGTGTACCTACTAAGCCCTCTTGGAACTGATAAGTCCACATTTTATCTACCTTCTACATGAATGCCTCCATCTTTGGCTCACCTACAAGCAAGAAGTTAGTTTTGAACTTCGTATTTTTCTGTAATCTGCATTTTATTATAAAGCAATGGATTCAATAGTAATGTGAATACCATCTTTGTCTTGGTATTAATAAGGGCAGGTTTAATTCTATATGGTAGCACTTAAATTTAACAGAATTTAAGCTATAAAACTTCTAACTAATCCTTTATCCCAGTATAGTCCCCTATTTTGTAATTAAGCCAGTAGGTTAAGATGTTTCCCCCTAGTTAACTGACGTATTTATGGAGAACTGGCTTCTGACCTGCTGCTTCTAAAAGGTATTGTCACTTTTTAGTCTGCAGTCAAGTACCATTTGCCCCATTCCTTCAGGAAAGTAGAGCAGTGTCAAAATCTGGTAATTATTAGCCTTTTGCACTTCTCTTTTAGTAGGTTTCTGTAACAAACTCTTCTGTTTTAAACTGTTGTTTATAATTAGTATCATCACCATATTGCAAGACTGGGGATTAGAAATAGTATTTTTCTCAGTTCTCATTCTGAGGGAAGGTGTGACAGCTCCTTTGGGTCCTCTTACATTTCATGTGTGTTCCCCTCTGGCAGCCCAATTGCAGTGGTGAAGGAAAAAAAGTTATGAACATATAAGGAGGCAGAAGGCTGAAAATGCATATGCTGCTGGTCTTGAGATGGCTGCAGAATGCACAATTCAATAATTTAAAACTTACCTTTTTTGTTTCTCAGAATTATTTGCATTAGAACAGTAGTATTGTCTGCAGTTCTCCCTCTTTTGATTGCTCTCCCTCTTTTGATTGGAACAGAACAAACTTTAGATTTAATGTTTATTTTTTAACTAAAACAGGCAACATGTGAGGTTGCTTTGATTTAAGAAACAAACCAGAAGGCCCACCTGCTCCTGACTGGCATTTATGCCATGTGCAGTCCGAGTCTGACACCTACAGGCAGCCTGTCTGTACTCACTGTACGCCTCAGGAAGGTGGGGCTGGCATTCGGCTGCTCTCGGGAGCACCCGTGATTTACACGCAACTGCCCCGTGAAGAAGGGGCTTTTGGCTCTAAGAGTTAAAGGAGCAAACTCCACCTGACTCACTCTCCACAAGATTTTTTTACAACTGTTTTCAGCTATGATACCACACAGAGTTGTGTCATTGTCCTCTTTGCACTAAATGATAAATTCTGCTGGGACCACGTTAAGCACTTAGAAGGACACAAAATGCAACTCTAGTGATAAAGCTGATTTGTAGCTCTTCAACATTTATTTAAAGGATTTAAAGGAATAGGTAGCAAAAATTACTTTTTACCAGCAAAGTCATTTTTTAACTTGGCGCATCATCAACCTGTTACAATCTGAATTTTAAAAAACCTACTAGATTTGAAAACTGGAATGCCTGAGATCTCTATGCAATGTGGCACTCTCGGGACAAAAGAATACTGTATAAAGATACATCAGACTAAACAAAAGAAGATACATTGTAACCTGAGCTTCCGTCAGCAGCAGCATAAGCAGAGAATCACATGGTTGGAAAAGCCCTCTGAAATCATCGAATCCAACCAACCAAGTGCCGTGTCCAGTCTTTCCTTCAACACCTTCAGGGATGGTGACTCCACCACCTCCCTGGGCAGTGCATTCCAATGTCTAATCACCCTTTCTGTGTAGAAAATTCTATGTCCAAATGCAACCTCCCCTGGCGCAGCTGGGCCATGTCCTCTTGTCAATAACTGACTGAGAGAAGAGGCCAATCCCCACCTGACTACAACCTCCTCTCAGGCAGTTGTAGACAGGGATAAGGTCTCTCCTGAGCCTCCTTTTCTCCAGGCTAAACACCCCAGCTCCCTCAGCTGCTCCTTGTGCTAAAACTAGAACACAACAACTTGAACTTGTGCTCCAGACTCTTCACTAGCTTTGTTGCCCTGAAAGCAATAAGAATAATGTAAATCCATTTTCTTTTGAAAATAGCTTTAGTAACTTAATCAGTAAATACAGTAAATAATAGTTTTAATAACTAGCAACAGTAAAGTTTAAAAGCCAGTGGCATGTGATGCCTTCTCCCCCAGCATGTTCTCCCCTCCTTGCTGTTTTTAGTTTACCCCTGAAAGCTTGCTTCCCTTGGCACTACAGTATGGGAGACTCAAGTCAAAACACCTTTTGGGGTGAGTGGGATCTGCCTTACTGAGAAGGTGACCTTGTGGTTCCCAGTGCCACTCAGATGCTGGTTATCATGCACAATGCACAGAATACAGACTATATATTATTTTCCATTCTCTTTGCTATTATTTTCTTGGGACTTGGAAAATTGCAACCTTTCACAGCCCTGCTATGACAGGCTGATTAAAAACCTCACTAGTGCAAACAGCTTGGACTAATGTCAGACAAATGACAGGCCCCCCACCCAGCACATGATCTCTGGAAGCCTCATACCAGCTACCTCCACTCTCTTCCAGTAGCAAGGTAGGATTTTTTTCATGGAAACTCTCTACATAGTAACAGGAAGGTGAATAAAGACATTTCTGTTCTGCATTGTTTCCCACCTCTGCCCTGCCCAAGAGAAAAAGGTCCTTATTAAATGTGGGAGTAGGTCATCAGTGACTTGACCTGGGACTCTGTGTGGCCTTGGCTGCTTAAAGCAACAAATGTGATCAGGAAATAGCTGGGGTGTGATGGAAGAGTGGTCAGGGTACAGGGCCAGCATGCTGGGCCTTCCCCAGTCTCCTGCTCTTCCCAGGCACCTGACTTGGGCACTGACACATCAGCTGCTGGGTTGGACAGGGGGCCCTGCTCTAACACCAGTATCACTGCACTGTAACCCCCAGCAGTCTCCTGCATTTCTCTTAGAGCACTCTTCCTAAGCTGCTCCCTTTAGAGATCATCAGCAAACAAAACTGCACAACCCATTCCAAAGCTTAGTTATGCCACTGATCCTTACCTGCCTTTCACTCAGCAGGGTTAACACTGCTGTGCAAATTGTACAGCTGCTGCTGGTCTGTGCTGCACACGAGTGCCAAAATGCTACCAGGAGAAAGTCATGCTGGACCAAGCTCTGGGCTACAACGAGTTTGGTTCCTGTTCAGAGCAGAGGGTAAGGCCAATGTGCTCCTGGCTTACTGAACCCAATACATGCCAAATTAAAAGCAGAGTAAGTGTTCTTGTTCAAAGCTGTTTGTCTTAATGATGGACAGGACAGAGTATTGTGCCACATTAATTGTATCTGTGTTACTCTCCTCCTTTAAAAACTTCATTGAAGCACTTGCTACCATTTTGAGTCCCTTCTCAAAGAAAAAGAAAAGAGGGAGATCAGGCAAACCCTCTCCTTTTCATGCTCTGCCTCAGGTCCTGCCTTAGCCTTGTATTTCTGAGCTCCACAGTGATCCATTTACCCCTACATTAATTCACCCAACTACTGAGCCCAGGGCAGGCTTGTATTGTTTCTGTTCATCTGTTCCCCACCAGGCTAATGCAGACACAGAAAACCACTGTTAATGCTGCTTCAAGGGACCGGTCTTCAAAGGAGCCATGAAAACCTCGTCCTGATTCTCATCCCTTTAAAACCATGCCTGCACGTCAGAGACAGCAGTGTGATGCCACCACCATCACACAGCCTCAGGAAAGAGCCCGGAGCATCCCCCTCCATGCGGGGCCAGCCTTGCTGGCAGAACGGGCAGCTCCCGAGCCACAGGACGCCCCTGCCTGCACAGGCAGCACCTGCAGCAGGGTCACGGCACCGCCCGAAATTCCCCCGAGGGAGCGGCTGCGCTGCCATAGCAGCCATCGATAACACCCGGCACGGCTGCTGCCTGGCCAGCACTGCTGAGTCAGTGCACACAGACCTCCTGAATGCCTGTGGACTCAAGGAAATAATTTGTTATGGTGCAAGAGTGGGCTATAGAATACTCTCAGCCAGTTCCCTGCTCTGCTCATTTATTTCCTTGAGGCTCAGTCCATCATCACTGAATCGACTCCCAGGCTTCCTGACTCACATGCTGGGAGCAAGGGGCAGGTGGCTGCTCTTTTGAGGAAGGGACAGCCAGTCAGTTCATATCTGGTCTGATACAGCAGGGTAAGTTAAGAACAGAAATTTGGTTGACCTCAGTTTATGAGCTCAAATGTCAGAGAGCAGATAATTCCTATTGTAAATGTCAGAGTCAAGGGATTTTTATTCTCCCTTTAAAAGAACATCAACAAAGATTTAGTGACTATTGATGCTGCCATTCACACAGGCTCAGCATGAATGGTGGGGCCCACACAAACAAACATACTGGAGAAAAATTAAAGGGACTTGCTTAAAATCATGGAGCTGGTAAAGCACCCAAGCGCAGCTCAGTCTTCCTCAGCAATAAAGCAACTTTTGGCAACACAAGGCTCTGATAAAATCTGGCAAATTCAGGCTACCTTTACCAGAGCAGAACAGAGGGATTTGATATATGGTGGACTTCTCACCTTTGCAATTTATACCCACGTGAAAATTTACCCAGGGGACCAAAATACAATTCTCTGCAGGTCCCTGCATCCAGCCACCAGTGCCAGCTCTCCTGCCCAGAGGCCCACTGTCAGTGGAAGAAATGGAAAATTTCATTAACTGTTGCAGCACATGCCACCGCACACGTCGCAGTTGAGATAGCCACGATACACAGAGCAACACCCAACCAAAGCAGAAGGCTTCAAGTGTCTGCCCGTACAGAGTAACATCAACCCACATCAGAAGGCTGCAAGCATGTGCTCTTCTTATTCTTTAGCCCAACCTTTCATCCCCCTCATTGTTCACACATTGCACTGTGTGCCCTCTGTTCCCTTTGGTGGTTGGTCAGTAACCTCAGCACTCCATGGCTCATTGCTGTCAATGCTGCTCACCTGCTCCTCACAGCTGTACCCACTGGGGATGAGGCTCAGCCACAGCCCCACTCCCAAGGAACAAACTCTGTTCCTACAATTTACAACGCCACTTCACAACTTACTGCTCAAGACTTGCTACAGTGTAGTAGGCTCTACTGATTTGTACCCTATTTCCCCACCTTCACAAAGGTACAACATCAGTTTAAGACTCCTTTCCCTGGCCCAAGTGCCTCAATGGCAGAACTGAAGTACAAAAATAGGTGTTTCTTGTTAAGGAGCTCCAACCATGTACCCTATTCAGGGCCTCAGCCCATCTCCCCTGCTCCTTGCTCAGGCCATTTCTCTGTGCTGCTCTCCACACTGAAGTCTCTCAGCTGTTTTCATTACCAGATTCTATCTCTGTGCTCTCACTTTCTGCATCTTTCTCATTATCAAGATAATTAAATAACATTAATTACCCAAACAAGTCACTTGAAATCTGCCTACCAGAAACCTTCTTTCAAAATTTGAAATGTCACCTACCATTGGTAGGTTACATTTATAACCCATTTAAGGATTTTTTTAGCCCTTCTATTTTCCTGTAATTTTTGCCTTTTATTACTGTATTAAGTATTGCAGGGTTTTCTTTTTGCTCTCTGCTTCCTACCCAGGACTCTTCAGACACTAGAGGATGATTTTGCTCTCACTGTGCTTTTTCATGCCAAGTTTGGTCTAATTCAGCTTCAATCCAACACATTGTCCGGAGCTTTCACTGAATTGTCCATAAGGTCCTGAATGTAATTAACAGCTGCATTTATGCCAGGAAAGCCCTAGTCTGAGGGAGGATGAAGCCACACACAGCAGGCCATAAAAAACACCTCTTGAGGAGTCTGAAACACCCCCATTAGACTTTTTACTCAGTGTCACTGGACTTAAACTTCCTTAAATTGTTTAGGATTTCAGAAATATTTTCCTACTGGTCTGGGTTTTTCCAGCTAAATGTGTGGTGACACAGCAACATCTCAAGACTGTGGAAAGCACAAAGACTTTCATTGAGACAATCAATACAGAGTTTGGGATTGCATGCATTGCACAAGACATACACCCCTCCTCTTCTTGCTGTGGCAGTTAGCACAGCACTCAAGTAGAGCCAACCTCCAGAGCAGCCCCTCTGAGCAACCCAAGTGCAGTGCTGAGCCACCAATTCCCACTGGCATGGCTGTGAAATCCCTGGAGGGATTGGGAGTCTGAGTTGCACCAGGACTGCTTCTGCTTTGGGGCAACAGCAGTGACTGCAAACTGATGCTGTTACTACTCTGCAACAGGGAGCAAGAGTCAGTCTCCTTTTCTGCAGAGCTCAGCTTCTCAGGGCTTCCAGATTTGGGCATCTGATCCAAGAAATCTCCTGGGAAAAGCTCAGCTGTGATATGCCTTTTTGCACAAGCAACAGTGAAATTTGCACTCATATATTAGTGCTTCCTATGCTGGCTGGCCAAGGGCTCTTACTGTTTGTTATCCCTCAAAATTAAATTTTTGGTTACTTAAGGTCTTTCTAAAATCTCCTTCTGAGTTCTCAGATAATATCTTTCATTATCTAATGAAGGCTAAGATCACTGCCAAAAATGTCTTGAATGTCAAAAGGCCTGGGATGCTAATGGTGAGTGCTAGCATGCTGCAGGGACAGGGAGCAGCCACGAGCTGTGAGACAGCCTCTCCACTTGAAGGGAAAATATGCTTGGACATCTTTCCTTTGCTACTGAATCAAAGGGTTTAATGAAGCCCTTACAATGAATTGATGCTTCCTGGAGGAGCCCAGCAGCCATCCTCCCTGTAGAGTCTCTCTGGGACCAGGACTCATGTGTCTGTAGGGACTGGAGGCGATTGCTCACTGCTTATGGCAGGTCCTAAGGAGGGTCTCAGCAATACCACTCAAACACTCCAAGAAGGTACAAGTGAAAATTGATTCTGTAGTTGTTTGGCAGTGGTAGAGAAACAGAATTGCTTTGTCCTTGAGGGATCACACTGTACATGCTGCCTCCTCAGGAGTATGGTACCTGCTGGAGCTTAGTGCACTTGTCACCAGTGTGCAGCTTAGTTGCTATTTCCAGCATGATCTCACGTAAATTAATCACTCCCATGTATAACTTCTCCCTCTGTACATAACCATGATAATGTAATGACCCTGCATCTTTGCACTTGATAATAAACTCTCTGGGGACAGGGAAGGTCCCTTCACTAGCTGGCTTTGCATTAGCACCTTGCATATGGGACCTGGATTTGTTTAGACTTCTTGGTGTTAGCTTGAAGCACTTTGTTTTGTAAGGATGAGTTTCTGGATTTCCATGGGAAGTGGTGACTCTGTCATCTCCTGCCCATCCCCAGCTTCTATCCTGCACAGGGCTCCCTTGCCTGGAGGGGTTTGGGCTGGGTTTGTTTGGGTGGAATTTCCCCCATGGGCCTGGGGTTACTGCACGGTACCACTCACAGCTGGGTGCAAACACTGAGCACTGACACCTTACAGATGTCTGTGGGCAGCTACTCCTTTGGTCCCAGTCAGCTTTGATTTCAGCAGCAAGAATCTCCTACTGAAACTTCCTCAGCATTTAGATTACCTATGTACATATGGGTAAAATATGTTTCAAATATTTTATTTAGAAATTATATGCTTTAAACAGTGTGTATGAAATAAATGTTATATGTTTATTTATATTATTTTAGTAATTTATATATTTTAATATCCTAAAATTAATTTAATAATATCGCTAATATTTTGCTTTCTTATAATGGACTGAGCAGAGGAAAGGAGCTCTTATGGTGGCCCTTTCGTGTATGTTTATTCCAATCTTTTGTCTTTCTTTAATTCTTTCACCCTGAAACAAGGGACTGACCACTTTTTATTCCTTCCGCTGACTATCCAATCCGAAAGAGCTCTGTCTGAGGCTCGTTCTCTGGCAGGCAGGATGCAAGATGCTGCCAGCTTAATAAAATTTGCAAGCAGTTCAGAACACAGACTTCATTTCTGGGCTGTGAACTGCACCTGATGTCTCCAGCTTGGGCAGACGCCTGCGATCCCGAAGGCGCTGCCGGCAGCTCCAGCTGCAGTTACGCCCCAGAGAGATGCGAGGTTCTATTGGTACCGGCAGTGACTGCGCTGGATAAAGGGCATTAAAGGGCACATTAAAGGGCACAAGGTACAGGCAGCCAGGTAAGCAGGGCCAGGAGGAGCCTGTACCACCCCAAAGCCAAGTCAGCAGCAGCAGCAGCTTGCGCTGCTGCAGAGATGCTCGCCTGACCTTTCCCAGGAGATTGCTGCTGCCTGCCTGGACCATCTGGCCTTCAGCACCACGGCTTTTATTGGCCCCAGCAGTATCTAATCCCAATCTCTCTTACAGCAGCTTAAACCCACTGTGTTTCTGAGGAGTTGTGAGCTTATAAAGAGAGATTAGTCTCAGCTACTGGTAGAATGGACAGCCCAGGCAGGAACAACACATTCCCCTAGCTTCATACCCAGCATTTCTCCTTAGGTACTGCAGAAAGGAAATAAAACAGCTTGTTGATCAAGACATTCATGCTTTCATCTCTCTGGAAAATCAACAAATATACAAAGCCCAGAGTACCTCTGCCTCAGCTGCAGTGACATACAGGCTCTACCGATACCGTGGTTTATTCAAAAATGTTCTGCTTCATCACGGTTTTAAAAGTGCACATAACACTGTGTCAAGGCTATTTTCATAGGCTTAATACACAACATTAGCTAAGACAAGTATTAAGAGATGTCTATTACATTTGAGATTTATTTCTCTCCATTTCCCTGACATTTTTTTCTAGACAGCTCAAGAGTTAATTTAGGTAATGGTGCACCTATTTTGAAGGGCTTCCTTATTTGCTGATCAGCATTACTGATACTCATTTTTAATATCCGGTAAAAATTTGGCAGCAGGACAAGAAGCATTTTTATTCTATGGTTATGCTAGCACAAAACAGCTTTAGTCCACATCCAGGCACCTTCAATGGCATCATACAAATGGCTGGTAACTGAGTGCAAAGATATTTTTTGTGTGCAACCTGAGATACAGAATATTGATGCTATTAATTCTTGCTATTCCCACGGGGCTCACCATTAACATTCCTTTTAATATGGGGAAAGCTTTGGCAGGTGAGTGATGGAATTTTTCTTTTGGGTGTCTTTCTTCAATTAAATGAATACTCTATGAAGCAACTGCTGCTATAGGTGGTATTAAATGTATTTATTTATACATTTTTGACAACTAAATTAATCTGTGGGACAATATCTTGGTGTCATTTACTCTGGTTTTTTATTTTTGCAAAACCCAAATTATAGGTTATATAGGCACAAAACCACATCTGTGTGATCTACTTCCACATTACCTCTCTTGATTTATGCCTTTAACCCCAGGTTCAAACATAGAAAATGAAAAGGGGGCTGGGACTCTCAGCAGGTGATGGATGCCAAGTAAACCCAGCTGGACTCGGAGCTGCAACTGCACATCCATCCTGAAGCCCCAATACTTATCAGGCTGTGCACATCCCACTGTCACCGTGCTCTCTGGCCTTGATGTCCTCCACAGCCATCAGGGTCCCCCACACCATCAGGGAAGGTGCTGAGCAGGCTGTTGTGATGCTCTTGGGGAGGTCAATCAGAGCTCTGACATCCAAGACATGCCTGTTTCTAAAGTCCTATGAACACCTGCCTGTAAGAGCCTGTGCCTGCAGTGCAAAATACCACTGAATTTTAAATCTGAATCCAGTGCTTTCAGTCATCCTCATCTCACCTCCTTGTCCCTATCTGATGGGGCAGGATGATAATTTTGGCTCTTCTGGACCAACATATGCATTAGTCATCAGGTCATTTATTATGACTTTTCATTTTAATTCTGATAATACTCCAACTCCAGAAAAAGATCAAATGACAACAAAAGGGAATAGTGAATGAGGCAGAATCCTTTCTTATCTGAATCTGGGTAAAGGTACCTCACACAAAGGCATTTACATGCTTAAAGAAAAACTTGCTGCGAGTAATTGTTTTACAGTTGTAGGGATACAACTGCCTAAACAACTCACTGTCAGCAGTCAATTTACAAAATTATCCTTCAACGATTCCCTGATTTCATCTCTTTTCATGGACCAGACGACCTTTTCTAATGGGATGGCTGGCAAAAGGCCTCTTCATTTAGAAGGCAGATCACGCAGCCTTATACACTTAGCTGGAATTATGAAGTACAGGAACACTGCAACCTGAGGCATCGTGCACTTACTTGTTGATTAATGTTTCAGACATCTTAAAAATAAATGTGAGGAAACACCAAGTGCAACAGGAGGATTTTAATAATTTCCGCCCTTTATTGCTAACCCAGAGCTTCAGTGAAAGGCTCTGTTCCCATATGGTCAGAGACTGAATGCATAGGGGGGACATAAAGGAGACTGCCCAGCCAGGTAACAAGGCTTATACTTGTTTCCCTTCCACACCACTTCAATTTAATAAAATCTCAGAGGCTCTAAGTTGCTTGGTAGAGGGCACTGCTCCCAAGGCAGGCATAAATACAGAGCAGGACTGGACTGAAACAGGCATCATTAGGAAGAAGAGCCCATGAGAAAAGGGGGATGGCACTCCCATGAACAGAAAAATTACAAAGACAGCAGAGAAGAGGAGAAGCAGACACAGCACAGCAGAAGAGGGTGCCTGGATGCCTTTGCCACCTCAGCCAGGAGAAGGCAAGGATGATTTGATGGGATCTCATCTCTGAGAGGAGACAACAGGGACGCAGCAATGACTGCTGCTGAAGAGGAGAGGAAGGGACTTTTATCTAATTTTCTGCACCCTGAAATTCAGACCCTGGGACTGGTTGAGGATGCTGGCCATGGAATAAAAGATGCTGATTATTGTGGAGATTTACCAAGCAGGATTGAGCAGCAGCACCTTGCTAAGGACAGGACAGAGGAGACTTGAAGATAAACAAGCTCAGGGTGAGATGTAACAGTGCTGCAATGGGGCCAGGTGCCATGTTGAACAGTAGCAGAAAAGCCTGGGAGGCAGGAAAGGCAGGTCTATCCTAGTGCTTCTGCACTACAGACATTTGCAATGAACTAGCAGGAAACCCACGACTCTTGTGTTTTCTCCACCTCCATGGTACAACTGCACTCTTGCCTCTGTGTGACCCACAAGCAGCTTGGGGCAGGAGCAACATTGATCAAAGGGCACATCCTCACCAAAGCAGTTTCTGCCCATGTCTGGCTGGGGAGGTTTCTTGGGAAAAACTTGATTGCACAGATCTCAGTGCTTCATCTTATTCCCAAAATGTATTTTCTCACCTGTTTAGTGACCAGACAACATAACAACAACATCCCAAACAACATAAAATTTTTAAAAAGGATAAAGTCACTTGTCTGCTAAGATCTGACAGTTTCTGGCTCCGTGAAGGTGGGCTATGGGTAGGAGTGACAAAAGGTGCCAAGTCCCCGGTGTGCTGCTACTCTTGAGAGACAGAGTGGGAGACAGGTCCTAGTTCAGCAAGGGAACAGGTGACACATCCTTCCCAGCACAAAAATAACCATGGAAGAACAAGCAAAAGCACCAATATCTCTGCACAATTAGGCTACAACTCCTAATTCTCCAAAGCCAAAAAAATCAGTGCTCTGGATTTACATTATAAATAAAGATCAAGCTTATGCATTTCATGGAGTTTACCACAAAATTACCTTTAACTGCATATAGAGGATCACACAATACACGACAAAGGAATATTTTAATTCAAGGCAACAGCAAAGACTTTTCTTTTTCCCATGGTAAATTATTAATTCCCTATTGAGTCTTTAATTTTATTTCTATCCATAGCCTAGCTGCATAGCAAGTAAGGTAGAAATGAAGGGATTGTACATCCCCTGGAAATCA
Organism: Molothrus aeneus; assembly: GCF_037042795.1. NCBI lineage: Eukaryota > Metazoa > Chordata > Aves > Passeriformes > Icteridae > Molothrus > Molothrus aeneus. The sequence continues at coordinate 47,333,470 of NC_089649.1, read as the reverse complement.
GAAACTGCACCTGCTAGGTCTCACCTGAACATCACTTTCACAGCAGTATTTTGTCCCAGCATCTTTAGTAGTACACTGCCTTAAGGTGCTGACTGAAAGCTTTCCATCCTCCAGGACTATCCTTCAGAGGCCTCCCCTCTGCAAACACCCAGCACAGCTCCACAAATCAGCTGGCACGGACTGCAGAGAGGCAGAGCATGACTTACGGGAGGGTGACGCCACTTCCCACAGACCCAGGCACAGCGCGCGGGAGCCAGGGCGGGAGGAGCTGAAATGGATATTGAGCTCAAATGGGAAGCGTGAGAAAAGCAGGGGTGACAACGCTTTGCTTTCTTACCCAGCCCCACTGGCCGCTTTTATGGAGTGCTCATAACAACAGCATGCGCACACCTGAAGCGCACGTTTGGGATTTAGGCTTTCAAGTTCAAGACCCTGATTTATCCTTAACTCACTTGGGATTTGAAAACCAACCCTTGTTGCTTGAGGCTCTAGAGCCTGCAGAGCGACAGGCACACACCAAACCTCCTCTTGCTGCCCCAAATTCAGCTCAGAGGACAACACCCACAGTGACTTCCCTTGGGGGTCACCAAGAGGAAGCACAGATACAATGATTGCAATTTTGCAGCAGTCCTGAGGTATGCAAGATGCTTTTAATCTCTGTCAGGAGAAGCAACATTATACAGTATGCTGAAGCAGTCACTGAGTAAACAGCAAGGTTGCTTTGCTCATTCCTTACAGTACTATCAGAATTCCTTACAAATTTATCCTCTCTTTTTCACCTTTGATTCTAGTTAAATAAAGGGAAGGCACAAAAAGCCTGTTACAAAGGAGCAAACAAAATTCCTTAGTTTTGAGAGACTTCTCCCTCTCCAGACTGGCTTATAGCACAAGTGCTCTTCTGTGGAAATCAACCCTCTTCTAAGATTATTGTAAGGCAATATTTTAATATAAGTTACAAACTACAACAAGTTCGTATTTCAGCGGTCCTTTCTCTCCCTCTTCTTTGTTCTTGCTAACTCTTATCCTTTTACCCATTTTTCAACAGAAGGACTAACAAAGAATAATTGAAAATGATGTATGATCAGGTTTACTTGCCAAGTCTTTTTATACTCAAATATTCAATTTGCGGCTTCCAGTAATAGTAGTGTAGGCAGTATCCTTTCTCCTGCCCTCCCCAAAAGAAAGCAGAAAGGAATTATCCATGGGTGTAGATACATTGAGGTGTTCACTATGTGTGAGCTGGCTGCCTCTCAGCCAGATCCGGCAAAACTACTCAGCATCACTCCAGACTCCAGACTGTGCCTTCATTATGGCATATCAGAAAAGCCTGCAGCAAGTTAGAGACAAGAACCATGCTCAGCAGCAGGTACAACGTTTCTTTCATTCTAAATGCTCCATGTGAAAATATTCCGGGTGCCCACTTGGAGTGGAGGTACTTTGTGGATGGACAACTTACAAAACCAATTGGCTGGGTTGACACTTGGCTTTCCCTGAAGGCAGCTTCACTGCTCATGTTTAAACCAAGAGTTTAACTTAAATTTTAGCTGCTAAATTATAACAAAAATCTCAAGAGGTCTTGTTTTGTTGCAATGCATTCATGACATTTTCCCACTATAGTTCAGTGTCCCTCGAAACTGAAGTTTATGCTGACTGGGTGGGCCCTGAAAGAGCTTGCATCTGCTTCCAGGGATACTGGACTCCTCCTGTAACTGCCTGCACCATAGGTGCCACACATTATGATATAAAAATATCTTTCTGTGGCCAGCTCTGCTGCAGTGGGAAGTTTGGAGAGTGGCAGTCAGAGATAAAACAGGAGGGCTGGCTGTGCCCTTCCCACCTGCTCAATAAGGAGCCCCCTTGTGCTCACACAGTGGATCCATCCTGGGTCTGCCCACAGTGATCCCTGGTCAGCCACACCACAGGGAACACCCAGGCACTTCTTACAAACCAAGGAGGGTATGATAAGCAAATGACCTGCATGTTGCAAAGCCAATAATTTGCTACATGACGGATAGAATAAGATATAACAGGGGTAATATGAACCACAATAAATACACTGCAAGCACTCTTCTGTGTATGCAAACCAGAAAATTAAATCCAGAGGATGCTGTTGGCTCAAAAAGCCAACCAGATCCTGAGCTCCCCTCCTCTGGAGGCCAAAAATATGAATGAACTAAAGCAATCTGGATCCTATTTGGTTGTTCAGCTCTGATGACTCATCTTCCCTGAGCTCTCATCTGAGCTCTTCTTAGGCTAATGACAAGCAAACAAACACAGGCAGAACAGTATTGAACTTGGCATCATTTTGGCAAAGTTGCTTTTCCAGGATTTTGTCACCAGGTACTGCTTGCCCGTCTTGTAATACCTGTGCCCCAAGAAACAACCAAAGGTTTAATAAGCAAACCGTCCAGTTTTCTTTCAAGCCACCAATAATTTCTACTCGAGTCCCAGGACAACCTAAACTCTTACCCAAACTTGCTGTTTGATGGAGCTTAAGGCAAGCAGCCAGTCAGGGCAGCTCCCACAGGCTGTCTCCTTACATCCAGTGTGCTCTCCTTCAGCTGTGACCCGAAATGTTCCATGCAGAAATAGAGCCACAGAGTGCAGAAGCCAAGGGGGAGGCCCTGGGTATGCTCTGTCCTGAATCAGCTACCCTCACCCAGCAGTGGCAATGTGAAGTGGTGGCTGTGACCCCTCTAAACCCCGTGGGTGAAGGAGGGAAAGAGTTACATTCCTAAGACAAGGCCAATAGCAGCGCCAAGAGTGAGAATCACGATGTATCTCCTGCCCTGGGAAGCTGCCCTCCTCTCTCAGGAACTCCTGCCCTTGTGAGTCTATTTGGGCATTCTATACAGCACTTTACTCCTGAAGGAACAGAGTGACACACAATTATTAAATGAAAAGCAAATGTTGTAAGCACAATTTTATGACTGAAAGCAATTTAATCGCCCTTGAATGTGATTTTTTTGGGTGACAGACTATGAGTCTTACCCTGCTTTGAATATTTGTGTGCCTCTGAGCTTGCCTGCTTCCTTCACGTGTACTGACTACCCTTTAAAAGGTATCACCTCTCCTGACAAGTTTCTGGGTCCCCACCAGCAGAAAGTGGTGCCTTCTCGACTTCATGAAGGGGCTTTTCATCCTTCCTCACACATTCCAAAACCTTCATATCAATAGCAACTTGCCTGGAGGGGGAACGAGCTTGGGAATCTCTCGGCAGAGGGGTCTAGTGCTGCCCACCCCCATCGCGTGACATTGCGACGCTAATTGACCTTTTTGTAATGCCGACGCCAAAGTAAACCCTGTGATACCTCAGGTCCTCCGCTGGAAGGGTCGGGCCCTGCTGGCTCCAGAAGAGGCTGCCGGGGGTCGCACCGGGGAGGGGGATGCGGCCGCGAACCCGCCGCCGCCTGCGCTTCCCTCCGCCGGGCCCGGGCGGCGCTGGCGGTCGGCGATGACCGCCGTCGAGGCGGCAGCGAGACACCGCCCACGCCGGGGGTGGCCCCGCGTGGGTCCGGGGACGCGCGGGCGGCGCCCGCAGCAGACAGGCAGCCGGGGACCGCGGCCGCTGCGCATCGGCAGCGCCCGGAGCTCCCGGCGGAGCCGGGGAGGGATGCGGGCACCGCCGCCCGCCGGGGCGACACCTCCCCGCGTCCCGCACTGACGGCCGCCCCGCCGCCGGCACTCTCCTCGGGGCTCGGCGGGGAGCCGGCGGCTCCCGGGGCCGCGCAGCCCATGGCCAGCTCCGCGCAGCCCCCGGCGGCGGCGGGGGGCGGCGGCCCCGACGGCGGGTCCCTGGCGGGGGGCGGCGAGACCTTCGGCGACCGCTCCCTCAGCCAGGGCCTGAGCGTGCTGGTGGGGCTGGGGCTCTGCGTGACCATGCTGGGGCTGGGCTGCGCCGTGGAGCTGGGGCAACTGGGGCAGCAGCTCCGGCGGCCCGTGGGGCTGCTGCTGGCGCTGCTGGGACAATTCGTGGCCATGCCGCTGCTGGCCTTCCTCCTCGCCCTCATCTTCGCCCTGGACGAGGTGGCGGCCGTGGCTGTACTGCTGTGCGGCTGCTGCCCCGGGGGCAACCTCTCCAACCTCATGTCCGTGCTCGTCGACGGGGATATGAATCTGAGGTAGGTGCCCCGCTGCCCCTCGCCCCCAGCCGGCCGGGGGCTGCGGCGGCCCCAGGAAGCGGGGAGGGCTCGCTGGGCATCTGCCGCCGGTGGAGTCGGGACGGAGGGGCGGGTGACCACCGCGCGCTGGGAATCGCCAGCACTGCTCTCCTGCCTCTCCCGTGGAGGATCTTACAAGAGCCCGACACACGCCTCCTGCCTCCTTCCCTAAAAAGCTTGCGTGCCCGCGCCCTGGCCGGAGCAGTTAACGGGGTGGAGGATGGAGAGGGGAGCGAGGGGAGCGAGCGGGCTCTTGCCGTGAGAAGTGCCCGGCCGGCTGCAGAAGCCACTTCCAGCGGGGGTTGGAGCTTCCCAGGGTTGCCCCCCGGCCGGGCGCGCGGTGATGGAGCATTTCTTTGGTTCCCCCGGCGCAGCATTATCATGACGGCCTCCTCCACGCTGCTGGCCCTCTTCCTGATGCCACTCTGCCTCTGGATCTACAGCCGCCACTGGATCAACACGGCCGTGGTGCAGCTGCTGCCCCTGGGGGCGGTGAGCCTGACGCTGGGCAGCACCCTGCTGCCCATCGGCCTGGGGGTGCTCATCCGCTACCGGCACCCCCGCGCCGCCGACCTCCTGGTCAAGGTAGGCACGGCATCCGGAGGGGAGGAGGGCGGCCACGCCGCGGGGAAGGAGCGGGGCGACACCGGGAACCGGGAGCCGATGGCAGTGAGCATTGTGGTCTCTCCAAACCGGTGTTAGTGTCACACAAGCATATTCAACTACTTAGGTGAAATACAAAGACTTATAGTCTTGAAATAAAACGGTGGGACAGAGACAGCGAGAGAAAGGGCGGGTTACCCCCTATCGGAGCACACAGGAGGCAGGGCAGCGTGGTGCTCTACCCCGGCAGGCATCCTGGACCCTGTAGCAGAGGCATTCCGTGACATCCTACTTTCTCCCCACTCTTGCTGCACCCAGGTCAGGCAAAACCAACCTGCAGGCACAGCCACACTTCCTTAAAATGTGCAACTAAATTACCTTAATTGAGAAAGGAAGAATGAGGCACAAGTCCCGACTCTTGTTTCCCAGCAAGTCATCCCAAAGCAAAATGATGGAGGATGACCTCAGCCCATTTCTTTCCTGGGATATGATCAAACACTACCAAAATCCCAGGCCAGGAGCAAACCTGGGAAGGGCAGTGCAACCACGTTTTGCCACTTAGATTCTTTAGCAAGCCTCTAACTGCTATGCTTATCCTTTCAAAATAATAGCCCTCATGTTGTTTATCAACGTCTCTATCTGTTGCCAGATTTCCCTGTGGTCCCTCTTGGTGACTCTGGTGGTCCTGTTCATCCTGACTGGGACCATGCTGGGCCCAGATCTGTTGGCACAGATTCCTGCGTCTGTCTACGCCATTGCAGTGCTGATGCCTCTGGCAGGGTATGCCCTGGGATACGGCTTAGCCACAGTCTTTAAAATGCCCCCACACTGCAGGAGAACAGTATCTTTGGAAACAGGGTGCCAAAACGTCCAGCTCTGCACCGCCATCCTAAAACTCACCTTCTCCCCGGAGCTCATAGGGAGCATGTACATGTTTCCGTTGCTTTATGCGCTTTTTCAGTCAGCAGAAGCGGGACTGTTTGTGCTGGCATACAAGATGTACGGAAAAGACAGCTACAAGCAAGATGCACTTGGTGAAGAGGAAGACACAGATATTTCCTACAAGAAGCTGAAGGAAGAGGAGGTAGCTGATACTTCATATGGCACAGTGACCACAGAGGACCACAACTCCATTCAGATGGAGCCGACTCAGACGGCGCTTTAGGCAGGACAAAGAGGTAACTCCCAGAGACGCGAATGTGTGTTGTGCTTGCAACCAGGCTGGGGCTGTGCTCGCTGCTGTGCAAGTGGAGCTGCCCGGCCTCTATCGTTTCTCCAGCTACTCCCATTGTACAAGGTGATATGTGTTTATTACCATGACAGTTCTACTTCCTCAAAAGTAAACGTGAAAAAAAAAAAAAAAGAAAAAAAAAGGAAAAAGCATCACTGCGACACAAACCAGTAACTGTAAAACTTCATGCAAGGAGGCTGCTGCCTGGCTGAGTGCAGCAGGAATGGGTAGAAGGAAGAAACAGTGTTCTACAGAGTCAACATCAACTCAGTGTCAGTTCAGATGACAGGAAAAACCACGTAGCATGTGTATCTCTGTGCCTCCCACCTGCTGTAAAAGCATTGTTCTCATTGTTGTCACCACAAATACATGGCAAAGCCGAACCAAACCCGTGTTCTCTGCTGTTTACTCCCTCGGAGGCAATTAATAGCCGCTCTACCTGGTTCAGCTGGGGAGCTGTGAGGGGGGTGGGGGATGGCCCAAGGCCGCGCACCAGGTGGGGATGGTAAGGGGCCGCAAGGCCGGCGCCCGTCGGGGGCGCGGGAAGCCGGGCCCCGCCCCGGGGGTATTTAAGGCCATTGCCCGGAGGTTGCCCTGGGTCCGGTACGATGGCCGAGGAGGCGATGGCGAGCTATCTGTACACCACCTACCACCCCTACTCCTACCGCTACCCACCGCCCAAGGGCAAAGGAGGGGCGGCGGGCGGCTGGCGCCCGCGGGGCAGCAGCAGCACCTACTTCTCGGGCTACGGGGAGGCGGCCGCCGAGTACTTCGACAACTACCAGCGGGCGCAGCTGAAGGCCATCCTGTCCCAGGTCAACCCCAACCTGACGCCGCGGCTCCGCAAGGCCAATACCAAGGAGGTGGGTGTGCAGGTGAACCCGCGGCAGGACGCCTCGGTGCAGTGCTCGCTCGGGCCCCGCACGCTGCTGCGCCGCCGCCCCGGCCCCGCAGCGCCGCGGCCCCGTGAGGCGGAGCGAGAGCAGGAGCTGGGCAGCCCCGCCACCACCAACACCCGCGCCGTGCGCTTCCCCCGCACCATCGCCGTCTACTCGCCCGTGGCGTCCCGCAGACTCACCGCCTTCCTGGAGGAGCCGAGCCCAGAGCCGGAGCGGCGGCCGCAGCAACAGGACAAGGCGCCGGCCGTCGAGGAGGAGCCGGCAGCGCTGCGGGAGCAGCGGGCGGCGGAGGCGGCTGCCGTGAGGGCGAGCTGGGAGAAGCCCCCCGAGGCTGGCGCCGAGCCGCTGGAGCAGCGTTCAGCCGAGCCACTCGGGCAGCGCTCGGCCGCCCCCCCGGAGCCGGCGACGGAGGCAAGCCAGGAGGAGCCGTCACCTCAGGCAGAGCCTTCAGCCCAGGCAGGGGCGGCAGAGCCGGCAGAGCCTTCAGCCCAGGCAGGGGCGGCAGAGCCGGCAGCCCAGCCGGCAGAGCCGCCGGCCTCACCCCAGAAGGAGCAGCAGTCGTCGGCGGGCAAGACCCGCCTGCGTTTCCAGGTGAGTGTCGGCCGCGGGGGAGCAGAGCGGGGCCGGGCAGGCCCGGGAGGAGCCCGCACCGTCGAATAACATTGTCCCCGTCAGTTCCTGGAGCAGAAGTACGGGTACTACCACTGCAAGGCCTGCAACATCCGCTGGGAGAGCGCCTACGTCTGGTGCGTCCAGGGCACCAACAAGGTAGGGCCGGCTCGGATTGCCCCGGCGAGCGCTCCTCGCCGCCACCCTCCTGCTGACCCTGGCCTTCCCCACAGGTCTATTTCCGTCAGTTCTGCCGGACCTGCCAGAAGTCCTACAACCCGTACCGCGTGGAGGACATCACCTGCCAGGTAAGGGACCCCGCCCTATCCTGAGCCCGGCCTCTCCCGGGCCCGGCTGCCCGCGCCGACCGCCGCCTTCTCCCCTCCCTCAGAGCTGCAAGCAGACGCGGTGCACCTGCCCCGTGAAGATGCGCCACGTGGATCCCAAGAGGCCCCACCGCCAGGACCTCTGTGGGAGATGCAAAGGGAAACGCCTCTCCTGCGATAGCACATTCAGTTTCAAATACATCATCTGAGTGAGATGGGGTTCTTTGTTTTTGTTTAGGGCTCTTCAAGAAAACTGCAAGTTGAGCAGATTTTTTTTTTGTTGTTGTTTTTGTTGGTATTGTTGAAGGTACTTGGTGAGATGTAGCTAGGAAAGCATGAAAATAAAAGTATTGCAAAGCATACTCCAATGATCAGGTGGGTTTGTGCCCAGCTCAGAGGGTGCATATTGTAAATTCTGTAACTTGCATGGGCAACAAGCCTAGAGGTGTATTGTAAATCAGTGATGGTCTTGGAAGCAACTGACTCAGGATTTTGTAGACTCTCAGGTGAAAAGGGTTTCTGTTACTGCTCCTGCTCTTGAACTAATCAAATGCTTGAAGCTAACATCAAATTGACATCTGCAGTAGGTAGTAGTCCATCCTTCATGATGAACAAAACACCAGTAGTACTCACTTGTTTTGTCACACCTCTATTCAATGTATAAAGCATCCTGCACCTGTTTTTCATCACTAGAAAATGATTGAGAAATGCTGTGTAAGTACTGAATCATTCTACTGGTACTGGCCTGCATTTAGCTAAGTTGGTGGTTTTGTCTGTAGGTAAAAGTGAAAGCTTTTCAGGGATGGTTCTCACAAAATACTGAGGAATGGAGTCACTGATGTTATGGTAAGGTCTCTTGGTAAATGTATTGCTCATCTTACTTGCACAAGAGTTATGGAGAGAAGTGACACTTCAGAGGAGCAAGATGCAATAATACTGCATCTGCTTGGCTTCCTTTTCAACCTGCAGGTGAAGTGCAAGAGCGGTGCACTTGGTGGATTATACTTGAGGAGTTTGACCTAATTACAGTTTAGATGCCTGCCATCAGAAGGATTGACACTGCCACACTCCTCTGGGGTTGGGTTTGCAGCTAGGAATTGTACTTATTGTGTTTGGTAGTAATGGCAGAACCAGCACTGGTTACTTGCAGATGATGCTCTCTGTGGGCTGCTGGTGCTCTCAGTGGTGGTGCTGTCTATAGGAACACCATGCTTCAGCCAAGTGTTACAAGCTGGCTCTGTGACCAATGTACAGCCTCACCATCTGAGCAGGTTCACAAGCTAGCAAAACCTACACCATTGCCCCAGTCTACCTTTTAGCTATGAAGCTGGAAAAACTCAGATGAAAACCTACTTTTCTGAGAATGCTACCGGCACTGTTAATTTTTAAATTGGGCATAGAGTCACCAAGCCTTTTGCAGAACTCTCAAGATAACTTCTCTTTCAAAAGGGTGATTTTTTTTTTTTATTTGCTATAGCAAACCTTTCTTCATCTATACCCAGCTTACTTGAGAGACCATTCTGTTAAATGCTAAAGAGAAAATCAGTCTGAGCCCATGTGTAGAACAGCTTCAGTGCCAGTTTCTGTAAATGGCAGCGAGTGTTATTTCTATATGCTTCACTCATCTTGCTGTAAATTCCTGCCTTATTTCAATATGCCCCTTGAACCTGCTGCAGTAGGCTTAATGCCTCAGTGTCAATTTATTGCAAAGTAATTTTATTTATTCTTGCTGCATTCATTATTATAGCAGTGAGGCATTCTGGGAAGAAGTAGACCTACTCCCTCTGGAGCAGAGCATGGTTCTATTTCAGGCTTCTACCTGAAGTGTTTTTCCAGTGAAAGGAAAAACAGGCTTCTACCTGAAGTGTTTTTCCAGTATCACAGTGAAAGGAAATATGTATGTTTTTTTTCCTTTACCAGCTCACTCGGACTTTCACAGCAAATTCCATCCTTGCCCAATTCAATTTGAAAAGCTGCTCTGCAGCTGGGCAGTGTTCTGTTGTAGATGCACATGCCTTGTAGTCACCTGTAGTTACTGTGGTGAGCAGTGGTAAGCCTCCAGCTTGAGGAATGCACCTGGGGCCCTCTGCAGCCACCTGGCCCTACTGCCTCAGTTTGCAGTGGCAGCTGTGATCTGGGATTTCTTTATTTTTGAACATATTCCCCTCCAAGGATGTTCTTCAATGTTTTCCTCTTTGCCTTCCCCATTCTTGTGGCTGTAGTCTGTTCCTGATGCATGTATTGAGAAACTGACTGTGATGAGTCTGTGCACCTTGGTAATGAGTGAGAGAACTGAAACTCTGTGCCATGTCAGTGTGAAGTCATGGCAATGTCAGCAGCTGAATGCTTCCTATTTATATAGGCATCCTTACAAAACATGGCTTTGAGGATTACTTGCTGTGAATATGGTGACTCTTACATGATTATCAGTACTAGCCCGAAGTGAAATCTAGCACAACTTAAGGGCTGTCATCCCCACTAACTACAGTCAAAGCAGCACTTGGTTCTGCATGATAAGATGTAGAACAGGCTTAGCTGATATGAACTGAGTAGCAGCAAGGAGGCCACCCCTGCTTTCATCAGCTACTGCAAGGCTCTGTGGCTTGGAGGAGTCCAGTGCAGTGGGCAGCCATATTAAACAAGCTTTCCTTAATCCTGTAGCATTCTTCAGTTCCAGAGTAGCTCTACATGTCATCCCTCTTACATAAATATGTTCCATGCTTTCACTGCTTGATGCCCAAGTACAATTCTGTACTCTCTAGCTGTTTTTCAGCTTTACTGCCATGCCATGTCCATGACAGCACACATTGATGGTGGGCACTGGTTCCTGGACTCAGCAGGAAGGAAAGCTACTCCTGACCTACTGTAATTATGCAAAGTGGAAGGGTGCCAGTTATTCAAAGCTATCCTGAACTTGCTCTGTACAACTTTTTCACAGAAATTCTTTTGCAAGTGTTAGCTCAGTCAGTGCTGTATTTGCTGCATCTTACAGGAGCTGTCTCATGTTTTGCTTGTTTCTACACAGCTTTACCACAGCTTTGGATTCAGCACAGGCCTGGCACCATGTAATGCAGGGTGACAGCTCATGCAGTAGATAAGTAATTTTTGAAAAGCTGAATGAAATTTAAGCAATATCAAAAGACAGTCATCTAACATGATTCTGCTCAATAGTGCAGGTTCCACTAGCGATTATAAATGGAGGAAGATGTGTAACATAAGGAATTACATATATGAATTCAGGTTTGAGTTTCATGAGAAATCCAGTAACAGCTTCAGATGATGCCTAGAAAAATGCTGCTGCAATGACAGGACATAAAAGGGAAAGAATTATTTCAGGGCACCCAGGCCTCTGTTGTCAGTCTTTAATCTGTTTAGCTAAAGTATTTAAACTCTAGCTTGTAAAAATACACAAAATGAGAGATACAATGTCTTTTATTTTTACAAAAAAAGCTGGTAAAAGATGATGTAAATAAAAGTGTAATGCGCCCCTAAATAAAACTATCTCTCCCCTGTAAATACTTGTTAAATAATTAAGAACACCATCTACAGTACCACAAAACCATCAAAATAATTAAATTTTATCAGGGACAGGGAAAAAAAATACAGTGAATATGAATGTGCCTTGACCAGTTACAGAACTTGTTAGGATAACATAACTACTGTCAGCAGTCCAACAGTGTGCACAGTGCCTTCAATTAATGCATTTCAGCATAATTACATTTCTAGTGGGGCCTAATTCCCCCAAAAAGGCAGAGCTAAGAATTTCAATTCTACATTCTAAACTCTGGAATTAGAGCCCATTAAAAAAAATCACAGTGGGTAAGAGATGTATATAAAAATACTGGGTGTTCCTTTCAAATCACAGGAGTTGTGGGACTACATTCTTTTTTTCTGGGTTTTTTTTTTCTGTTTTTTTTTTTTTTTTTCGTACAAAATGCTATTGGTTTCAACAGAATCCAGTTAGTTTTATGCTACAGACTTGACACTGAACTATGAGTATATTGCCTGTTTGCATGTTTTGGTAGTTGGGTTTTTTTTGTCTTTTTTTTTTTTTTTTCCTGTAGTCCCAATTCCTTAGGCTTCAGTTGAGTCATGAAGATGCATATACATGCCTTCAAACTATTCAAACCCTGCAGGCTACTCAGACTGCAAGTACTGCATGTGACTACCAAGAGGGATTGCCCCCTTCGCCTCATAGCTTTATACACCTACTGTTTTAACAGTGCATTGCACAAATTTACATGAAAAATACTGGTTTTGCACTATACAGTTTCTAGAATATATACAGAATAAAATAAGTTAACTTCTAATGAGAATTGCTGATGGGCAGCATATATCTTTAATATACATTTTAAAGTCTCTGCAGGCAGCTACTTTTTGGTTAGTTGTTATCAGTATTTTAACATAAGCACTGGTCAGAGAACTGAGCAGCATTCCAATAAAGTTAACAGATATATTATTTCTTTTAGAAACACTGGGAAATCCCAGTTTAAAATATTATTAAATGTCCTAACATTTACACACTATGAGGATTAGATCTAATAAAATAAAATTTCTTCAAAAATAATCTTGCAGCTCTTTTAAGCATGCTCTGAGACCTTATTTAACAATCACCCATACCTTCAAAAAAACAACTGTCACATAGCCATACATTCTAACTCACACACGTTATTTCCTTATAACAGACAACAAAAGCAAATAAAACACTGAGCAGTCAATGGTTTTTGCAGTCTATATCATTCTACTCATGTTTTTGACTGCACATTCTTCATGACATTGCAAAGTGTCTCATTAGGTGTTAAGCTGATGGTTTTACTGCTGGAAAGCCAGGAAGCCTTGCAGGTCTTCAGCCAAAATAAACCAGCCTTGATTTTAGCCTCATCCCACCTGCGATATTGATCCAACCTCTAGAGGCTGTTTTTGCAAACATCCTTTATGGTTCTGTTACAACAGAAAATAATGCATATGTATGCGTTGTGTTTAAGCCCTTTTCCTTTCATGTAGTTTTTATACATAAATTTAATAAAAAAATACTACTGCCACACAGGCTGCTGTGTAGAAAGAGCAGTCAAGTAGGATGTTCACTTCAATTTTCAGGGTTTTTCTTGTGATGAAACAGTTTCTTGCTGTGATAAAAGTGTGTTGCTTGTCAGGATTGCTGGAGGTTTGTTGTTTTTTTTTTTGTGAAAGGTGCTCAATAATAGTCTGAAGTATTTTCATGATCAGTTCTTTTCTAAATGACAGCTGTTCAGAATCCAGTGGTCACAGGATTTATTCGTGTTTTGATCTTCCCTAGAAGCTGACAGGATTGCACCATGCGGAGAGACTCTCGGATTTCTAGATTAAGTTCCATCAGCTTTGAGCTGGCCTCAGACATGTCTTGGTTGGAGCCTACTACTGCAAAGCTGCCAGTCTGGCCAAGGGTCTGATGACGGAAATAGATGTGCAGCAATGTTTGAACTGGGTCATCTTCAGAACTGCCAAAGATGTCATGGGGCCAAATAGATCTGTAAACACACAGTTTGGATTTAAACATTTAAAAAAAAAAAGTTTAAATGTTCTTTTAAAAGATATTTGAACAGAAGACAGGAAAATGCAAGGGAAAATAACATGCAATTTAGATTTAAAAATCAAAAGTTTAAATACTTTTAAGCAGATATTTGAACAAAAGACAGAAAAATGCTAGAGGAAAGTTTCTTCCACAGAGCCCTGGTAAATAACAGTATAATTTCTCAGATATAAATTCTAAATAAGTACTACTAAAATTGCTTTTCACTTTTCTTAAATTACTGAAAAGAAAACCCCAAAACTTGTAATGAAGCAACAGCACTTGTCCTTTTCAACAAGGACATCTGACAAGAACTGAAACTAAAAAAAAAGGAATAGTACTTATCCCTGTTTTTAATTTAAAAATGTCTATTAAGAAACTCAAGATCTGAAAGCAATCCTTAAAAACTTACCTGAAAGCCTTGACCTGTGCCACAGCTGACACAAAATCCTTGTTTCTCAGGGTTTCAATGAGGGAGTGAATAGCTGTTTCTGTGCTAGCTTGGGCAGCCTCTGCAATTTCAATTTCTTCAATACCACTGTCAGACACCGCCTCGGCCTCTTTCAGGCAGCTCTCCAAATGAGCAAGTTCTTCAGACATGTTTATTACCTTAAACAAGTATAATTTATCTCTTTTAGTTTAAATGTATTTCAAACCAAAATAATTTTCAGAAAATCAGGTTTTTATTTTTGTCCTCTGTGCAATAAAGAGAATTAGAAAAATATTTTCTGCAGATGCTTAAGTATACAGTTAATGGCCCAAGTCAATTATTTGGGCTTTCCCTGATGAAATTTCCCTCTTAGTTCTTTTAAAATTTATTTTTAAAAATTAATTTCTTCTTATATTACTTAATAAGAAACTTAGAAGAATAAAACATTTCAGAAAGGTATTAATTACCTTTCAGAAAGGTATGAGAGCAATGGTGCCATTACAAGGACATCTTAAATTATGAAGGAAAAAATCTGGAAGATGGTAACCCAGCACAGTAACAGTAGTGCAGCCAGTGTATATAATAATGTGTTTGGCTTTAGCTGCAATGCATGAGTAAAACACAAGGCCATTTCTCAGAACATGCTTCTGCATCTGACTAACTTAGGCAAGAAGTGGGACTGATGTGAAGCCAACCTTCCACAGTGTTCTTCAAACCCAAACTTATTTACAGCCTCTAGAAAAATCTGGAAATACAAGTGAGGAACATGCACAGTTTTTTTTTTCTGAAGCTACTCATAAACCAAACACTTTCAGTCAGGATTGTCATGTTCCTCCCTAGTATATCAAGCAAGACCAAGCCTACTTTTTTTTTTCCTGCTACCCCTGTTTATTGCATTCCAGACCCAGGGGAGAACTTATAGAAGGCATTATTAATAGCATAATGCACACAACTCAATTAACATCACATATGTACCACATGTGCACAGCTGAAAAACACTTCTTCTGAAGTTACTACAACTAAAAATCAGGCAGGTGCTTATGTACTACTAACTGTGCTTAGGATGGGGACTAAGGTTGCAGAGTAATTGAATGGTGGCTGAAATGACAGAGTTAAATGAATCAGTTGGTAGAAAGTGGTGGTGTTTGCTATAGGAAACACCAGGGCTATGGAAAACTCTTCTGAGTGGACTTGATGTGCCTTGATTGTAGCTTGATTAGGATACACCAGGAGTGTTACTGAAATCCTTAAAATCCTCATCACTGGACTCCCTACGTTCCTGTCTTTTTTTAAAGAGCTTTCAAGCTGTACAAAAATCAACACAGATAATTGAACATCTCAGAAAATTATTGTAAGCTCTACTTAAATATTTTATTAATTGGCTATAAAACAGCTGGAACACTCTTCCAGTTTCTAAAAGGATGTCCCACTGATGAAAATGTTATCAAAATGTGTTTTAAATTGTCTGCTTTTAAAATGTCAACAATTACTAGCTGAATGGCATGGTTTTCATTACCTCTGCTTCTTTTTTGATTGTTTTTACTTGACTGATGAGTTTGCAATAGGCTTGGAACAGAAGCAGCAACTGGAAATGCAACTTGTATAGCCTCCGACACAACTCCAGCTCCTACAAATGTAAACAACACTGTTACATTCAGGAAGTGCAAACCTCCTGCTATCCAGTGCAAGAGACAATAAATCACAACTTCTTCAGTAGAGTGTGCAAAATTAGAAGTAGTTAATTTGGCTACTAAAGAAAATGCCAAAATATTTAGAAGCTAACATACAGTAAGCTAATGAAAAGCAGGTGAAAGCTTCATTCAGTTCTAGATTAACAAGTAGCCTCTCACAAAAATTTGAAGTTCACTTTATAATAAGTTAGATTTCCAAGAAAGGGGGTGGAGTGGGATGTGAAGTGATTCAAAAGGCATTTTGAAATGTCTGGAACATTTCAAGATTTCATGACTTAAAACCAAGAGTTTCAATTGTTGATATTTTACTGTTTTAAATTCAAGATCTAATATCCAAAAGAAGCAGTTGTGGTCCATAAGTATAGGATCTTTCATAACCATTAATATTTATATTGTAACCACAGTATATAACCTGGCCCTTAGCTTACACTGCCTGACAGAGTAGGAAGAGAATAATTCCATTCCTGGAGGCAAGAATAATGTTTTCTTTATAAAAGGTAGCTCTTATTCTGCTTTAGAAAATAACACATGATATATTCTTAAGGAAATGAAATCGCAGTTTTAATTTATGCACTGTCTTGCTTCCACTTTTATGCCTCTAAAACACTCGTCAGAAATGCAGACAGTGTTAATACTGCTTCACATACAGACATAAAAGCTAGTGCTAATGGAATAATCTTTATAACCATTCTACTAACTACAGGATCCTATTATCTACAAAGGACCAACAGTCTAATGGGTTAGATGATGCAAAACTGAAGCACACAGCATTTCTGTAATAGTCTAGGACAAGACATCATTATTTCACAAATGGACAAGACATATGGAGACCAGTTTGGTGACTGGCATGGTTAAGTATTTGATAAATCAAGAACTGTCACTTACTGCTAGAATTTCCATTTGCTAAGCAAGAAGATGAGCAGGTCACAAAAATACAAAGAAAGAAAAAAGAGCAAGAATTAGTGTAGGAAATAATTTTAATTAGGGTAAAAGATGTCCCAGGTAAAATGGAGGAAGAAATACAAGTAACATGCTCCAAACATATCCTGAATGTAAAAAATTACCAGGCTGAATTTGATCTAAAATTACTTGCTGCTGCTATAACTAAAAATAAAAAGTACTGGCTTTGTTATCCTGCAGAATGAATAACACTCTTACAACCCTGTATACATGGTGTAGTCTGAAAGATGCACAAATTTAAGGTAATCAAAATCAAGGACACTTAGACCTGAACATCTGTACTAAGCTTCTTGTTCTGTATCACAATAGTTTAAGCAAAAAGAATGCATTTTAAAATTGGAGATGCAAGGTTAATTTGGATTCTGAATCAGTTTAGAAATTCTTGGGTTTGCTAAACTCAATTCTAAACCCCTCTGAGAGATTTCTGTACTGTAATTGCACTTGGTTTTTACAAGCCATTTCAGAAAAAAAATTTGGGGAGGAGGGATAGGGAGAGAAGAGGTCAGAAAATGCATGTGTCAGATTAGGGATGTGAACTTCCCCACTCCTGTGCTTTGTAATGCACTGAGCGTACTGATGGCACTTAGGCATGTACAGTGGTCATGGCAAACCGAATCACAGAATCACAGAATATCCTGAGCTGAAGAGACCCACAAGGATCACTGAAGTCCAGCTCCTGACCCTGCACAGGACAACCCCATTGGAATCATGGGGTTGTCATCATCATCATCATCATCAACCCTACACACCACATGCCTGAGAGCCAAAAAAAGGAAAGTCAGTGGATATCTGGCTCCCAAGAGACAGAAGCAGCTGAGCTTTACTAAGCACACAGTTGTACACAGTGGTATGGTAAGTTATAAACTATGTGCTTCTCAGGTTATAAACACTGCATGGTTTTGTTACACTCCATGTTTTTGTTCTGCACTCTGTGCTATTATATACTCAGCACAATTACCATATTTCTGATGCACAGAACACTGAAGACATAAAATCTTGAACTGCAGAAGTTAACATGACTTTGATTAATCACTTTAATGAAGCACAGAGAATCAGACTTTGAGAAATGGCAGGATTGACTATTTAATAATTTTAGTCATTAAGTTCCAGTGTTCTTAAAGCCAAGTCTCATTAATACTGTAAGCCATAATTAATCCCTTTTCCCCAAAACACAGCTTGAAAGCTACCTTTTAAAAATTCAGGAGAGGTTTTCCTTTAAAAATGGCTTTGTACTGCTTCAGTGTCTTTCACATGCATGCTTACTTGAGAAATAATCTGATTTTTCTACCTGCCTGTCCTGTAGGAACAGTCAAGCCAGAGTCCAGATGCATTCTTTCAGGCTTAGATGTACTAATAGCAAGAACTGAATAATTAGATTTACTTGCAAGTCTGCTGGCAATGCACAAGCTGGAACAGAATTACTCTCACTATTCCTTAGCTGTATGGACCACAGTGCCAAAAATTAGTAAGAAAATCTTATTTGTGTTAGTGAATGAAAAATATCTGTTTTTCTGAGCAAGACAACACTTACACATTTTTAGCATTAACTGGTTGACTGCTCCGACTTAGCAGCCCCACACTCCATTTACAAGGACTTTTGAAGAATTACCAGCATGCCGCCCTTGCAGGGTGGATTAAAAATCAAAATCAAACACGTCCCCACAAATAATAATCAGTGTGATTCAGAGGCCATCTTCAAACCCTACAGAAATGGGGAAGAATAGGCCAAACTGCCTTGCCAAGGAATCATGAATTTTCTCTGTACAAGCTATCTGAAAGCCTGCATGTTATTTGTCTTCCATTTCTTGGTTTCTCCAACTACACAGTAGGAACAGTAACATTTACCTTCACAGTCAGAATGGTTCTGTTCTAACAACTAAATGTTAGAACAATTTCTTGGTGTATGTAAACAAAATTACACGTATGGACTGAAATACATAAATTTTTAAATTAATATATATACAGCATTTACTGTATTGTAATAGTAAATGTTATCTATTTCTAAAAATATACCAGTCAGTATGCAAAGATGTATATTTAGTGTAAAATATACTAAAGCATGTGTTCATAGACAAGATAAAAAGTCCTTGCAAATAGTAGCAAATTATTTTGCCAGTTTTGTATTACCTAAGCTTATTCACTTGATTTTTTTTTAATGTGCAACTTCAATGCAGTATAAAAATTAACATATAGTATCACATTTTACTACTGTAAAAATGCAGGTACATTTTGTGATTGCATTAAAAAGCCCCAAACACATATGTGTATATATATGAAGAACAACAAAAGAAAACTCTATAAAAGAAGAAATAGTCCAAAGATACAGTAAACATTTCTGTTGGTGAAGATTACATCTTCAGCAGCAGAAACCTGACCAAGTGCATCAATGAATGGTTCAATTGAATAAAAGAAATAAAATTCCTCCTTTTTCAGCCTGGATTTGAGATTTTTGTCAAACTGTGATTGTGAAAAGGTTAAGTTCATCTGCTACCTGCAGTTTTTTCTTACATCTTTCACTGTCCTTACCACAGTACTTCAGATGGCAGACCTCTTGTACCTACTAATGTTGGGTTTTGGATTTGCTTTTTTTACTGGATCAATATTATGTAGCTATTCTATTTAAAAAAAACCAAAACCTCAGTCCTAGTCCATTTTGGGAAAAGCTATCACTTATTATAGCAATTAGTAATATTAAACATGGATGAGTGCCATGCAAATATATACAAAATATTCAACTAATATTAATGGTTACTTAACCTATTGTTAGATGATATTTTGACAGAAGTGTTTAATGAGCTTTTTGCTATACTGCTACTTTACTCCCTGTTACTTCTCACTCAAATACTGGCTCTAGAAAGGTCTTACGTAGTTCTAAGTTTTTGAGTAGACAATATATCTGAGCATAGCCAGAATTTTAATCTTTTTTCCTTCTAGAAACAGCAGGAGAAAAGCAGACTTGCGGGTACACAGATGGTATCTAGTCTGCTTATCTACTCAGCGTTATTAAATCTAGAACCCAAAACGGATTGCCAGCTTTTATTAAAAAGACCCATTTTTATTGCCACTTCATGAGACTCTGAGTTTCCAAAAGATAGGATGATAACTGAAATGAAAAGCTTTTTATACATTTTTAATATCTCTACAAATATTGAATTTTTTGTGCAACAAAGATGATTTTTAGTCTCATATCCTGAGACTCACAAATGACATACTTACCTGGGCATCTGTGTTAGTCCCATGAATACCATCATCAGTACCAAATGTCCTTTTGCAGTCTTCTAGCCACTGCAAAATAAATATAAACAAGATTAATCATCTTCTGACACAGCAAACTGAAGACTGTGCTAAAACTGTTTAAGACACTTTGTCTTGTACATTCTTGGATAACGTAAGAAATTGTGCTATGAAATTAACTGGTTACCAATGTTGTTTGCAGTGATGACATCCACTCTGATAGATCACTTTGTAACTTTTATTTCCTGTGGCCTTCATTACCCAAGATGGAGATAGTACACTTCAGCATAAATACTAACCCATCACTGAATTGATACCGTTACAGGAAAATGTATGAGAGGGTGGAAGCAGAAATATCCCTTTCTTTACTTTCTGCACAAGTTTTACACTAATGTGATTTATCAGCCTTAAAAATATAGAACCAATTCATATTAATTCTCATTCCCCTTAAGAGAATAATCCTGTTACATTTCTTGGGACTACTTAAGAAACAAAAGGAAATAGAGCTCTCCTGTGTAAGTGCAGGTTTACAGGATGGAATGAAAAAACCCAAATTGTCCAGTGGGAGTTTAGCATCACCTCCAGTTCATACAAGCCAAGGAGATAAAGTATTCTTGCATTACACAATGCAAACCTGCAGGTTCCACTCAGGGCTGCACTTAACTTCACTTCCTATATCAGACAATAAGTTTATTAATTTCACTGGGCAGTCTCTTTTTCTACCCTTAACCAGCCATGCAAATTTCTCAAAAAATAACCTCCATGTGTACTGGCATTCCCATGAATTTCTGTGTTACTATAAAGCATTTATAAAATAAAATGTGTTCTTTTTGGACAATACAACCTGATCACCCCATTGATAAATTTTTCTGTACAGTGCCAACAACTGCAACCATGGTTATTACTGAAATGGGAATGCATCTTGTTGAGATAAAGTGTATAATATAATCTGAAATGAAGAATAGCCTCTATACATCCAAGGAAGAATAATTTAGCATACTGCTTGTGTTTGGTATCTTGAGTCTCAGAGGGAATTTTGGTGACCTTTTTCTAACCTTTGTCTGATGCAAGAAAAAGAAAAATGTGATTTCCCATCCGCTCAATTTAATAAAGGTTACTTAGTGAATTAACTAGGCCAGTGTGCTCATCAAGAGGAGAAATGGAATTCTCTGAACATCACAGTGTCAGTTTCAATTAGTGACATGGATACCAACATCCACAGCAAATCTCATTTTTCTTTTTATCAGCCAGCCTCCATCAGGAACAATGGAATAGGTTTGCACTGCAACAAACAGCAGCAATTGGGAAGCTAGCATTTCTTTTCACACACCACCCTTTTAAGATCTTTTTTTAAATCTTAGAACCAGTCTGAATAAAGGGTGTGCCTAGAATGCTGTGTGTATAAACTTGCATTTTCCATTACATTTATCTGATTCAGTATCTTTGTCCCTAATACACACATGAAGTCTAAGCAGTTGTCTTGCAAGAAAATAGAACAATAGCTCCAAAAAGGTGACAAAATTAATTTGTTAAGAATTTTTACAGAATATATGTTCAGCATGAAAGATTTTTTTTCTTTAGGAACAGTGTGAAGAATAACCTTCTTTATGTGTTTGCTTTGTGTCAATTCATGTTTTCTCCATACATCTCCTACAAAGTGTGGATGAAAGCATAAGGCAGGGAAGTCTGGGGTTAGTCTTGGTCATAAGCACAGGTTGGTCTGCCAGATTACACCCTAAACAGACATGCTGAACAGCCTATACTATGGGTACCTTTCTGTCTTATCTTGCTGGATAGGGAAGTGTTTCAAGCAAATGCAGCCCAAGCCTTTTACTTTTTCAGTTTGATTCATGTGAATGCCAGCACTGAGAGTGACAAACATCGTCTTTTAGGATAAAGTTTAAACAACAGTTTTTCATTAAAGAAATTCACATACAGATTCTCCCAGTGGTTGATTCTAGAGGATACCAGATTAACATACAAAAATCTGTTAATTTTTATTTACTTTATTATACAGTAACCCAACCATTTACTGGTCATTTTTCTGTGTGTTTCTATGAAAAAACCAAGGGTCTGCATAAAGTTGATTAAGGATTTTGCCTTAATACTTTCAAATTTAATAGGATACATAGCACAGCTGTGTGTAACAACAGAAATTCAGATTTTACTTGAGGAAGTCTTGTTCAATCTTTCCCTATACTCTGTTTAAGAGGACAGAGTAAGAAGACAGTAAAACATATATCTAAGATGTAGCTTAGAAGATTCTTAGTTTACATTTAATATAAAATACACCTTAGAAAAAAAGGGCCAACAGCTAAAGGAATATTTCTAAAATGTTTTAGAAAAGTAAAGTATTTGAGTAGTCACTACTTCCAAATTAACATGCTCAACAACCACTTACATAATGCCCTAAATTGTCTAAATGATGTACTATCAAGAGTCAGAGATGACTGGTCAAAGCTGAAAGTTTCCTCCTTCTCAGTACTCCTTTTTATTTATAAATGATTAAATAAAAATAAAACCCTGACAAAATGCTCTCAGTTGTTTCAGAACAATTCCTTTAACCCTGTGAACCTTCTTCCTGCTCCAGTCACTCACAGATCTGTGGCATAAGACAGGCTGACCATAGAAACATGTCACTGGACTTCCTTTTTTTGACAGAAAAATTGGTTTTTTGACAGAAAAAACAATTCCTTCACTATGATATAATGACAGAGGCCATCAAATTGATGTATTTGTATTTGTTTACCTAGTAAAATAAAATACAAAGAAGTTCCTAATATCCAGCATGGGTTTATATCAATATGAAATGTGGCAGTGCAAAATTAAATAACAATACCTTTAGTGAATTAGTTGCCATCTGAAAGGGATGTAATTTTAATTTGTTATATTTTGACAAATCAACAAAACAATACCATTGGTTATTGCTGTGATAAACTAGGCTAAATGGAGAGTTGATGTAAAATTCCTTCATGTTTGGATAGTCATCATTCTAATCACACCCACACACATCAGTCCCTTTTTACCCTGTCACAAATCTTTCTGTCTGACCGTGGGGCAAATCAGTTACACCCTCTGTGCCTCAGGGCCTCCTCTAAAAGGAGGAATGAAATACATTATGCTCTCATAGCAGTGCTGATAGCATTCTGCACTGAAGACTGCCAGACAAGAAATATTACATTGAGTAAAATTATCTTAGTCATTAGATGAGCACTTGTTTCTGATTAAGCCTACATGGCAAAATGTAGCTCATTATATTCGATCAAATAAATTGTTATTACCACAGAGCAGGGCAAATAAATGCAGCAACTCCTTAACAGAAATGCTGGCCTGGATCCTGCCAAGAGTTTATCTTCATTAACAGTGCTGTGTGGCATACTTTAAGCATTGGTTTCAAGGAAACCACATTTCTTGTGAGATCCTTTCCACAAAAAAGTGCATGTCTGGTCTATTCAACAGATGAGCTGTCAGCAATCTTTGAAAGGCAAAGGCCATAATTTCCTAATAAATTCAGCATGATCAAGAGACACAGAGCCACTTGTGCTGCAAAATATCTGCCAAAGCTCTGCCAAAGCATCATGGCTTGAATTCTGGTTCTGTTTTGAATTACTCAAACTTGCCTATACTGCCATTGTCACAGCCTCAGAGGCTGCTGAGATCAGTAAAATTCAGCATGTTCAATCTTCCTAGGAATCATCATCTCTACAACAAAAACCCCATATATTCCCCCTTTCCCTCTATTTGCAAAACTCATTGTAGATCCATGTTTTCTTTTAGCTCTTGAAATACAAATCTTACCGGTGTCAGTTTTCTGAAGTTAGTATCTTACTTTCTGGAATTCACACATAGGTTCACAAAACCAAACATACAGACCCTTGCTACAGAAATTTTCTAAATTTCTTCTAAACTGCATTTCTTTGGAAAAAGGATATAACCACTAACATACACCTTGAAAACTAAACTGCATTATTCTAAGCAACACAGAAACATCATCCTCAATGAGATCCAGCTGTAAGATGAGCCCTAAATTTGTCTCTGTGTGACACAGCTGTAAAATCCTCATTACTTGTCAGTGGAAATTCAGTCACCAAAAAAGTATACAGAATTATTCAAGTCAGTATCTCTATTACAATAAATGCATTGCTTTCTTGATTCCTTTTAATATATTGATCTGATCCTTGAATATTATGGGTGTTAATGCACTTGGCATTCCAGAAAGATAGTTATCTGTAAATGTCTTAATCTGGAGGTGAATCTCTAGTCTAATAAAATAAGTAGAACATAAATGTAAAAAACCCATTATTTGTTGATATTCATGTTAGAAATACTTGAATATTTTTAAATTAGGAATGGGCTTTTCCCACTGTCAGTGGATTTGTGCCGTGTTATAATTAAAAATCAATTTCAGAAATACATGCAACAAAAATGAATTACACTTAATAAAAAACCCCTCAGGTTCCAATAATAGTAGTAAGAAAAGAAAACAGGATTTTATTTCAGAAGTGTTTTCCCACAGTTTACCTTTAGATGCCTTTGATGAGAGATAAGGACCTGCAACATTTTTTGATGAGTAGGTTCTAATACTGTTGTCTTGAGATATAAGAGACTCACCTGTTCTGCTGCCTCTCTTTTGACATTATAGGTATCCAAGTGTTCTTGGAGCTCTAGAACACTGAATTTCAATGTTTCTAGCAGGCCACAAGACAATAGCTGGAAGATAAAAGCAATCAAACTCTGTAGTCATGTAACATCTGACTATAACCCATACAGTCTAATATCTAAATTACATTATACAGAATCCCACGTTCACATTTGGAAAAACAAATTAGAATTAGCTGGCCATGTCATTTGTGACAAGCAAGTGAATTAACATACATGCAGCTCTACCATTTAAATCAGTGAACAATAGTTTTAATTCCAAAATAAGAAGAGTAGTATCTAGTTAACATGTGAAAGAGAGATTTCAAAGCAATTTTTAGGTCTTTCATAATGAAGAATATTTGATACACACATACAACTAAATAAAATAAATAAAACAGCCTGTAGAAGGAAGGAAAGGATTGCTGCTGGATTGCTCCTGTAGCAACCTAAGGAGCATCCACTGAGGGTTACTTGCTCTTCTCAATATACAAAATATACTACCAGAATAGCTTCTGCAGTCTGTAAGAAACAGGGCTTGGTCAAAGCAGGAACCATTGGATATTTGAAGACTTTTCTGCTATTAATAACTGCCTCTTTTAATATGGTATCAGAATCTTTTTCCCTCAGGGACTGCTACCTCAGCTTTCTTCCACACCATTTCTCCCTGTAGTTTTATTTTCACTTAGGTTTTCTTATTAGTCCTTCTTCTGACACTTCCTGTAATAGACATCTCTAACATGATGCTTCCTCCCTCACACTGGTCAGTCCTTGCACACAATAACAGCTCTGTACTTTATCAGTGAGAATTAATCTGACAAACAGGTTCATTGAATTTTCATTATTTGGAGAGGAAATATTTATTTATACAGTATTTGTCAATGTAACAACACTGAGGTGTGTATGTCCATGTACACATGTAAGTATTTGTGTGCTATATTAATTTATATCCTTTTTATATTTGTGTTTATATAGATTTGGTTTTTTATTTTAAAATACACATGGTGTTTTAGTTAGGCACTAGTGTAGCTTTTCTTAAGGCTTCTTATCTTAAAGAAATTTCCTTTTTTGTAAATTTCTAGTGCTTTTAAAGTGACATAAGTAAACCCAAAAAACATTACAGGTGGTTCCCTTGAAATGCACTATCTGTATCATGCTTTTTTCATTCTTATATTCTTAAGTGAGAGCTTAAGAAAGAGTTGCCCCTTAGTAGCAAGGGAAAAAAAGCAGGACAGTAGAAGTGTCTCACACAGGACATTAAGGCCAAAGATCCATCTGCCTCAGCCCTGCAGCTGACAATGTCTAATGGCAGTTGTTTAAAGAAGGGCAAACGTGGTGATCCACCTGCCCCAGAGTGCTTTCAAAGCCTCTGTCAACGTGTTGTTCTGCATATTTAAAGGATCTGTCCAGGGCTACTTCTTCCATGAATTTCTTTAGTGGCTTTTTGAAAACATGAACAGATACCATAAAAAGTGACAGCATTTCACAGTTTATGAATCACATGAAGGACCTTGGTTCTGTATGTTTTGTAAGTTACTGCTAGCTTAATTTGATCATCCTTAACATCAATTAAGACAAAAAGAAAATATTTTCTATCACTTATCCATGATAAGACATTGATTGACAGATTTATCTTCTAAAGGGCTAAAAATCCTAGCCTACATACTCATATCTTACGTGTACTTATTTCATCATCCTTGTGTTGTGATCTTTCTTTAATTTTTTCCAGCACTACTACCTTTGCTCTGAGAGCAAGGGACCAAAACTGCCCCCAAAATTCAGGATGTAGGTATACTGGGAATATGTACATTAACTCAGTGATGTTTCCTGTTTTGCTTTCTCCTTTCTTGATAATTCTAGCATAGGGGTTTTTCTGCCTGCTGCTAAACACTGAGCTGACTTCTTGGATTAGTATCTATTATAATCAGGATTTCAACTTGCATGACAACAAATAATTCCAAGTCTTCTCATTGTATATTTGTAGGAAGAATGTTCTTCCCATGCATCACTGAATATATACATAAAACAAGATAACAGAAAAAGGCAAAGTTGCTGCTAGATAAATAATCTTCCTTTTTCTTACTTGTGCAGAGAACATAGAATAAATATGAACAAGCAGGGAAGGTAAAGAGTAGTAAGGGAATCAAAGTGATATCTACTATCAGTAAGTTTCCTACTGTTCACTGTTACAGCTGGAACCTATTTTTTAAGAAAATGCATTTCTCACTGGTGGTTTCCAGTGTTTATGATACACAGTGGCCACTTAAGATTTTAATTCCCTTTTGATTTCAAAGAGTTTCTTTTTGCCACATATTAAAACATGAAAGGTTTAAGCAGACAGATATTCCAACATGCAGGTTTGAGATTCTTACCGTTTCTGCATCCACAAAGACTGTTGGACATTCTGAACATAACATCATCACTTCCAGAGAACTTTTAAACTTTGTTCCAATGCGCTGTAGACTTTCACCAAGAAAGCTAACTGAATCATTTGTAATAGATACAAACTTTCTTTGAATGGTCTAAAAGTCAAATCAGAAAAACATTTATCTTACATTGTGTTTTACTACTCTTCTGGCTTTTTAGGTAAGAATTTCAAAGCAAATTTCTATCCTGACAAGTTTCCATCACATTATGTTTTTTTCATTAAATGAAAAACTAATATGCAATTTTCTCTGAATAGTTATGTAAAATCAACTCTGGAAAATGCAATAAATCAATAAACCAGCCAGTATCTATAGAGACAAGTACTCCTTTCCTATCTAGACCTCTAGCCTTCGTATGGGTAGATAACTATTTGCCTTTACACAGTACAGATAGTTCAATTAATTTTCAAGTGTTTGTGTGCAGAAAATTACAGAGTTTTATGAGTCAGTATGCAACCTGCGTAGCATGATCTGTGTCCAAAACTGCCACCTGCAGGATTTCTACCTTCTTCAAAAATCCGTCCTGAGTTTATCATGTTTGATTATGCAGTGTCATCTTAGCCTAATGGAACACTGCAATTTGCTATGTACTATTTCATTAATCCTGGAAGTTACATGTAGAAAAAAACTATATAAAGATTATACAGACAGCTGCAAAGTTAAACACAGGAAGAAGGAGCCAAAAGGTAAAATGGAAAGGTCCAGTCAAACAAGGCCTCCCAAGTATCACTTGATCATGTTAACCCTCCTCTGTACCCAGTAACAACTCCTCAGGAACATTTTTTGCCCATGCTTGAACATTGGTTTGCTATTGTGCAGAGCAGCCAACTTTCCAGCTGTTAAGTTTCATCCTTCTTCCTCAGCTCCCTCGTTAATGAGCACGAGAGAATATGAGCTCTCATTTTACCACTTTCAGGAAATGAATGAATGTGTGGAAACCAACTGCAGCTAAGCTTTGTATAATACAGGCAAACCAAATCCCTGATGTCTAGACGAAGCAAGAGACAAAAATCTACAACCTGTAACAGAAATTTCATGGCACTGTGGCCATGAAATTAGTTTACCATAAAATGGAAAATGGGTATAGATGTGAAAACAAATTATTCCATGGGAAAGGCAGAGCATAAATTCTTCACATCTAAGTTACTGCCCATACATGGGATAAAATGTGCTAGTGTGCATCTTTCACTGAGGAATTTATTATGATATTCCAAACAGCAAGCAAAATTAATATCAGAGATACAAGAAAGGCTGGAGCCATAAAACCTTGTCCTGAATATTACCTTAGCTCATTTGGTTCATTGCCTGTATGTAAAATGAATTAATTATACTTATTCTACCCCATAGGAATTTGGAAAGAAGCATTACTTCTAAAATGTAAAATCTCATCCCCTACATACAGGGAGAAGGAAGCCAGAAAAATTAAGCCATGGGTATTTTGCGTTAGATAGCAGATCTATGAGGTAAATATAGTTAAAAAGAGGCATTTGAAACATCCACCTCCAGTGGATCTCCTGGTGTTTCAATTACTTCTCTGCAGAAAGAAACCTTTTTCTCTCAAGACAGATGCAAGATAAATTCATTAATGTTTGTCATGCTGTGATCCCATAATAATGACTCCCACAAAAAAACCAAACGAACAAACCAAAAAAAAAAAAAAAACAGGAGAAAGGCATTAATTCTGTAATCATCACAGAACCCAGGTAATGTTCAGAAAATAAAAGAAGGGACACAGCCTGGACTAAGAGCTTGCAAGAAACACTGAACTGATTTTTTTGAGCTTTTCTCAATTTTTGTTGATTTTCTGAGCAGGTTCACTCCTAAGCAACGAATACAGCAGATATCCTAGGGAAAAATAGGGTATGACAGTGTAACATTACTTCAGCAGTGTTTTTTTGCTTTTAATTTGCTTTCTAAAGCTTCTTGCTACCATAATCTTGTGGCTTTTGCAGTTTCAAGGGGAAGAACAGTTTTAGAAGTAGGGGGAAAGGATTTCAGATGAGCAATCATACACGGAGAATTCACTGACCTGAAACAATCTTGAGAAGACATGAAATGTATAGACAGCACAAGATCCATCTGTGTCTGACAGCATCTGATTGACGTGGCAGCGCCAGGCTTGCTCTTCATCATCGTACGCCACTGGCTGGAAAGCTGCCAATATGGCAGAAAGAAAGGGGGAAGGAGGAGGGGAAGTCTGCACTTCTGGGAAACCATCCTGTTCTTCTTCATCTTGGCTACAAACAATAAATAACAGAAATTACCTCCTCAGCAAACGTTTTAGGAAGAAAACACCTTCATTTTGGCAAGAAAAAAAAAATTGGATTCAGAATAGCATTTTGTAAAATAAATAACAGATCAACTAAGGTAACTACGAGACAAGAAAAGAGTAAACAATCAAAAACTTTTGCTACTGCAATATATTAAAAATTGCTTATACTCTCCAAAATTTACTACCACATGTCAGTTCTACACAGAACTAGAGACAAAGAGCTATCTGGAGGTTATATATAGGTATATACAGCACTATATATATGGACACCACTTAGAAAGAGGCATCTTTTTCTTGCCCACAATAACTGAAGTAACATCCCATTCTTCAGATTTTTATTGATCTGAACAGATGGTCCACCAATATCTGCAACAACTTTTAGCCTTCCTTAAGGGAAGCACAAGAGCTCATTTAGCAATGTAATAGTGCTTTATAACTGTCTTAAGTAACAGAAGCAAATGGAGATAGATCGAAACACTCATTTTTATGGGCAATCAGTTTAACAGGCCTTTGTTCACAGAACAGTTCTGCTGTCATACTTTCCATTAGGCACCAAACATCCAATAAAAATATCAAACTATAAATTAATCAATGCTACTACTTCCAATCATTAAAATAATGATTAAGCTAAAACATTCTGTATTACAAGGGATGATACATTTTGACATTTCTTCTTGTATAACTGTACGTAGGCAGCACAAATTTGTGTAGGAGGATTCCAAATATACAGATAGTTTATTAAAATAATCTTTTAAATTACACACAGTTTTTCTCTATGACAACTGCCTCGTCCACAACAGCACTAAGTACATCTTAAACAAGACTTAAACATGTCTTAAACAAGAAGTATGGGTGCTGGTTTTAAATACCTTCATTTTAGTAGCACAAAGCTCAAAAGCTAAGACAAATCCCTTATGATTATCATCTGTAAGTGAAGCTTCAAAAAATATTTTCAGATATTTCCTAACTAGTGTACCAATGCTATCACCTCTGTCACTCTTTAGACTAGAGCTATGGGGTTTTTCATTGGCTTGCTTAGTGTAAATAAAATAAAACCTCGAGGGATTGTTCAGTTGCAAATGAGGAACTAAACTGCTCTTAACTGGTACCAGCCTTGAATTCTCACAAGGCATATGCAGTAGGTCAAGTATGGGATCACAAGAAACAAGTTTCTGTCTCTCCTAGTAAAACCTTCTCAACCAACTTCTTTTGTGTCTCCTATTGTCCTCTTTTCTGAAAAAAGCCTCCTTAAGAGATCTCTCTGGAAGAAGATGTCAAGTCTATGTTCCTATATATACCAAGTTTCTCTATTATTCAATCTAAACTTCTGAACAAATTTTAAATATGAACAAGCCTATGATCAATTTGGATTTTGTTTGTTTTGGTTTGTGGGTTTTATTTGTTTGTTTGGGATTTCTTGTTCCTTTTCCTTCCTTCTTAGACCATTACTTCCAGGGGACTTAAGAGTTTCACTTTAAATGTGATTCAACCAGCTAGGACTAACTTTAACTTTTCCTCTCAATAGTTATTTTTCCTCTCCTTATTAAACAAAAAAAAAAAAGGTTATTTTACTTTAAAATATCTTAGAAATATACAGGAGATTTATGAACCTTAATAATGAAAATAACCCTTGAGCAAATTCAAAGACAAACTGATCTGACTGCTACAGAAGCTTTGATTAAAAAAAACCAACTTTTTCTCCTGTTTTTTTCATGTCTTTGGGTACTGCTGTAAGTCAGAGCAGTTGAAGAGCTTTTCTCTGTTATACTGTTTACAGCTAATTTTTCACATTTCTGTCGTACTGATGGTGAAGAAAAGTGCTACTTTCTTTTATTCGAGAATTCTCATATTTTCCTGCACAACTGTTTTCCTTGTACCAGAAACAACTGCTGAAAAAAATATTGAGTTTAGGTGCTATAACAGGCAATACTGATCAACCATTATTTCAGATATGCAAACCATCGTTTTATATTTTTGTATTATGGGATTAATGGAAATCTCCATACCATAGAAAAGCCTGTTTGATAATGCACTGATAACATGTAATTTGTGTTACTTATAACCAGTATTAATCTTACCTAGACAAACCAGAGAAGTCAGCTTCTTCTTCTTCACATCTCTCATCTAGCTCTTTCAAAGCAAGAGTGACATCCTCTTCACAGACAGATTCAGAATAGCTTTCAGGAGCTGTTGCCTCTACCAGTTCTGGGGTCTCTTCCAGCTCCAGAGACTCGTGACAGACCAGACATTCTTGCTGCTCATGCAGTAGGTACGAGCCAGTGTCTTCACTAGCAGTGCTAATCTGTTCATCCCTCACTGCTGAACTGCCTTCCTGTGAATCACACATCCTTTCATTAGTGTTACTGTCAAGGCCTATGTATTCTTAGCAGTTTTTATTATGGTAATCTAACAGTTATAAAAGATTATTTACAAATATTTACTTTAACTATTCAGGTCTTTGGCTTGTACACACAGTTTTACTGGGGGAAAGACAGGCAGCCTATTTGTAATGTTTATAACTTCTGGTAAACAATATCCTAGAATGTGACTTATGTAGAGCAAATACAATTTCTCAAATACATTTAATTAAATCTGTTAGAGAATACTGATAGAAAAATATGCAAACAGCCTCAAACTTAGTGAGATCAAACAAACCCAAGACTTTCATGTTTTACTTTTCTAGGTAAGCATCAAATGATTGCCTCATGCTTGCCTTTGGAGTCTAGAGCAAGTACCAGAACACTTTTTCTCCTTTCCACCCTCCATTTTAATAAATTTCTAAAGCATAACTACTTAACAACAGTGTAATAGATAAACAGGGGAAAAGGGACATTCCACTGTTTCTATTATTTTGCCATTACTACTAATATGGGCATCTTTCAAGGGTTTTACCCTGAATCTCTAAATGCAGGCTTTCATTAACAGGCAATTACAGAGAGAGGATAATTAAACTCATGTAGGTAATATTGAAACAACCCTTTCTCCCTTCCTCCATTAGCATTATTATATTCATTAACATCACTATATTGAACAGACGAATTAAGATTCAGTTAATTTATGATGAATTAATTTGAAACCTTTATATTGGATTTCTCTGTGGAATAAAAATAACACTTGCTATTTCCTAAAGACACAAATTACCACATATTTTCATTCTTTGTATGCTGGTCTTTCTCTACTGGCATATCCAAAACTGGTCAAGGAACCTTTGGACAGCCTCTAAGCATAAACATCATTTCATGGTTTTCAGCAGTTGAAACAGATCCTCTGATACATTAAATAACTGTATACATATTAGAAAGGAAAATTCAGCTTTAAACATAATTTTCTTTCACAGTGATCCTTACCAAATCTCACTTTGACTATGGTACTCCTCAATGTGACACTGCTGACATTTGACACAGCTAGTGACTTCATTTATGCCTCTTTTGTTAAAGTAAAATCTGGAATTTTTTTTCACAGAAGAGTCATTTTGTCCTACCGAGCAGCTGAGGCACATGGGAATGCAGGACACTTTTACAAAACCTCAACAAAATACTTTGGGTTGAACCAATGGTCCATTTCTGTTACAGGTGCTAACATAGGATACAGAATTGCACTGATCATGACTGGTAAATATACACATGAGAGATGCACTTTTTGAAAATACACTTATTAATAATAAATTTACTGCCAAGTTTAAATCTTCATAGTGCCATGACTCCTGATTTCATTTTCTGTGTGTCATTGGACATGACTCCCAGTATGAATATTCCTAAAGTATCTTAAAAAGCTGATTTATATAGTTATATGGTTACCAATGCCACAGAACCTTGGGAAAATTACTTCTACTAAACTACTCCCTCACAAATCTACAGTGCAAGTGAGTAAAATAGAGAATCATCTTAGTCAGAAACTTTCTTATGCATTAGCCTGTAAAACATATTTTTGAACAAAATTATTCTTCTCAGATGGACAGTAAATTCTTAACTGGAATGTGAAACCTCGTTTTTGCTTTTTCTGGGAATCAGCCAAATACATTTAAGTAAACAATTAATTTAAATACAGCGTCCCTATGAGACAAACGGGGAACTCAATTCATCTAACCAGCACACTCCTGTTTATGAATAATGGCTTCAATTTTTCCCATATTGTCTTAGATAACTTTGATATATACTTATTTATATTAAAAAATTTTGATAACTGACAGTTGGCATACAATGAAATGCTTGTGCTGAGAGAGCTTCATAATAAAGTACAGGAGCACAGGAAAAAACAACTGCCCTATGCTACAAGTTGTACAGTATAAGTATTCAGAATAAAATCCCTTTTACTGGCTTCATAAATATTTCAAGATGAGTCAATCATGTGCATATTTTCAAGCTCATTCTGGTAAGAGGCATAAGGCCAGCTCACTTTTTGGGCAACAAAATCCAACCAGATATCTAAGTCTTGTAGTGCAATAACTGTGAGTGTTTGAATTTTGCTTGAAGAAACCTGTATAGTTGTCCAAATCTCATATTCTAACAAGCACAAAATAAACCTGGAATACATCATATCTAGTGAATGCATTTGTATGCACCTGCAGTAATTTTTTTTATACACAGCAATTCGTTCTGAATGCTGCCTAGTCACAGAATTATTTTACAGCCCAGTTTAAATGTTTTCCGTATTTTAAAATTACAATGGTGCTTTTTTGTGTGAATATTTTCACCTGAATTATAGCACTGTAGTGATTTTATAAAGGGAGCTGCAGAAGAACAATGAATTCTAAGGGCAGTCTCAGAAATAACTATGAAAATGTAAAAATTAGTTACAGCTGAGGATGTACCCCACATCAGCAAGGGAGAAGACAAAAGTTTTTTATGGTGAATTTAATTCTATAAAATTCCAGCTTATATATTGCTTCTTGCTTCTGAAATCTTAACATAAAGTATCTATTCTGTGTGCAAAAAGTTCACCCAGATGAGGTGTTCTTCCTCAAACAAAATTCTTTTGTATCACAAATGGATGTTGTAGATGAGCACAAGAAGTGACAACAGTTTGTTTGACCATCTAAGCTCAGGTGCTCTGCAACAGCTGAGACAATTTATCAACAGCAGTGTACTGAAACACTTTTTTTTAAAAAGCACATAGATAATCATAATGGGAAAATAGGAAAAAATGTGGGGGAAAGCATTTTATGAGCATCACAATATTACACCTATAAAAGGTGAGGATTGTATTACAGGAAATCAGCCATGCTCCCTTTATTAGACTCTTTTGTTACAGTTTTCTTCATTAAGTATTAGCTACATCTGTGGTCTGCCTCTTAGTAAGAGCAATTTTTCTGGTAGCAAACAGTTAAACTAGAGCCTTTAGAAACTTGAACTAGTCAGTAAATTGTTTGAACCAGGTTGGCTGAAGACTCATTCTTAAGTGCCAACAGTGCACTCACTGGTTAGTCAAATAAACATAGGAATGGGTTAATTTTCTGGAATACTCAATAAAACTTCATGCATAGTAAAAGATAGGATTGGCTAACGCTATGCAAATAAAAATAAGATTGCTAGGATCATAAATAATTTTAAATGAAGAGATAAGAAGTCCACCTAAACCAAGCCACTTAGAGAAAAATTGTAGCAGATGACAGTTTGTTTTAAATTAGGGATGTCTTTTTAAATTTTAAATTATTCAAACATTTGAAAACACAATAAACTGAAGTACTCACAGATTTGCAGACGGCCATTAGCTTGAAATCTGTCTCAGTCCACATGGGCCTTTCCAAAAAAGTATACCACTAGCATCTGTAGTCCTTACTAAAGGATTATTTAATGGAACCAACTGCTAACACAGCTGGCCTGAGGTTTTATTCCCATATAGCACCAATCACAACCCAAAGAAAGCAAAAAAAAAAAAAAAAGGGGGGGGGACAGGGGAAGAAAAATAAAAATATTGGAAAGAAAATGTTGCTCAAGAAGAATTTCAACCATATCAAGTAAAAGCATTTTGAATATTAGCCTGTTTCATTCTGCACCATGAAATGATCGTGATCAGCCCTTCAAGAATATTTTTAACCTGTGGTGAGTTCCCTCAGTCCATCCAAGAAATCTCCATGCTGAGGAAACAATTTGTAAGAACATGCCAACAGGTTAGAAATATTAAAAGCAAATCAACTAATCAGTGTAACAGATGAAAATTCAGTTGAAAAGAAAGTCAAAGTTGCTACTAAAACTAGAAGGAGCTCAAATCAGCCATGCACCAGCCCACATTTCTCCCCACCTCAGGCAGCTGGTTGCTAGAGTTATCTAGAGAAGAAGCCTCCAAACTTGGGGTCTCAGTTCTGATTTGAAGCACCTCTTCTGTTCCCACACTGCTAGTGGAATCTTGAGACTGAAGTGATAAACCAGCATGATCTGACACTGTTTCATCTATGGCAGAATCACTGATTAACTAAGACAGAAAAGAAAGAAACAAAATTCTTCAAAGGAAACACAAATTTCAGGTAAAGAATACATTAGTTCTGAAATAGGTTGTTTCAGTATTGTTAGCTATTTGAATTTATTCACATATGATGGATTTCACAGCTTTACACTAGAACTATTACAAAGCATCACATGCATTTCTGCAACATTTCACTTTGAAAAGAAGTTTTTCCTTTAAGGAAAATTATTTTCTTTCTTGTTTTAGAAGTTCTTTTTGCTAGACTGAAACTCTTGAAAAGCAGAGCATTTTGTTGGGAGCAACATTAATACAAACTTTGCCTAAAGTCCGAAAAGCAACATACACATCAAGCTGCTCCCCCCATCAAGTCAACTTTTTCTTAATTTCATTTATGTAATGCAGAGAGACTTTTGAGTGGCCAGCATTCTTGATTTTCCTAAGTTATATGTACACAGGTTTCAAAATCCATAATTAATTTAGCAATTTCTGTGCTTAGACTTCCATATGACCACTTAATGCTCTTAATCTTTTTTAGCATTTGGAGTGGTTTTTTGATCTAGAAATCCACAAAGATACACACTTTATATATAATAGATGCAATTTTGTGCTTATATTTTAAAAAAATGTAAGTGTAAAGACACTAAACAATTAAGAGCGTTCTAAAATTATAAATTATGTACCATCAATGTCATAAAGTAACTTTTTTCCTTTATTGATGCTGTTGTGAAAAAGAAGCTTAGGCACATTAACTTAGTTCCTTACTATGTCACTTAGGCTGAAAGTGTGAGCCACACTTATCTATTAAATGTGCTAGGGAAAGCTTAAGTTCTCAGATTTCTTCCACAGAAAAATAACCTACCATCTGTGAACGAGACAGTATCTGACTTGCAGTCAGTGCTGCTTCTTCTTCTGAAGACTCATCAGTATCCTCCTGGTTGGTCAAGTTCAAGCTGGGTGTGCTACCAGAGTACTGGCACTCCTGAAGGGACGGTGTGTCTCCTTTGTCAATGCTGTCAAGAGAGCGCCTGCGAACGCCCCAGTTGAAGTTGTCCATGCTTTCACCCTGGAATAGAAAAGTGAGCACACATCTGGTATGTACGAGTTTCAACATAATTAAGTTAATACACAAATGAGACAGAGAAAATATGAGTACTGAATGCATCATGAACAGAGTTTCAATCAGCCCTTTAGTTTTATTAAAATTTTAAGTACCTTGGTAAATGCTTGTAAATAAAATATATGGCAAAGGAAGTCGAAATATTTTGAATATCTTCTTGGAAAGCAACTCAATGTGTAATCTAGAACTACATCAGTATTGATTTTATAATCTGACTAGAAAGTACAAACACATCACAGACAACAACAGATGAACAAGCCAGGGCACCAGGCTGCAACTTACCTGCAGCTCCTGGTTAGCAAAAAGGAAAACACATATAATTAGAAAGAACGAGGACAAACATTTAAAGATACTCTAGAGCCAGGGAAAACGTTTTATTACATAGGATTTGCCAACAGTAAAAGACTGATTCAAGCTCTGGAAAAAAGCTTAATCAAAAAGCTAGTATTTAAAATAATGTCTCTTTCTAATGAGATTAAAAAAAAACCAACAAACTGACGACAAAACACTAAAATCAGCATGCTTATGATACATTTTCTCTAGCATAACATGTAAAGCAACTGTTCCAACAAACATTGATGAAGTTCTTTAACTAACACACATGAATCTATACTGACCACATCCAACTGACAAAACACTATCAACAATAATTATATACAGGGTGTAGAAAAGATGATGTTGTCCCTAACTGTTTTACCAGCTACTTAGCGTCAGTTTTATGAAGTGCATCCTGAATACCAATACCCTGGATCTATGCTTGTGCATTTTCAAGCTGAGATATTTGGGTTTCAAATATCCATCATACTAAGTGGCATCCATATCTTAAAAACACTGTTATTTTAATTCACAAGTACAATAATGATATTTGATTTTTTCAAGCACTTAATCAACCTTTAACAATTCAGCTAAGCGATATGGAAAACCTGGTGAAGTTCACTTCACCTGTCTACAGTTACTGT
Source organism: Molothrus aeneus (assembly GCF_037042795.1). NCBI lineage: Eukaryota > Metazoa > Chordata > Aves > Passeriformes > Icteridae > Molothrus > Molothrus aeneus. Next base: position 47,295,965 of record NC_089649.1, on the reverse strand, counting down.
AACACCACATCTAGCCCCAAACACGGCTCCAAAACTGCCTTAACAGTATCTTTTGTGGTGACTTAAGAAATCATCATGACTCATTAAACATGCAAACTAAACATTTTGCAATTCCTTTCTCTCTTGGTGATTTCTTTTCCTCAAAAGAGGATGAAAAGTTATTGCAAAGCAAAATATTTCAAGTACAACAAAGTACTACTACTGTGGGCTGAAGCATTTAAGTTTAATCTGGATATTACTCAGATGTTAATGTAAAAGCCCCAGTTCATACTGCTGGCATTTAATTATTAGCAATAGAGAACATGCTATATTTTTGGTGAAAAAATAAGCCACAGCTCTTATACCAAGTGCACGATTTATATAACACCCTAAATCTGTACTATCTTATTAGTGGTCTTTTTTTTTTTCATCTAGTACAGCACGACATGCTGCATTCAGGCAAGTAATGAAGAAGAAACTGTCTTTTCTTAATTATGACCTGCCATTAAAATAGCACAGAAAGTGAAGTTAAAGGTTAACTTCATTTGGTGAAGTATTCAACTTCTGCTATCCTATCTGTCAAGTCCTGTCTAGTGTTAAAATAATGTTTTAATACTACTGAGACTCAATTCTGAACTTGTATTCAATAAAGGAAATGGTGTCTGAATAGTGTGTGGTACATCTATGCAATAGACCATAATGAGCCTGTACTTTTCCTAGAAGGTGCAAATTCTGGCTGAAGTTAAGCAATACAGGAAGCAGGAGGAAAGCAACATAAAACTAAAGAATTAGGGGGAAACCTTGTAAAGAGGTCTAGATAAATCAAGAGAAAAACAATCAGTGTTTAGATAGGTAGATATTAGTAGCTTGTGGACTCATGACCAGCAAGGATATCCATTACTATTTCAATAGTTTGCATAGACTGTAACAAAACCACTGCGAGAAACTATAGAACATTCTACTTTTTCCTTCCCAGTCCTTTTATAGTCATACTTTTAAGCTTCAGCAAATTCTGGTCTGAAGCATTTTATTGATCTGAAACAAGTAACAGTTGTTAACAGAATCTTCACTATTTCTCAATACTTAATTTTGTTTTACCTTCCCTCTCTCTTTTTGACAGGAGAAGTAGAGGAAATACAAGAACTGCAATATACCAGATACAATGTAAAAGTCAAAGCAAGCAATTTTAGAGAGCAAGTCAATCATATATAATGAGATAGTGTATCATACAGGTTGTTACTTTGAAAACCTTTCATCAAGTTCTCAAAATCCAGACATGTATCAGAAACAATAATTATGCCATTTTCTTAACACACTGTTCCATAATTAAGTTTTCTCCTGCATGGCACCCAGGTGCTCATGCTGACATTGGCTTACACTGTCATATCACTTCACTTTCAGGTAAAGTCACTTAAATCCCTCCAAAAAAACCTCAACTCCTTCCTCCAAAACCAGCCAACAATTTGCAACAACTTAACTCTGCAAAGTTTTTGGCCCAGGTTTCTCTAAGCTCCATCATGTCATAAATTTTTCTGAATTGGATTAGCCAGTAGGGCTGCCAATTCCTTGGAATTGCACCAACACAACCTTATTTTTAAAATGCTCTCAAATGGAAATACACAGAAGAAACCCCAAGGTCTCACCTCCGCATCTTCCAATTCAACATCTAAAAAGTCAAAGTCTTTAAAAACTCCAAATTGTTGTTCACTGGTATTGTCTTCTACAGCCACTTCCTCCTCTTGAATCACTTCTTCTGTTGCTGAAATTAGACTAGTTTGTTGATCTCCAACTTCCAAGTCTTCGTTAGAAGAAAACACAACCTGCAGATATAGGTAAAAAAAGAAGTAAGAACTTCCAATTTCTGTAACTCCAAAAGTCAGCTATCCTGCTTCCTGCCATTTAGTGGAATTAGTGGCAGGCAGCGTGTCTACCCCTGTACTGGTAACACTTTGCTTCAAGACTAGCTGGATTTTAAACTACATCTTGAAATTAGTGGTATTGTTCTCTCCTTAATGTAACTAAGAGTTACAAAGATATAAATAGAGAGAAAAATATATCACCCAAACTTCATTTTCATAACCACAATATCAGTCAAATTTAAGAACAAAAGAATCCATCATAATAACTAGCCACATGACACAGACCGTACCTACAAACTTCACCTACGAACTTCTGTGGAAGGACTGTACACCTTTAAAAGGGATCCAATACTGAGCTACTGTGGCCTTCACAAATGACAATATTCTGTTTTTATTTCCATACACTGGTTTTTAATATGTCCAGTTCCAGCTTTCAGACATCTATTTTTATTTATTTTAGCTTCTTCCACTCGATTCAAGATCCTTCTCCCACCAATATTTTCCTCAGGTAAGAACTGTTATGCCACAATAAAAAACTATGTTCCAGATGATAACCAAGGTAGGCTATCCACTTTGTTTTAAAAGCTGTCAAAGTCATCACCACCATCAAGCATAGTATGCCAGTGGGTTCTTTATAAAGAAGTAAAACCATCAACCTATTTTTACTCAACAGTTAAGACTACTGTTCCTATAAATAACCATGTTTCAAGGTATATGACCCACTGGTTATTTTCAATGGATTCTATGATATTTTCAATACAGCATCAACACCCTTGCAGTCCTCAGCTACTGCTACCCCTTTGCTCAAGAGCATCTGTAAAGGACTAGGTAGAGAGGTAGTCAGAACAGGGGAGATCCAGTTCAATTCTCTTTTCTAGCCAAGACAACCATGCCCACGGGAGTCCTTGAGGACTAATAGTAATCCATTACTTCTGATTCTTCTTTTTAATCTTTCCATTGGATTTGTGAACTGCTGAGCCAAAACTAGCTTGTCTAAATCCACTGTTCATAACTTCACCAACAACTAAAAATGCAATAGCATTCTGCTAGTTGAGTTCAAAAACCAAAACAAACCACCACCACCACTTACCGAAGGATTCTTGGGAAGACCAGAATCTGGACCACACAGAGAAAGCACATTCATTAACTTCTCCCTAGTCCTTCTCTGAAAAATATACCAAAGAAAATCACATAGCACAGCAGCTCTTCGAGGTCCAGGTAAAAACAGAAAACATTTGCATATTCAACTAGTCATATTGCATATTGACATCCTCTAAAAACAATCTTAAATTTTTTTACTTTTCACCAGTATCAGCTTTTAGTTTATGCTGTATTAATCTACTGTTTTGCTATGACATAATACAGACTTCAATTAACACTTCAATGCATTTTTTTTAATACATTCACAAACACTATCTCAAATATATGTATAAAGTGTTTGAGGCACAATATACCTGAGATGGCTGTGGTCTCTTCCAGCTGACAGGAACCAGTGCATTTGAATTGGAGCCTGACGAAGTTGAAGAAGTGCTCCGGGTCACAGCAATGACTTTTGGCTTCCCATTTCTACCAGCTGCACTGTGTTGATCACCATATTTATTCCCAATAATTGGTGTCTAGCAAAGACAACAAACAATTTATTAGAATTCAAATCTATACTAATAAAGACCACATATTTGACTTAAGAATTTAGCATTATATGAATTGTAGGAGGGTTGGGCTGTTTGTAAGCATTCTGTAAAACCCATGTCAAATCCAATGAGCCTTGGTTCACTGGGAAATACAAAGCTGAATACGTGTACCCTATGCAGCAAGGGCCATTCTGCCCACTTGTGTCGTATTTAATTATGTACATTTTATGCGACAATCCAATTATATTTTTAAACACACTTTAAAACTAAATGTGTTCTAGGTTTAAAAGATGCAAAGCTTCTCTGTAGAATCATTCCCTGACATGAACAAATTGTTTTCACAGACCAGCAACTTCACAAACACACACACACTTCTGAAAAAACAATTATCAAATTCAACTCTTTTGACAACAAATGCTAACCCAATGAACTCTGTGGGAATTTATCTTACCTCTCAATTATCCACATACCCTGAAACTTCAGTAGTGAATGTACTTGCCAATTTATGTAACATTCCTAAGACATCTATATCTCCTATCATTATCTAGGGTTAGTTTCAACCAAGGGCTCTTACTCCTGATCACCTCTAAAGTTTCTACAATTTTCATGTCTCTACATTACACTGCAGTCACTTGGCCATGCTCCCCTTTTCAGATGTAGAATGAGTATCATTGGTGGTAGGGGTGATATTTTTAACCACAGGAGGTTTTTCTCCAATTGTATCCCTCTTACACTGAATTTCCTAAATTTTGTATCCTATCCCCTCCTCTAAATTTCCTCCCCCTTCCCTAAATTCATGCCAAAACTGCAGTACAGGGATTTAATCCTCCCAGCCCTTGAATGCACAGCCCTTCATTTGTTGAAAGCCTGGTGTGTTCAGCTGCAAGCAGCAGCCAGCTGCATTGTCTGCTCTCTGACACAGATGAGATATCCTTGAGAATAATCTTACTGACTTTCAATAATTCACTCTCCAGATATTCAAAAGGGGGAAAAGGCAAACAAACATCATAAAAGAATTTGAAATTTATCTTCTGGTATCACTCTCATTTACAAGTACATAAAACTTCAATCTCTGCCATTCTTAAAAACTGTATTTATTCAAAAACATATAAATGTAGAAGGCTAACAAAAAATAACACCTGAGTTTGTAACAGCAAGTCATAAGTGCATTGTCATCTAAATATAATAATTACCTCTGATATATCAAAATGAAAATCTAAGGTCTTCCCAGGTAGCTCCTTGGAGACATTATTAAAAATTTTCGTGAAAGAGATTTCTGGAGAGCCGATATCACCTCCATAAGACTTTGGAATATCATTAGGCACAACAAGGCTTGCTGATCGAGACACCACCAGTTTCAAAATATTAAGGGCTTCCTTCCAATATGGACTCTGAAGAGAACATACACAAATCAAACAATAATCCTTTCAACCAGGACAGCAATTTTTATGTACAGTAGCATTTTCTAAGAATCCCCAACCCAAAGCCTCTGATCTACTACCCATGGCTGAAGGGGCTAGCACAGGTGGGAAACTTCAGACCCTGAAGTGCCAGGAAAGCAGTGGCCATCCCATGGAGCATGGTTAGGTCCAGCCAAGCAGGCTCAGTAGCTCCAGCTCACTGGGCTAGCCACAACCAGACCTCAGTCCATGTCCCTCCATCCCTGCAGTTACACCATGTTTTTTTACCATTGTCTGAAACTGCCCTTTGTGACCCAGGAGACAGAAACTGAGAGTATTGAACTATCACTTAACTACAGCAACTGACAGTCCTCAAATTAACAATTCCACCTCTGGTCATCTTCAATTATTTCACAGTCATGGAGAGAGTAAATGCAATTTGAAACAAGCAAACCTATTCCTTGAAATACATGAGGAAATACAAAAGATTTTATTTAAGAAGTGAAAACATTTACAAAGCTTTTAGTATCAAACCAATGGAGTGCTTAAAAAATGCTATAGAAAAAGTGTGAAAATATAAGAGGCAGAACCAGAGTTAAGTGGACTTAAAAAAATGATTAAGACAATGTAAATAATTCAGTGGTTTCAATTACACACACTGTGAAAAGAATCAGAAGAAGAGACAAAATAAAAGCAGCTTTGTGCAAGTATTAAGATTTACACTCCCAGAAATGCAAGGATTCTGCCTGAAACTTAAATCTTCCAATTTTTGAAATCAGCATGATGTCTGCTTTTTTTTTTAATTAGGAGGCCATATTTCTCAAAATATTACTTTATTGCATTAAAATAAGTAAACACCCCTTTCAATTCTCTAAGTAGTATATGCTTTATGCTTCTTTTCAGATAATGAGAGTCTTCAATAATCTCCTCCATTTGTATGTATCATAAGCATAAAAAAGCTGTCTCAAACTGGAACTGTCCTTTAGCACTTAGATTTATTTACAGCCATTGTCATTGCAGAGGACTGAAAAGACCCAAAGCTTAGTAGAAAATTGAAGCAAGACATGATAATTTATGATTTTCTTTTGTCATTTATAGTAACACATTTTATTTTATCAAAAATATGTTAAGACTTCTCTGGAATGTTTTTTCGCTAGCACCATCTTTTGATAGCTTACATCTAAGATCACATTCCATGGTACTGTGGGCTTGCTTCAGAGCAAGCTTGCTCAGAGAGGGGTTAGAGGTGAAGCAAGAAGCCACCAGGCCATAGAAACTATAGCTAATGCTAATCATTTCATTTTGCCTAATGCACTCTGACAGGAGCACAATATCTAAAGTACATATCCATCAATAACAAAACGTCCAGGGAACATGACTTTCCTGGTAATTATGATTAAACCATTTGAATGAAATACATTCGCCAATAATGGAATTGAGAGAAAAAAGAAGAGAATGCTGTGCACTGAAATGGTTTTATGCTCCAGGCATTTTTATAAAATCTTTCAGTAAGATGCTAGACTTTCTTCTGTGTAATAGATTTTCAGTAAATTTGTGTTTCAAGTACAAAGGCTTAAATTACCTTGGGCAAAACACTGTGGTTCATCTTTTGGGGACTTTCTTTAATAAAAAATGTACTCAATTTTGTTAAGGTGCACCTTAAAGTTCCTCACGGATACATTACTGAGAGTGATTTAAATATTCATTTAACCATAAAATTTTCTTTTTAAAACATATACACATTAAAAAAACATTTGTCCAGCTTAGCAGTAAACATTTCCTTGTGTTTGAATAGCTGAAGGATCATCATCTCTAACTACATATGACAAGTTGCTTACATCTGTACATAGATGCACATTCACCCAGATAACGTGTGCCACCAGATCCAAACCACATTGGACAAATACAAAAGCATTTGGTGATTAAGTACATAGGAAAAAACCCCTATGGAAACTGACCACAAGCATCTTATTTATATCTGAAATAAATGACCCCCAAAATTCAAGTGTAATTTTGATACCATTTTGATAAAGAGCAAACAAGACTTTTACAGTTCTTCAGAGTACCTACCTGAACATATTTACCAATAACTTTTATGATTTCCAAATTAAACTGCTTCACTGGAGCTGTGGATAGGTCAATATGACTCAGAAGACTGTAAATGATCTGCAGCAAGGACTGTTGCATACTGGATAAACCTTTCTCTAACAGCTAAAAGAGGGTTTTTAAAATACAAAATTTAATTAGGGCCTTTAATGGTAGCAAAAAGTGAAAGCAAACATTAAAATACAGCTAACTTCTACACACATTTATTTTTCCCTTCAAGAAACTTAAATGTACCACTTCCTGTTTTTCAAACTTTTTGCTTTAGCACTAAAAAACAGTAATACAACAGCACAATGGTTTTTGTACTAATTCATTTTTTCCCTGAATTTTGACATATTTTTAGCACAGATTCAAAGTACCTAATAGTAAAACACTTTTCACTAAATAAAAGTTCATAGTAATTCAAAGCCTTAAAACTGTATGAAAAACAATTACAGCAACACCTTAAGGAAGGTTGGTAAATGCAGTTTTACAAACAAAAATATATATATAAAGTCATTTGTAAGAATGAACAAATCTTTTAAAATGCCTCCATCAGTTTGAAGTGATACACTTCAACGACAAGCTTTTCATACAAAGTACTTAACAGCTTTCCTGTATGAATGGCCAGCAGAATAATATACTGATTTCTATAATTTAAATTATCTTTTTCTACATTATGCACTACTTACAAATGAACTTTGCAATTAATTTTTAAAGTTGTGTTAAAGACATGTGTACCTGACTAAAGAAGGTCTCTTAAAATTTTATTTTGCTAAAGCCAGGACAGTGTATATTCATGTAGTATAGAATATAAACTTTTAATACCAAACACCATTCTCATAAAAGGAGATCTGTCATTAGAGGGATTCTAATTTCAAGGTACTTATAAATTACTGCACTCCAAAATGGCACCTTTTCTACATCATAGAACATTTTAGTAATACTTTCCTGTTAGAGAAGATATGCTGTATTCCCCCTGATATTCAGAATAATGAGAAAATAGTAATTGGCAATGAATCGTCAACATGAGATACTTCCAGTAAAAACTTACCTCTGCAAGATAAGTTATGAGGTTAAATGTGGCATCTGAGAAAGAGTCATGCAAATATCTACACACTACATTAATCCAGTTAGAACAGTCTCTGGAATAACTGTGTGTACTGTATAAACTCATCATATGAGCCAGATTGGCAAGAGTTGGTGACTTCTCCTCTGCACAAACCTGAAGAGCAAAATCATATTTAATTATATTAGAAAATATTTTTTTTAAAATCCAAGCATTCCTGAGTCATTTTGCACTTGTCCCAAATTTCACTCTAAGATTTAATTTCTAAGATTTCACTTCAGTTATTTTCTAGTAAGTGAAATCAAACCAATCACACAAGCCTCACCTACAGTTTCTGTTGAATTTTGGTACTGTGGCGTCCATGTTCCAAGTTTATTTATTTATCATACACTTGGTATGATCAACCAATATCCCTCACTCAGGTAATACAAGTATTTAAGGGCAGCAGTGATTTGTGCACTTGCATCAGGCACATACTCTTTGAGTCAGCCTGTGCACAGCCTCAGTGGTTTAGTGGTTCACGTGTCACAGTCTGAGCAGAGGTGTATGCCTGCATCTCCTGTGCCACACAGCTCTTTCCTATTCCCCTTTCCACATTCTTCCTTAAAAGAAAGACTCTGTCAGGCCAGTGCAACACCATCCTGGCTAAGAGCTGCTGTGCACCATGTACTGCTTTAATAGCCACTACAGTTCAGAAATATTTCAAGGTGTATTTTACTGTGTACAAGTAAAAGAACATACAACCTTTTCTTCTCTACCAGTAAGAAGCACTTTCTTCTTGTAAGAAAATTAGGAAGCATGCTTAAAATGTGATTAGGTTGACATTCAAAATTACTATTAGAAAAATCAGACAAGTAAAAAAAAGTAATTGATATCATTGGTAAGAAAATTTGTTCTTGAAATACAAATTTTACACAATAAACTAAAGAAACAAACAAACTCGGGGGTTGATACAAGGTCCAGGTATATAAATTTGACTGGATCACATCTTTAAAATATGGCCTCATAGTTATGTGTATATTACTATTAGAATCACACAGAAGTATTACAAAAGGGTCCCCAAAAAATAGAGAAACAGTGCTGGTATATATATCCTCCTGGATACTTCTCCAAGCATCATGTTACATACCTTTGCTATCCTGTCAGCTGTTTCTTTACAAAACTGAGTTGGGTTATCAAAATGTTGTATCAGATGAGGAAGTAGGCATAAGATGTTTAGGGGAAATCCTAAACACATACATAAACAGAGTTATAGGAGTCCTTAAGGTTTTTAATGACTTAATTTAACGTGAAGCTAGCCAGTATTTAAAGTTCCAACAGCAAGACACATACTTTCACACAGATATACAAATTATATATACACATACATTTATCTAAGTATGCATGTATGAACAATGTATATAGATATGTCTGTGTTAGGTATAAAAATGCATGATGAAAATAAAATCATCACTGGACCAATTAACCAAAACTACCATGAAACTGGATAGTTTTAGGCACTATGTCACATTGTTTCTAAAAATGTGTAAGTAGGGCTATTTGAGCTAGTTTGCACAAGATAATGAAAAAAAAAATACACAGCTCTTAAAACTCACTTGCAAACAACAGTCAATACATAAAGTTTACATGCAATCTTGCTCATGAGATAATCATAGTCTGTAATGTATTCCCTTTATGTAGCAGTGTAATACAGACAACTGCAGAAAGCATTTTACAGGAGCGTTTCTTTAAGGCAAAAGCACAATTACTACTGATTTTGACTCTACTTAATTCAATGAGAAAATAGATTTCTATCACATATTTACTAAAGTTACCTGCTAACTGAGAAGGATCCACCAAAGCATGCCGGGAAATTGTGATGAGTTTACTGAGGAGATGAACTGTCATTTCTTGTGTAGAGGCTGAAGTAAAGCCTTTCAGGAAAAGCTGCTGAAGGCCTGGAAAGTTATTCCATTTCAGTTTATTCTGCACCTCTTCTATCTTTTCCCGACTCTCTGATTTATCCAGAGGCATGTGAATAAGAAGCTTGTTGAGCAGCTTGAGAGCCAGCAGGTATTCATACTCATAATCTGACTCCAGCAACGAAGCTGCAATCCAAAATATGGTGGCCATCAAGTTGACAGGGTCAGTAGTGGGCTGCACATCATAGATCCCTCCCTCTCTCAGGGAGGAAAGGCTTCTAGTCCTTGCCAAACTTCCACCGTGATTTATCCTTCCATCCATTATATCCAGTGTGTTGCTCCGTCGCCGGTCACCTCTCCGCTCACTGATTAAATTCAGTCTCAAGGAATTACTCCTTGTATTGCTGTAGTATCCCAAACAACTGCCACTATTCATGGGACTTGTGCTTAGATTTATCTGTCCAGTGCTTTTCCTATTAGCTGCATACTTGTTTCCCATTACAGAATCATGGTATGAGGTTCTAAAATAAAATCAGTTTACATATTGTTACATGCCAAATATTTTAATAACAAAGAATTTTAATAACAAAGAAAAGAGGAAGGAGGGAAGGAGGAAAGAGACAGAGAGAGACAGAGAGAGACAGAGAGAGAGAGAGAGAGAGAGAGAGAGAAAGAAAGAAAGAAAGAAAAGCTACACAAATCACATACACATGCAGTATACCCTGTTTCATCATCCTAAGAGTATTATAATGCATGTAAACACAGGATTTCTGTATCTATTATTAAAATATCCTTATGGCATAAAGACAACACTGCAGTACCCTGTTATCTTTTCTACCAAATCTTTTTGTTACAATCCCAGAATACCATAAAATTACAGTAAAATTGGAAAAATTAGCCCATAGCATGTAAAAGATTATGTGTAAATGATGACCTAGCATCCCAACTTATTTAAAGCTGTGATAAAAGTAGGGAAATTAATGAATTAATACAATTATTACCATGCATTTGTCTGAGGTATCTAACCTAGGAAACCCAATACCTTCCTATTCTGATATAGAGAAATTGAATGTATTCCTAGAAATCTCAGCATTTTCAAAATCTTTGCAAGGGAATCAAACAAATACAGATGTCTGTACATTTAGGGATTTTTTTTCAGTTTGATAAAAAGTCATCAAGGTAACTACTCAAACAGTAATGAGACACACAAATGACTCAGACTGTTCAGTTACACTTTTTATATATGGACAACAAACTTGAGGCCTAAGACAGACCAACATTTGCAGAGCATTTAAATTCAAGAAGGTTAAGAAGAACTGACAATATTTCAGAACTGAGCCATAAGAAACTCCTTGAACTCCATTTTTACAAAATTAAATTGAACCCAAGAGGGTAAATCAGAAAGGCAATAAGATATCCTTTACAAGAAATCTAGATTCTTACAAGTTTTGCTTGAGGCAGAATGATAAAAACATACCAGAGCAAGCAATTTTGCAATATGGATACAATTATTCTGCAAAGATGACAAGAAATTATTTAATTACATTTATAATACAGATTTTTAATAATTCAAATGTAAAAAATGCATAATAAAGATTGACTAATAAAAGAACTTACTGAGAAAGGGCAGAAAGCAGATCATAATGCTTCATCGTTTCAGCCAATGTATCAATAGCAGATTCTAAAGTCAAAAGCAGCTCTATGACGAAACCCTGGGGAAAGCCACAGGCCATTATAAATTATGCAATATGCACAAGGAAGATCACAGAAAATCTACTAAGTAGTAATATAAAAATATAAAATCAGTAGCAGTAAACTAAATTATTTCATGCTTCAATTAGAACACAATCCTCACGAGACAGCTCAATTCAGCAGTATAGCTTCCAGACAAGGAAAAATTTCAATTTATTTATAAGCATTTACTGAATTAATTCTAGTTTGCACTTTTTTAAGGATGGATTGAAGGATGAAGTCATTCAGACTTATTCTGCAATATTAAAATATTAGATACACTCTTAAGATGTACAATGACACTAAGCTGAATAATTGTTAACACCTTATCAAATAAAGTTCTTAACAAAAGAAAACAAAAATAAATAATTTCTTATATGGCTGATCTCAGTATTCTCTAAAAATGAAGGAGGTGGTGTCTACAGTAAACAGATGTATCAAACTCTCTGAAAGAGCCTCTTGCTGTAGAAGAGAATGTGAACAACTTTTCCTCAGTTAATTAGGTGAAATTCAGGAAGTGTCATGATTAAAACTGTTTCATATTTGAAACACTTAAAAATAAAAAACAACTGAATGAAACAATGCTTTTAAATTTTGCTAATCATGCACGCACATCATTTAGACAGACTTAGTTTTCTAATAAAGTGGAAGCAAAATTTCAAATACCTGAGCTTCTTCTCCTGCATCTCCAACAGTTTCTACTAGTCTGGAGAGAACATCAGAAAGTGTAGATGGAGTGAGAGGCTGCTTCAGAGCCCTGAAAATCTGAAAGGACCTCCCAGCATAATGGCGAGAGGAGCACGAAAGAGCAGTTTGCAAAGCAACTTCACTGAGACGATGTTCCAATTGATATCCTCCTATGAAGGGAAATAAATAGTCAATTAACGCTTTATAAAAAACCAAATCCACTTGAATTTACTGAAGAGTAAATTGCCACAGTCATTCCCAAATTTAAAATATTCTCACATCCTCTACATTTTTCTCAACCAGTACTAGTCTCAAAAATCTTCACAGGAATATAAACATGTCTTCCAAATACTTAATGCTAGAGAGACTTGTAGGTAATAAAACATCTATGATTAGAATATTAACTGTTCACAATAAATTAATAAGATGTTTTATCTCATTCCTAAAATAAATATTTAAATATATATTTAAATCTGTCATAACAGAAACATGAAGTGAAGTGAGCAATACACAAGAAAACTATTATTTAGAAGCAGTAATTTCCTAGAGTGATTTTATAGATAATCTATGCATTTACATGCGTTAAAAAGTATTTATTTAGTTCACAGTCTTGCATATTTGATCATGCATGGTCTGTTTGCTAACATACCTGAGCTAGACTGTTTAAATATAGATACCACATGCTTTAAAAACACAGTTAACTGTTCAGCACTCTTTATATTAGGGTTCTTGGCTGAAACATCTTCATGATTCCAAAGTGGGCCTCTTTTTCTAAAAAATACAAAAATAGAGTAAACAGAATATAAAATGCAGCCTTTGTCCTTACTATTATTTAAATGAAATTTAAACCTTAAGGTTAATTGCAAAAGAATCTACTATGCACCACATAAAAGAAACCACCTAGAAGTGCAGGCATGAATTGGAAGGAATTTTGACAACTGACCAATATTACACATAGACAAGAAGTTAAGACAAAGTGAAAAGCAGTGTATGAGTTCCAATTGGAATAACTGGGTAAGAAAATGGAAGAGATGTTATAGTATATAACATATATAATAGATGGAAGGTATAGTTATAGTATAATAAATAGTTCTCTAAGAAAGAACCAGTACAACTACCACCATTATGCACTTCCTAACTTCCTTTCTTCCCAATTCATTTCCATCGATATGCCACACAATTATAAATTTAGGCTGAGGTAAAGCAAAAGTATCAAAGTATGGAGAAACAGGTAGGAATTCAGATTAACACCATCTCGAAAGCTTAATAAAACTGTCATACAAACTGTACAAATGTGGATGATTTTCCCAATGTCCTGTGCAACAAATTTGTCATTTTTGAATAGTCAGCTCTCTACTGCTAGGTAATCCCTAAACTGCACACAAATCTCTCTAATCATCTCAATGTATTCCTGCCCTAATTCAGAATAAAACATGGCAAAATACTTTTAAACAGACAGGACTTGAAAGGATGGTCAAAATTCTCTGAAAGTGTTGGAAAGTTAGAGTTTTTCATATGTGTATCACATAAAAACATTTACTTGTGATAAAACAGAGACAGAATTAAAAACCATGATGCTAAATGGTGAGAGGTTTGCCATTTTCCAGAAAATATGTCTTGACAAAAACAAAAATTGAAATCTTACCTTGAGGTAATAAATTCTATAAGAGTTTTCACTTTTTCATCCTGCTCTACTGAAATGTCAACCTCATTGAGGATTGTGGTGTGCAGTTGAGAAATGGCAGCACTTGTATTTCCTAAACTGATGCTAGAAGAGGTAGAACTTGAACTAAGTCCTGAGTCTGTCATTGGGGAGGGCTGGTAATCAGGTATAAAATCATGAACACCTGCTGAAATTGAAACAAGATGATTATGCACTTTTAAGTTGACAGTTAATATTAAATATATCAAAAGAAAAAATAGCCCTCTAAAAAGATCAATAACTTAGTAAATGTAATGAGAATACTTAAAAGAGAATAAATCAATGGATGCAATAATTTCAAAGAAATCAACAAATCTCATATATCCAAATTCTTCACATGACTTATCTGAACTTTAATTGGGAACTGCTAGATCCCTTTTTAAAACCCCTCTATTATCCTTGATTTTGTATTAATTGTATCAGAGCTCATCAGCTTCTGAGGCATCTCAACTTAATTTTAAAAATTATACAGAATATTTCTTACTAATGAGCAGGCTTTTTTTGGTAAAACCCAGTCCCACTGTAACTGACAGTACTTGAAATCAGTGAACACTGAGTATTATCTAATGAATGGACTATGAGCAGAGCCCCTGTGGCTGCACAAAGTTTCTCTGACGTTAGCTTAATCTTGTGGCCAGAAGATTTTTCTCTTCCATATAAAGAATCACGTGACAATAAAATACAACTGCAGTGACTGCTCACATTGCCCTTCCATCCATCTATGAAGGGCTGAAGGAAAGTTAACTACCAAGGAAAACTGGCCAGGCCTTTGACTGCAGCACTTGTATTTAAAGAAGTGTAAGACTCACTAACCCACCACAGATTTTCACTATAGAACCACAGAGTTTGGACTGGGGTATTTGAGCTTAGCCACCTCAAATAAAATTTGTCTAACCTTGTGCTAGGTGTGCATATCTGTAAACACCTTATCCTAATCTCTAGCTGGAAATGTTTGATGCTGACCTTATTCTAGTTTCTATCAAACTATTTTTTATTGTGTCCTGTTTATTTAGATAGTTTTATCCAAGCCCTTAAAGATTAGGAAGGGAATGGTGGTTTTTATATGCCACTGTGTAAATGCACCATTAAAGTTCTGCTAAACAGATTCCTGTAAAATAATCCTTCCACTATACACAGTGGAATTTAATTCCTCATTGCTACAAAAAACCAAATTCACAAATCAGACAACTACTTTTGCAAAGTAATAAAGCCATTGCTGATGTGAACAAAAGAGAACAAACAACTGTATGGCAATATGCTGCCACCTACTGAAATAATATGAAGTACTAAATTTAAAAAAACCACAAAGAAGTATTTTAATAGAAACTACAATACAGTCTCACCATCAAAATATTCCCTTCACAAAGAGATACATAGAAATATAAAGTACACGTACAATTACAATATTGTAAAGTTAAAGGGAATATTAAAAAGTCATATCTCAAAAAATATTCTGATAGCCAATAAAGAATGCAATCACAGCTGACAAAACTTGGACATTTTAACTTGCTATAAACAAGTAAGAGATGTATCTTCTTGGTTTTTATTTTCAAAGGCATCATGAAAACAGCTGTATTAAAGTTCCAAAACACAGATCTCCCTCTTTGATTTCCACTACTATTCCTCATACAACTGTGCTCCCAACTCTGATGACTGAGCACAAAGTGCCAATGAGAACTCTATTCATTTTGACTTCATTAATTAAAATTTCATTAGATTAAAATCCAAAGAAATAAATTGTAATGCCAAGGCCTCAGGAAAATATTTGCAAGAAATGTGCAAGAAAAACAACAGAAATCTTATTAATGCCTGTAATAAACAGGTAACTTCCCATGTCATTTTAACAAGCAACATGTAATAAATCAAAAGCATACCTGTGAAAGTGTAATCTAAATGGGTAGTTTGTTTGACAGTAAGCACCCTGGACTCGTTGAACTCTCTGTTTCTGAGTAGGACAGAAGCAACAGACTGGACATTACTGCCAGAGCCCATCACTATCAGTAGATGCAAAAGTAGTCGCTTACAATGCTCATAGACTTCAGGGTGACCGTGGTCAAAACCTAACACAAAAGGAAAACAGCGAGGCTTTATGATATTCAAAGGGCACATTGAATTACATTATTTAAAAAACAGCAGTATTCAAATTGGTTTTCTATACTTTATCAAGTAACAGATATAGAATTCTCTAAACAATATTTTTTCAGTGTTTCAATATAGAAACAGCAGCATATATTTTAACAAACAGTATGTTGATCAGACAAAAATATATCTGATAATCCCATGCAAGTACATGGGATAAAGTACAAAGTAATTTTAAGTAAGAACTTCATTTGCGTTCTGTATGAAAATTATTAAATTCAGAAACAGAAAGGAAAACATTGCCTTTTACTGTGTCTTCTACAAGAGGTAAAAGTGACTCCTAAACAAAGTGCCTTAAAACAACTCCAAAAAATCTACATTATACTAATTAAGCTGAAAGACATTTAATTGAATTTTTTAAAAATACTGTAAATAGTATCAAATTAATGCCATTTCAATACAATGGCAAAAATTAATTTAAATATCAAGAACAGCTGAGAATTGCTCAAGTTTCTATAAGTATTTCTGTAAGAAGTTAGTTACCTATAAAAATTGCATGAAGCAAAAGATGCAAGTATCCTCCCCATTCCACCTTTACACTGTGGTCAACTATCAAATCAGTCAAAAGAATCACTGCTATATTGCATCTAAAACAAAAAAATAGTATGTTAGAAGAATGTAACAGGAACTTCACAAAGAGCTACAAAGAGCTTCATATACTTCTAACTTGTATTCTTCAGTCTATAAACATTCACAAAGCTGTGTTATAAGGCAAAAGATGAAGGCTAATAATAAAAATAGAAAAATTTTAATCCTCCAGATTAAAAGCTTGGGTAATCTTAAATTGCTGTACACACAGAAAACAAATGTATTATTAACTGCCCTTTAATCTGCTATCTTCAAATGACTGTATTTGTGCAACACAAATGAAAACATAAAGAACTGCCACTGGCATTGCCAAAACACCTACCTGTGAAGTGACATGCCCGGAGGAGAAGTTTCAGGCAAGTAATCCACCAGTGGTGACCAGCAACCTCCAGAAGGTGGGAAAGGGAGAGGCTCTCCTTGATTGTGCTCCATCACCTTCAACCGCCAGTTGGAATAGAGAGGCATTGAATCACCTAACACAACAGAAAATTAAACCAGAAATATATTTACAATGCATATTTCTGTATGTTACAGCCTTCTGAAGAAGTATTTTTAAATTCTTGAAAAGTTGAGATCTAGGAGAGGGGAAGGGGAGCCAGCTGTAAACAGTAGCTGGACACAGTGTTTTGAAAGAAGTATTATTTCTTTTAGTATAAGGATGATTCTACAGAAGTTGCACACATAACAGAGTAAGGTGTTTTTGAATAGGTTCATAAAACTTATGATAAAAGGCAAAGTGATCTGATGTAATTTCCTTGAATTTCAAACCTCATGCCAGATAGGAAGTTAATTAAGGCTCAGCCCTAAGATTTAACTGAACTCATCTTGAATAGTGTTTCATTATAGGCTAAGGAAGTATTCATCAAGAGCACATCTTTATAGGTCCCACAGCAAAACCCCACCAGTGCTATCTGCCAGATAATGCTGGCCTGATCCATGGGTAACTTGGAAGTTGCCACTTTTACAACAGCATAGCCAATCCCACTGGTTGATAATCTCTCACTGCTCAGAAAATCAGTAAATTTGTCAAGAAAGCACAGAAAGACATTTAGTTTTTTATTTAGCAAGCTTCAAAAGTGCAAGAAAAACTTCACCTGTTTGGTATGAGAGTATACTGTGTTAACACACCCAAAATGCTTTACTGGTTTAAAAGTTGTTTTGGACTTCAGAACTGTCAGTCAAGACTAGAAACAAGAAAATTGCTTCAACAGTTCTATGTTTCAGTGATTCTACCAGCTCTGTTTGTAAGTATAGCTGCAGAAGTTTCAGATGTTCACACATGAATCAGCTCATTATCACCTTCTTCAACGGAAATGACAAACTCCTTACTGATGGAATATGGGATATATCATCAAGATACTCAGTGTTGCTATCACAAACAGCAAACAAATCCAAAAGTGACTGTAACTGTGATTCTGGATAATGCCTATCCATGCAGTAATAAACATTCTGGGTGACCAGAAGCCATTAACCTGTTACGGACCCAAAGTTTAGAAGATTCTGCATTAGTATGTCCAGCCCTTACAACAATCTCTGTAGAGGACATTAGGTTTCACCTCCTTAGCAGAGGCACTAAGAATATTCATGTTCATATATGAATACGAACATATATACAAATTCACTCTAATCTTCACATTGCGCAAATAATCAGTCACTGAAGAGTGCATCAGAAGATCCTAATGGACTCTTGTTGCTTCAATACAGCATGGACAGGATAGGTTCCATACTGACATCTAAAGCTCAAAATGCAGAAGTTCACCTCCTGTTGTTCAGTCATACAAGAAAATTAAGGAAAAGGCAGTGTTGCACTGTGTGCTGTAACATACCCAAAGTACTTACCTGGTAGTAAAATCAACAGTCAATAAAAAATTGAGTGAAACCTAAGTCTGTGGGACCACTTCCATGACTGAAATATATCTGATTATCCCATGCAAGGTGAAGTATAAAGTCATTGAAATTACTAACAACCTGTTAGCTGAAACAAAAGTTTCAGTGAAACAACTCTTCCGACCAAGCACACAGAACCCACTAATGTAACACATCATTTACTGTCTGACCACTGTCCTCATTTTTGCCTGATTACATGACCTTTTTTGCTTTCTGTAGCACTGCCATGGCGATTCGTATCTTAGGCATTGGTGCAAAAGTAGCCACAGTTAATAAGCCTCTGTTAAGGAAATCTTTGCAAATGCATAATGGAGTTTCAGAAGAAATTTTTACCTCTTTCCATACCTCTGCATCTCAGTGGAAAAAAAAACAACAAAATAGATCACAAAAAATAACTCAAGACACGTTTTCAGAACAATCTTGGAAATTAGATGTACATAAAGAGAACTTTTTTCCCTGCTATATTTTCCTTTGCTATGGATTAAAAAAAGTTTAGTATCCTTTTTTTTTGAATAAGTCAAGGAATGCTATCATTTAAAAGAACAATTACTTGCAATTTTCTTTTTTTAAAAAACTTCTTTTCCATCGCCTTTTTTTAAATCTCATCTTCATGCTGCTCATCTCTGTTTCTTGTGCCTAACTGTCGAAGGAAATAGAGTAAAACCATTTCATTCAGGAAGATGTTCACAACTCACTCAAGAGGATAACAGAAAGAACAAAGCATATTATCTTCCTTGAATATTTTATTGCAGTTGAATGTATGCTAGACTTCCATAGTAGTAATAAGATGGAGGAAGATAAAAAAACCCTTGATATTTAATAAGTTTATGCAAAAAACATTGATAATGCTCATTTCTTTATGTTCCACAACCTTCAGCTGAAATATTGACTTGTGAAAATTCTGTGTGCTATTCATAGAAATATTTTAAAATAAAGAATATTACTTTTTTCCTCTTCATATGATCCTCCAGAGCTGCTGCTGTAGCGAGATTCCAGTCTGTGGTGCTGGCGGTTTAAGTTGCTGTTCAACCCGCTGTAGATGTCTAGGTGTGCGTAACTGTAGGTGCAAATAAAGCAGAATTAGTAACTGACGTTCTGTAACAAACACTAATCAGGGTCTCTCAGGAAAACTGTATTTCTGCAAAACTCCTTTAGAAAAAACAATTCATCTTACAAGGATAATCAACATGATGCCAAAGCACCTCAGCCATGTAAGACATACCTTCTCAAGCAACACCAGATAAGGGGATTCAAAAAGATTATCCACTATAAATTGTATTTCTGTTCCATCATTTTCACTAACATTTAAGCACATTAAAATAACTGTTACCATTTTACATAAGTTCTTCTCAGTCTAGAACAAAATAAGGAAATCCATATGTGATCTGTCAGAGACATATGCATGTATACACACACGGTGTCCAAGATCCTACCTTGCTAATCTGATAAAACTATAAAGAAATCAGATAAATTAGAGTGCTAAAGCACCATTTCCAAACTGTTTCTATATTTCTCTCCTTTTGGCAAGTCCAAGATGTACAGGGTACATCTTATCAAGAAGCATATACTCCCGGCAGGTTTAAGACAACCCTACAGTATATGCTAAAACTCACAGAGACTTTCAAAACTGCCTTCATTACTTTACAAGTTTCTTCAGCTTGAGCCCCCATAGCAGCCAAGTCCTTGTCTGTGCCTTGCTCAGCTGAATTCTGAATGACGCCTTGCATTCCAGGTTTCTGTGATTTACTATCATACAGCTCACCCCAATTCAATTTAAGTATTGGGGTTGCCTCTACCAATATATTTACTATTCTAATTATATTGATATAATTATCCTAAAGAAGGAAAGAAAGTGTGCAACTAGGAAGTTATATCAGAACTGTAATTATTAAAGTTCTCAAACAAGCTGTCAGAAACTCATTTGCGAACTTATGACATCGTTCCTACTTGACAGTAATGGCAGACGTGCACACTTTGCTCATGCTAATCACAGAGTCTCCACTCCCTCTTCACTTGAAGGTTAGCTATCCATATTAACACAAAATGACAGCATGCCCACACTCAGTTACTGCTGAGCTCCAAGTACACAGCCTAAGTCTGTATCAACTGTTTGCTTTCCACCAGCCTCACAGTGTCTGACAAATTTCTCCAAAAGATTATGTTTAAATAGCTCAAAAATTAGGGAGGGAGAAATCTGTTTTAAAGTTAGCTGTAAAGTATCTTGACACAGATACCAGGCATCCAAATACCCTAGTTAGGGAAAATAAACTAGCAACACATAGGCAGTGTTCATTTCCAGTGAGGTAATAAATCTGGAAGTCATAAAATCACATAATTACTTGGATTGGAAGGGACCTTAAAGATCATTTGGTTCCAACCCCCTGCCAAGGCAGGAACACCTTCCACTAGACCAGGTTGCTCAGAGCTCTATCCAGCTTGGCCTTGAACATTTCCAGAGATGGGGCATCCACTTTTCTGGGCAATATGTTCCAGTGTCTCACCAACCCCACCTCACAGTACAATTGCCCTCATGTGAACATACACAGTCCAGTGTTAACAGTAGTTACTTCAGGCACCACCAACAATATAACTGCAAGCAATACAATGCCTGACCTGGACTGGAGTTCAAATTACAGTTGAGGCTGCTAGTGTTAATCCCAAATAGTATTCCAGTTCTGTTGACATGCATGCCATTACATGGAATGTAATCCCTGCAATGAAGACATAGCTGGAGCTGCTGAGATGGGAGTCTTTCAAGTACCTAGAAGGAATTTCCTGTGATTCAACTAGAACTGCTCTTTGAGGAGATACTTACTTCTCTTCAATACTGTCTTTCATGTGTTTACTGTCAGGATTGCCATCTGCGGGAGCCACCATTGTATTGCTACTAGAAGTGGTACCTGTGAATTATGGACAAGGAAAAAGGTTGGTCAATAAAATGGAAAAGTAGTCTTAAGCACTACAAGATCACCCTTATTTACTGGTCCTTGCCCAGAGCCCTAATCAGGTTTATTCTACAGCAACTGGCACAAATACAAACTGAGCCATACTTTCACATGCAATAAAGGATTGTGAGCTGCTACCATAATTTCATTAACCAGAAAAAAAAAATTATCTATTCCAGGAATCTCTAACTCTTCAATGTAAATTAAGTAGAAAGTTTTTTAAGCAGTTTCTAGAGACCTATTTCCTTTTTTGCTGTATTATACATCTCGCAGTAATCTGCAAAATGTAGTTGGACTTTGTTATCCAGTTAATTCAAACCACAAACTCATTAAGGATTAAAACCTAATAGCCTGTGGTGCAGCTTTTAACAATTCTCTTTAGAAATTTGCAAGCATCACATTGAACCGACAGCCCCATCTGGAAGCAATTTTGTACCCTTCCAGCTTTTGCTATTCTGAATTACATTAAGTGCAAGAGCCCCAGATTGTTTTTCACATTTTTTAAACACTTCCAAGAACAAGTGCCAATGCATCCACCTTGTGATCAAGATAACACCATGTGATAGGTCCAGGCTGCTTCACAGTATTGACAAATTTTCAGCACAAAAGTTAAGGCCTTGCTTAGATTCCCTCCCCACATCTGTGTCTTTTGCAGCTCAATTTGACAGATGGAAACTGTACCAAAACAAGACTGCTTTTCCCCACATTTCTCAGCATGTTCTTGGATTGAAGTATGAGGTAGACACTTTTGATATGTTCAGCACTTTGGGGGGTTTTTGATGATTGGTCTATTGTTAATAATTTCTAGATAAATTTTCCTAAGTAAGTGAACTTAAATCTTGAAACAAGTCCTGTGGATGCAGTTTGTGTCTGTAACAGAACTTCAAATGCAATAACTTAGATGGATTTAAAATTATATACATTTTCCCCATGGTTTTACTGACTAAACATCAAAGTTATATAATGAAGGTAAACAGTGCAAGGTCTCTGAACACAGATGAAGTCTGATGCACACATTAAGACAAACCTGTCCCTTGTGAACCTATCAGATGTTCTTCAGTAAGAACTCTGGGTACACCAAAATCTGCAGATACTGTAAAACAAACTTTTAACCTGTTTTTTAGATACAGAACCTTGCACTCCTACAGAATATTTACAAATGCAGTCCAGTGGCATAACTAATTGACAGCAGCATGTTTATAATTATCAATAATAAGAGTTTAAATGAGTGAAGTCAGTAAATGTTTACCTGAAGTGACAGAAGGGATTTTGTAACTGGATGTAATGCGGTAATATGGTGGATTATCCATATGGGTGACTCCTGAACTGACAGGATCCGTAAGCTGAAGTTCACTCACCAGCTCTTCTAGTAGTTGCATTGTTTTGTCTCTACCCAAATAAACAATTACTTTCTTTACCTGCAATAAAAAACACATATATATAAATATTTATTTATTTATATGAAAATATTTGAATACCACAACTTGTTAGAATCAGTATCTACCTGCACTGCAAGCAACGATACATGAAACTTACTTCAGTTCTAAAAGCAACCAAAGTTGCTTTTCTAGCTGTCAACAGCAGGAAGCATGGGGAATATATCACAATAGTAAGAAAGTAAATTTTCTGTGTTCCAGTCTTCTGACAATAAAGTTTGAAAGTATGCTTCTGAAAATCATTTAAGCAAAAGATACTCTTACAAAGGTTTTAGCAGCACCTGAGACCAACACTGGAATGAATGTATTCTGATATAATTTCTTTTGATATTTCACAGTTCTGTTCCATGCTATTTCTTTTCCTGCATATTATCATATTTTTCTTCATGCTATCCTGCAGTGCTCTCACATACATTTTCACATAAAATAAAATTGTTTTGAGGGTGCTTGGGATGGTTTGTGGGGTTTTTTTGTATAATATTGGTCATGAAAGAATGATGCTCTGCAGGGTGTAACTGGTGCTTTATTTTCCTGTATTATCTGTCTGCTTTTCAGGAATATACTAAATTATAGCATGAGAAAAAAATTGTTCAGTGTGTACTCTTAATAAAATTAATCCAAGTTTACCTATCAAACTCTGAAGATTACTTTGTATGACAAAAGAACATGCTAAGACACATGTGGAATTTTAGTAACTTTTTTACATTTTTATTATTTAATCACTTAATAATATCTATGGTCTTCATATAGTCCTACAATCATTTAATTAATGACAAATTAATTAATTTAATTGATTCTGTAATTTTGACATAGATGTCCAAAGTAATGCAAACAAAAGAACTGAATTTGATTTGTTCATAGTATTAGTGGTCGTAAAATACAGGGTGGAGATTTTGATACTATCAATCCAACCTCACATTTTTATTTGGTGATCTTTGCTGCCAGACATACTAATTTTTAAAATATCAATAAGCACCAATGAGAGATCTGTCACATACTCACATAAGGCAAAAGGCTGGGTTCACTGTTCACTCCACAAATACTGATCAAGAAGTGCAAAATTATTTTCAGATTCTTTGGCCAGCTGTCTGCCAAAGTAGTCCAGACATTTTCTATCTCTGACCAAGCCACTTCATCACCATACTAGAAAACAAAATAAATGTATGTCCTGAAAACTTCATCAGAAAACACTGTACTCAGAAATTATCTGCACTGATCAAGTGAAACAGGCTCTAGAAAAAAGAGACATAAATCTTGGAGGAAACTGTTGCCTTTTTAATGTTCCAGAATGATGCTTTCACGTGTTTTTTTAAAAACCTTTTCTGGAAATAGCTTTTTCTTCTATAGATATAATTGTATAAAAATATATCTAAAGATATGTGTACATATTTTATATCCCATTGATATATAATACATTAGACTGAGGAAGCTGGGCCTTTCTAGTCTAGAGAAGACTGAGAGGGGAGGGTCTCATTAATATATACATATAAGTATCTCAAAGGCCAAGAGGATGGTGCCAGACTCCTTTGGGTGGTGCCCAGCGACAGGATGAGGAGCAATGGGCATACACTAACACACAAGAAGTTCCATCTCAACATGAAGAAGAATTTCTTTCCATAGAGGGTGGAGAGCCCTGCAACAGGCTGCTGAGGGAGGTCACGAAGCCTCCTTCTCTGGAGACCAAAAACCCACCTAGACAAGTTCCTGTGTAACATGCTCAGGGTGACCCTCCTTTGGCAGGAGGGTTGGTCCTGATGATCTCCTGAGGTCCCTTTCAACTCTAACAATTCTGTGCAATTTAACAGAGACCCAGTCTCCCAGTTGCTGAAAATACTGAATAAAACTCCATGGACCACACACTGACAAGAGCTTTTAATTGATAGTTCAAAACATGATCTCTCATCACTAAGATTCTTATTGACAGGAGCATTGCACGTGAGCAATACTTCTCTGTTGGAAGTAGCTATGATAGGAAGAAGGAGAGTCAATCAGGTAGCAAGAGAGGTTCCAAAACTCCACTTTGAGATCGTAGGTACACAGCAGTTAGGTATTCTCTATCCAGCTAGACATCTATATTGCAAAACATTAGTTATATACTGTCACTATACATAACAATTATACATAACAATTACTATGACATTTATGTTATATATTACATATTTCTTGGAATACCTCAAAACTGTAGGGTATAGTTTGGGTATACAAAGCACCTCCACAAATATAAACAGTACCTCTTGAAAGCTTGGTGACATATCATCTCTGAACAGTATTTTCCTGCATCCTAAACAGAACAATCCACTGAAAGAAGATAAGCACGTAAGTAATTAATTTTACCTTTGCCGTCATGTACATCAGATTGTTCAGAACCATAGCTGTAGCCTGTGGTGACCCCCAGCCTTCTCCTCGTAGCCATCGTCTGCTGTTCACCATCATTTCCCTGTCCTTCAGAGAATCTTCTTCATCTTCATCTTGCCGACGAATGGTTGGCAAAGGTTTCAAGTCCACCAACTCAATATTGTTCATCCATGGCAGCAGATAATGCAGCATCACCTGTCTCCCAGCTGGGTGAGCTGTTTGGATTCTCTGACTCACTTCTGCCATTCAAAAATTAGGTACGTACACGAATTCCAAATCAATAATGAGAACTGGCTTGGTGATAACAACAATCATGAACCCAGCACACCATACTGATATAATGTCATGCTGAAACAGATGCATTTTTTTTGTTTAGCTGACTAGTGCCATTTCATAATGATAAAGTCTACAGTCTTCAGCAGAGCTAACTGAAGACACTGCTGACAAACAGTATGATGTAGAAATCACATTAGTATGCATATATATATATATATATATATATATATATATATATATATATATATATATATATATATGCATGTATATGTGTGTGTGTACATATATTCCTGGAATTGAAGGAGGGAACTGAAAAACCTATGGCATGAAAATGTACCAAGTTTGGCAAAAAAACACTTAAAATTTTTTCTTCCTTATATTAGTCCTAGTAGGTTTTTTTTTAATTTATGTAATAGGTTATTATTCTACAATTGTTTAAAAATGCTGCAGAATAATATATTTAAGCAATCTACAATAAATAACACACTAAAGGGAACAATGAAAGAATTTTTTTTTTAAATTGCAAATTATTTCTATAATGTGATTTTCCATGGTTATTAGAAAGTCAGTAAAATATTTTTGATTCATGTTTTTTCACCTTGAATATATTTCAAAACACAAGTGAACAAAAACTGTCACTTGGTAGGCTTTTTTGTCTCTATTCAGTTTGATGATGTTGGTGTCCCGATTTTAGTGAATTACATATAAATCAGTTATTGAAAAATAAGAATGACACATTTTGTACAATGCTTTTGACTTGATGAAGTTTTTTGTTTTGTTTTAAAATCATACCTGAGAAGATAGCAAGTGTCAGCTCAGGATAAGTCCTTGCTAATTCTTCTGACAGTTGATAATAGGACATAGAATACAAATGTGGTAAAGGAGAAGGCTGTCCCAAAACCCCATCCATCCGCTGAACTTCCAGTTTGTGAGCATAACGGAACATCTTTGGTTCCAAAATCTACAACAGTAATGTTCAGAATTTGAAGCTAAGTATAGAGCTACTGTAGAAATTTTTATACAAAAATCACTTTTTAAGTTAATGCATCTATTCTCAGTTCATGTTTCTTATCTATGCAGATCTCCATACACCTACAGCATTTGCTGACATGGTGGTAAATTAATAGAAGACTAGCTAAGATACATTCTACGTGATGAGTTTCCAGCAATAAAGTTCCAAAACTTGCTTTCACAAAATACCATCTTAAATACAAATTTATCTATAAAGAAATGCAAAATACTATTTAACATTTGCATTTCCAAACAACACCAATTTTTGCTCATCTATGAGACATGGACAGGAACAACACAATCTCTGATGTGGTAGAGATGCAGCAGGAGGCTGAAGCATTCTGATACTTTAAAAATCAATTTCGGTTGATTTTGACAAGTAGTGTCCATGTGAGAAGAGAGATGGGGATGATACATCAATAAGGGTGTGACTTCAGCGGGGACTTCACTGTTGAATTCAGCTGACCAAAAAACCTTAAAAAACATCTCCAAGACTTAAGGTCTGAGCTACTATCAGCACAGATTTTTAAACACTAATGTGACCTTAAGTTTACCCCTAAATGACCTCAGAAAGGAATATACAAAAGTAAATTAAATGGGTAACAAGATCTTCACTGTCATCTCTCCACATGGACAGATGAAAAAATGTTTGGTAATAGTGCAAAAATCAGAAAACTGACAGCTACCCCAGCAGACAGAGAAGGCTTGGGAAGGAATGTGCTTCTCTCTGAGGTGCCTTTGGACAAAGGGAGCTATGTATCACTCAGTTTCAGGGACAAATCAAGAGAGTCCTGATTTAGGTTGTTTCCTGAAAAAGCAGGTACTATGAAAATACAGGTCTTGAGTGCATGGAAACAGGCAGACTTTCAGGAAAGTCTATATGTGCCAGCTAAGGATCTGGTTTAACTATGTACTAAAATAGAGAAGAAAAAAAACAACATTGTTTTTCAATTTCCTTACTGAAGACAACTAAATAAAACCAGATTTTTTTTAATATATAGGACAATTATTATTTTAAAAGAAAAAAAAAATCAGAATTAGCTTACAAACCTGCAATAGTTGCATAGCAACTTCATAGATAGCCCTAGTAGAATCAGCTGCTTTAAACAGTATGAGATTCAGGAGGGTCACTGTATCACACTGGTAATCCCTATGAAAGAATGGCAAGTATGAAAAAAATAAAATTACATTTGGTTTTCTAAGATTTGATTTTATTTAAGTTTAATTTACAAGGAACATGATAGGTAACAATAATATTTTGAGAAGTTTCTCTAGGAACTCAGACACACAAACAGGGATGATCTGTTACCTCTATGGAAGCAAAACCCACAGTTCTACATAAAAGCACACTGAAAATGGAATTTTTAAAGCTTTGAAAAATGCTATAGCACCTGTTTTGGAACACGTTGGCTATGGCTTTAAAGCAGCCAGCTGCTACCCGCTTGGAACCTGTGTAACACCGGTCAACGGCCCAGTACATGAGGTTACTCTGGTCAGGATTGAGTTCCAAGAGC
This sequence comes from Molothrus aeneus, assembly GCF_037042795.1. Taxonomy (NCBI): domain Eukaryota; kingdom Metazoa; phylum Chordata; class Aves; order Passeriformes; family Icteridae; genus Molothrus; species Molothrus aeneus. The sequence continues at coordinate 47,267,770 of NC_089649.1, read as the reverse complement.
AGCATCACTGCCTCACAGCCCAGCTGGTGAACCTAGAGAACAATAAATATATTATGTAAAAATGTAGAAAAAAAGACTAACTTACAAAATGGCATAAAATAGGAAAACAACTATTTAAGAAAGCTGAAACCTTTGGGAACATGAAATCTTTTTCATCCAAAACCAATGACACCATAGACTAAAGTAGCAGCAGATAATTCTATCACACTGTTACTGTTCAACTTGTACACAGTCATAAATTACTGACACAAATAACTAGAGCTCTATTGACTTTTTTTCCCCTTCAGTTCCAAGGCTAGCTTGAGCTTTTCTGTCTCACACCGAAACACTGCCCTGAAAGCACTAGATACAAAGAAGCATTTAAAGACAAGCAAGAATTCCAGTGGGATACAAGGGATACATCTGCATGGAGACTTGCATCTTTCCTGGACTCAAAGTAGCCCACAGGTGCTGTATTTTTATGTAGTCCAAGCGTTATAGGGCAATGAGGTCCTACCTTTAAAGCTTACCTTGCTGTTCAGATGAAAAGCTTGATCTTACTAACTCCAAAGGACCCCAAGGAACTCTACAGTCTCACAAGAGTTCATGTTCAAAATCTCATATCTTTTAAATTTTGGAGCACCTGACTTATTACTACAACTTAAGTGGTTGTAGTAATAAGTCAGGTGCTGGTCAGTTAAGTTGGTCACTTTATAAACAATATACAGTGCTTCACCCCTTGTCCTTTCCTCTTCAATTCTGTTTCTCTTGGTGTCTGATTAGGGACCACCTTCCTCAACAGGGTGAATACATGTGAAGGACAGTGCAAAACCCTGTGCTACTAAAACAGCTTTGAGCTTAAGTAGAACACTTAGGCAAATCTGTCTGCAAACTCACTAAAACATGTGTTTGAGGCACTGATAGTTGCAAAGTGATGTTGACATTGCTTGTATTACCTTTTTATCTTGTGAATCCAAAATATTATCCAGCCATTTGTATAAATAGCCATCAGATGAAAGCCCAACATTGTCTGCAACAGGGCCACAACACAGTACAGCAGACATAGCCTTTGGAAAGCAATGAAAAACACGTTTTAATAACTCAGATACAGGAACTGCTCTTGCTCAGTCCACTAAAGTATCAGATAACTAAATACTAACCTGTTAAGAGAGAAAGACCAAGGGCAATAAAAAATGTTTAACATTTTATTCAAGAAATTATGAAATCATATTTTCCTCAACTTTCAAATACAAGGAAGGGTCAATACTAAAATGCTGACATATTGAAGAGTTAATACACCATTAACCAGTTTCATTGCTAATTTACATTTAGATGAAAGCCTTTAACTTAAGCAAATGAGAACTAAAGTGAGGAAGTGAACATTCAGTAGTGATTATAAGAAATTTCAAAAGCAAGTGCAATAGTCACAGTATGGGAAAAGCTGAACTGACATAAATACACATGTAAACAGAAGGAATAAAAAGGTGCTAAAACATGGATGTGAAAACCACATCTAAAAGCCCAAATGTTGAATTTGCATCATGTTGACATAACAATCTATTTCCAAAATTCAGAAGTGTTAAAATACCTTTAATGCACAGTATTGGTGTCTGTTTATTCGCATGTTTCTATCACTGTATCTGTCCAGGGGAGTAAACATGATACTAAAAGGGCCTGCCCAGTGACTGAACAGCATAAATAGACTGTGGCGTAGACTCTGCTGTGGAAAGACACTTCTTCTCTGGTGAACTGTAAGAAATACACACAGTTATACACACTCCTCCTGTAATTCTTTAAGATAAAGCATGTAATGCAAACAGACCCAAACTATGAATATAAAAGGAAAAATCCCTGTAAAGATCCACCATTATTTTAACACCATAATGCCTGGATGCAGATTGACTATTGTCCTGTTTAATGCCAGTAGTGTACAAGAATAAGTTATTTATTAGTACACAGAACTCAAATACATAAACAATCAACAGGACTTTGCCAAACAGTACCAAAATCTCTTAAAACTAATACTGCTAAAGTTATACTCAAAAATGATGTCACTAATTATTTTAATAAAAGTATTCTGAAAGTTCAGATAAGAAGTGTCTTTTGGTTTAGTTTCTGTTTGGTTGGTTTGTTTTTTTTTAAATATACTGCATATTAAATAATCAGTAATCAGAAGTTACATTTTTACATACCTGGAACATTTTGGATGATATTTGCCACTAAGGCACTAAAATGGCATCGGATATCTTTCAATGTATCAGAATCCTTTTCATTTTCTGCTTCTAGGAGTTGTCTTGTTAGATCAACATACTCAAGTAAAGTGTTGTTGAGGGAATGTGTTTCATTATCAAGGCCACCACTTGCACTGAACAAATAAAGTAAATTTAGAAAATCAAAGAGCACAGTAATTACATATAACATTTGAATAACATCATTATGTTTTTTTATCTTTAAAAAACCCTACACTCTCATCACTGCAAATACTTAATTCAAAGTAATTTCTTCATCCAGCTTCTACTTCAGCAATGCAGTAAAAAACTCCAGTGAAAGCAAACTAAGAATCAAACCTAATTATCTGAAGTCACTTATCCTTCCACAAAACTAGCTTTTTTACTGGGGACAAGTGTTAACTAAAATCTTCAAACATGAAGTCTCTTCCCCCTCCCCTTGTGAGAACTTTAAAAGATAAGGGAAAGAATGGTTTTAATAGTTGGATTCTATAATAACAGCATGCTGATAGACATTTCAGCAATGCTTCTGAGGCAATTTTCTGAAATACACTTGAAGGTTGAGAATTTCACGCATATATTGTTACGGCTGACAAATACATATCTAAGTATCATTGTCAAATTGTGGGGGGAAGGAGTCAACCATCTCCTAGACTACTTGCTCTTACACAATTCCACATGCATAGGAAAAAATTTCCTAGGGACTTTTGTAAAACATATGCCAAAACTTCTTTCAAAGTGTCCCTACACAAGCAGGGTAAACTGAGGAAAAAAAACCAACTGAGTTAACATTCTCCATCCTTCAGAAGTCCAACATTAATGAGCAGCAGCCTTCTCTGCATAGGATGTGCTGACTAGCACCAGCACTCCAAGTAAGGCAGAAGTTCCTGAATTATCACAGAACAGTTACAATTTGCACAAGTGGTGCAATGTTTGAGCACACACAAACAAAAGGGACCATGATGTACTGCCTGTTCAAAGTATGGGGAACAGTAACATCTTAAATAAAACATAGAACACAGTGACAAAGAACATGGGAGCGAGAGGGATTAGAAAACCAGCAAAATTCTGAGTTTTATAACCCCATGTCTATTTATTTAGTGGTATACTGAAACTCACTGATGAATTTTGCATGCTTGTTTTACTGAGTCATAGTCAGTGACAACCCACGAACACCAAGAATTTCTCATGTGTGCTGCCCCTACCTGTGACTAATGACACCAGCATCTGCCAACAGTTCAAATATTCGCACTAGTTGTACTCGTAAAATATCTCGACGCCTGCGCCGTTTCATGTTCTGTCCATCAGAGGAAACAAAAAATTACATGAAGCAGAGGAAAAACTAAGTGGAAAACCAGAGTAGAATATAAAAGCGTTATTATATCCGTACTACAACTGGCATCTGTTATCAGAGGTGCCCATCTTTTAAGATAAGTTACCAAAATTGCTAATAAGTTTAATAAACCAGACAGCAAACAAACGTTTTCCCTGTTGCAGCTCTGAGATATACCAGGTTTGCTACTACATGTATCCATGCTACTACATCCAGCCTCCTGTCATTAAGTGCAATATATAAAACAATGAAGTGCAACAGGCAGTCTCCCCACATATTTTGAGGGAGGTGACTCTGCCTCTCTGTTCCAATCTTGTGACACCCCTCCTGAAGTACTGCCTTCTGGAGGCCACAAGCACATGGGCATACTGGAGTGAGTCCAGAGGAGGGCTGCAAAAATGATCAGAGGGCTGGAGCCTCTCTCTTGTTAACAGAAGCTGTGAGAGCCAGGGCTGTTCAGCCTGGAGAAGAGAAGGGTCCAGGGAGACCTCATTGTGACCTTTCAGTGCTTAAAAGGGGCTTGTAAGAATGATGGGGACAAACATTTTAGCAGGGCCTGTTGTGATACAATAAGGGGCAAAGGTTTTAAACTAAAAGTGGGTAGATTTAGACTAGATATAAAAGAGACACTTTTTATTATGAGGGTGTGAACCTCTGGAACATGTTGCCCAGAGAGATGAAAGATGCCCCATCAGTAGAAACATTCAAGGTCAGGTTGATGGTGCTCTGAGAAACATGATGTAGCTGAAGATTTTCCTGCTCATTTCAAGGTGGGTGGACTAGGTGACCTTTAAAGATCCTTTACAACCCGAAATATTCTGTGATTCTGTGATTTGTATGCAAGCCTGACACAACACATAACAGTACAGTAACATTTTGAAACAGAAGTGCTATTCCTTTTCATCATTTTCATTAGAGCAGTCATCTGAGTTTACAACCTTTTCCACTAAAAACCACCACCACCACCAAACCCCAACAAAGTTAGTGGACATTTAAACTCAATTCTATGTCATAGCTACCACTAATTGTGGGAATGTAACTGATGATATAACAAAGTAACAATTGCGTAAAACTATGATTAGTCTAAAGAAATTAACAGAATGTGGAAGAGGTTACTGTATTTTTTCATCATTTGAAATAAAATCTCTGATACAGGAATAACAGAGATCTCAAACATGAAGCTCTTCTAAGGCAAACACTTCACAATCATTTAAAAAAGCAATATTTCACTTTTTTATCTGTTATACTGACTGTTTTTAAATACAAAAATTAAAGAAAATAACTAACACTTCCTCTTTGTGAAAAGACAGTTAAAATTGTACTGAGCATAATGGAAATTATTTAATTACCTCTGGCCTTCTTTCAAGTGCTTCCTTAATTATAGGATGTAATTCTTCTATTAGTTCCCTGAATTAAAATAATTAAAAGGATAAAAACAAACATAAAATTAACATCTCAACTGAAAGATGTTTCTCAAGAACTAGTATTACAACAAAAGTTAAAACACCCTCAGGTTTTCCTTCTTTATCTGTAGCTTTTAAAAGTAAAGTTTCCTAGAAAGATATTTTCCTAATTTAAAGGAGATTATTAAATTAACATCCAAACAATTATCCCTAAATTTGCATTCTCCAAGTATTATGGCTTATTTCTATCACAGATAATTTTAATTTATTTTCATATTAAGAGTTTAACAAAGTCATATGGTGCAGATGGATATCATTACAGGGAAAAAAGGATGCTGGCAGCTTATCATACAATGCCCTTTCAGCTATTATGATGCATTTAGTTGTTAATACTGTTTCTTTAAGTCCAGTAACAATACACTGACAGTAGTTAGACCAGTCTCTTTGAAAAGTGAAACAGGTTTTGACAGTGTGCTTACATCCCCCATTTGTTCTGAAGCACCACAGTTTTTATCACTACTCGATTCCTGCTGCCAAACTAAGATTCTCATGACTTCAAAAAGGAGGCAGGGAAAGGAGATCAGTAGTACAGAAGTATGCACATAACATACTACGGTAAAAATATATTTGGTTTACTTATATTCGTTATCAGAGTAACTACTGCCTCCAGATTTGCTGGAGTGGACACATTCTTCTACTTCCTATGGTGCCCCAACTGAGATCTATCAAAAGCATAAACCACTTCAAGTTTTCGTGGTAAATGACTGACTCCTCTGATACCTCATGCAAAGTTCCTCCTTCAGAGAATGGGTCCAGGTGATCAGAATGCTGCACAAATGTTTGTGGTGTGCTCATTTACAAGAAAGTTAAGCATGGCTAGATATTGCTATGTATTTTCTTTCAAACACAGAAAATAACTTGGAAGAAATTTTTCTGTGCTAAAATATAGTAAAGGGTAGGCTTACAATGAAGATCAAGAGATACCTAGAAGAATTTATATGATCAGTTACACAAAGCAAAAATATTATTCTAATAAATGTATGTGGATTGCATGTACATAGTCTAAAATAGAAAAAGTTCCTGAGCAAACATAACAAGTGGGGAGGAACAGTGCCTAAAACTACAAAAGCTAAACACCAAAACAGTGCAGAGCAGCAATGGTGAGGGGTAGGCTACAGCTAGCATCTGGTGTGAGTACATGCACTAGACAGAGAAAAAAGCTGGTCATAGAAAAAAACCACATTCTGAAATTATAAAACTGATGAGGAATCAGATCTTTTTCTTTTTAACATGCTGGATGAGTTGTTTCTAATTCAGAAATCAAGGATTTCTGGTAAAATTATCTCTGAAAGCATTTTCTAGACTTTATAGCTGTTAAGCAGCTCTTCAGGATCATGGCACAAAGTCTTGCTTTACTCCTGGCAGCAAATAAAGTCAGATATCATACAAAATTATAAGATTATCAAGGGATATAAACCAGAATATGACAACTGAGAACCTGGCATTAATATCAATATTGACTTTTTATCTGAGATAATATGGGACACAAGTGACTGGAGAGAAGCATCATCTTATTCAAAACCAACAGTACAGCAATTCCTGTTCCTTCTGCAGAAGCAGAGTTGGTTGCTGTGCATGGTACAACTTTATAATTCTCATAATAACTCTCATAATCTCAACTTTATAAATCATAATTTCTCTCTGCATCAGAGATTGGCTGCTGTCAGAGAACATCTGATGGCCTTCCCAGCAGGTTTTCTTGCCCTCAGATGTTCTCTCTCTTCATTCATCCTCATAAAGAGCAATTGACAATACCAATAAGGAGAGTTTATCAACTACTGCAAACTTGGTTGTAATTAACATTTCAAATGTTATTAGTTCACATAATCTGTTCTTTCAGATAAGGGCAGCTTTAAATACCAATAAGCTATTTATTCTTTCTACTAACTATTCTTACAATCTCTAACCATCTCTATCATGCCTCTAAATGCTAGAAAAAACAATGAGAATCAGTTGTCAAAGCTTTTTAAAAATTCTTAAAAGGAAAAAAAAAGAAAAAAAAAAAAAAGGAAAGAAAGAATGAGCTCCAATTCCCCAGCTTTATAACCAATAGAAACAGATGAAACACAACAGTTACCTAAAAGCTCCTGGGTTGGTCCTGCCAAGTCCCAGGACAAGAGATTCTGTAATTTCCATGCTCTCAGAGCGCATCATTGGAACTATGTGCTTAAACAGGGAGGAAGGGGATGGAATGCCAATAATCTAAGAAGAAAACCAGAACAAAACACAATGAAGTAGCTACCACAAGGTGGTGACATCTGCTGTAATTTCACAGTCTATTCACACTGGACCAGTGACTCAAAATGATAAAAGTGAAATTTATCTTTGACATGGAAAAGATTTCCTGAAATAGTAAAATAGTATTAACTATTTCTTGGATCACTGAATTTTCCTAGTCAGATGACAATGAATTGCACAATATGATATACAGATGCTTTGCACATTAATGTATCTGCCCTCCTTGGGGAAGAAGTAGATTTCTGGTGTCCAACTCCTTAGACTCCTGAGTCGTTCTCTCTCAAAGAGAATAAAGCTTTCAGTAGAACTGGGGAAAGTATCTTGGTAACAAACAAGTGGAACAGGCTGCTTCTGTCAAAAAATCAGCTGCATAGTCCATGAATTATCTTTATGTCTACTGTATCTTCTACGGGAAGCCAAAAATGAGATGAACAAAAAGAAGCAAAAGAAGAGGGAAAAAACCCCATAATCTGCAGATAATATGAAGACAAAGACATTGTATTTTCCCAATCTGTGATTGGGAAAATACAACAAGATACATCATGCCTGAATAGGTCCCTGTTTCAGTTATTGAAGTGAGAGTCTATTTGCTCAGAACTACAGAAGTCTAATGACAGTAAAACCACCCCTTTAACAGCAAACAAAACATTTCCTTATTACTGCTACATAAGATTTTGAGATTTGGTAAATGTCTTCATTGTGCAACTGGATTTGCTTTAAAAACATACCACAGATTGGGAAAAGCAAACTAAAACAATATTCTAATCAAATGAAAAACCAAGGTATCCTAAAATTATTTTCAGACAAATTATACCAGTTTCTAATCACGATAGAACATAATACACTCTCTGGTGTTTCTATCTTCAATAAGATGTAGACTTATTTACAGAAAGTATTAGAAGAACCTACTCTTGAGTCAATGCTATAACCACTGTCTGGGGTAGACGCCAGCGTCTCAGGAGGGGAACATCTCACAGAGCCTGTGGAAGTGGAGGAGTTTGAAGAAGATGCTGCACTGCAGCAAAGAATCAGGTAGTTTCTCCAGAGCCCAATATAGGAGTCACTGCTTGTAGTAGTATTTACTTTCTTTGCGTTGATAGGGCTGCTATTAAAAAAGAAAGAGAAGAGCTCAGTAGAGTACATTAAGCTTACTGCATTTTACTTTGGTTTTCTACTGAATTTATTTTTCAGTTATGCATATGCCATGACTTCCCAAATTGTTAACATAGTAAACTTTAAATAAGTTATTCAGAGCAGACTTGTACATCAATAATACATGCTTTTATATTTAAATCTGCTGAACTACAATATGGCCAAAGGCATTAATTAATGTTAGCTCCATATTTTATACAGATAAATCTGCTTTAATTTTTTGTGATATAAAGCTGAATTAAATCCACGGACAATATCAAGAATTTATGTTACCTCAATGAAACAATAATGACACTGCAATGATGATAAATCTTGAAGTAATATAATATAATGTATTTACTTTAGAAATAAACTTACTTGATATCCACTTGTGGAGACAGCAGTTGAAGTCTTGTATAAGCAAATGTCCAAGCATAGCTTACAGCAGTTGGGCAGTGTTTTGGAAGATTTTCCTGCTTCATGAAACTTGAGAGGCTTATAATCCATGGATCTTGGCCTTGAGTCACATGTGCAAATATCCAAATATGTGAGGGACTGACCACGTCAAGGTGGTGGCTGATTGGGGAGGAATTCCAGTCAGCCAGAGTTTGTAAATCTATTGAACTGGGACAGTACAGTAAAGTAGTCTGCATGCATAGAAAAGACAATGAGGAAATATTTAATACCCATGTATTTTAAGCAACAATATCTTTTGTTATATATCTAATAAAGTATCAGTATCAAAAGCACACCCGTAACAGAAAAAAAGTAATTTATGGGGCTTTTTACAGAAGATCTTAATGTGAACAGCTATAGAAACATGTTGTTTGTGAACAAACTGGTATTAGGAAATAGCAAATCCTAGAAAAACACCCTTTCATGCATAAAGATTTAATTCTTCCAAAAGATTTGTACTCTAAAAGCCTTACTACTGAATTCCAATTTGTTTCCTAATCCTAAAATCAGAAGTTTCCTTGATACTTAGGAGTTTACGATAAATACCCAAGTATGGAATTCAGCTGTTATTCACTGACAGTTATTAGAGCATTCATCATGGATAAAGGGCACATTGACTGTTATGACACTGTAGTACTGCAGAAAAAAGCAGTGCCTTTTGCTTTTAAGAAATTGCAGTCGGTGAACAAGATGAGAAAAAACCGCTAAAGACACAGCTCTCAGTGTTTATATGGTGGTGATAACAACACACTATCGGTCAGAAAGTTTACAGTGGTGTAGTCAACCTCACAACATTCCTCAGATTTTTGCCTTTTTGTGGTGATAAATTGCTATTAAAATCAGCATGAGCATAATGACGCTATCATTTGAAATACATACTATTTATTTGGGATAGCTTTACAGAATTACTTCATCTTACAAGCAACTTTACATAAAAACGGTCCTACCTGGTCAGCCCCTGTGAGATGTATGAAACTCTCCAGGATAGTAGCACTTAGTCTGTCCATTACATCTATAGCCAACTCATCATCACTCTACAAAACACAAAGCATACCAGGCTCAAAGAATGTCAAAATAAAAGCAGTTTCACCAGGCAGCCTAAGAATGGGTCATCAACTGTTACCTTTGAAATTTCTAGAAGTGTGAACAAGGCCCTTATTTCTCTGAGAACGCTGACAGCTAATCTCCTGGTGGCAGGCCTTGTGCTGCAAAGGATGACCAAAGCAAAGCCTTCCACCACATGGAATACACTGGAATAAAGGGTCCTCTCCAGGGGAAGGGTATGGGCAGCCCCATTGGACACACCACGCTAAGAAAAACAACACAGAAGTTAAGTAAATAAAGAAAAAAATAAACACAGCTAAGATACAGTTCCATTATTAGCAATGGCTGATTTAATAATAAAATATTCAGATTTTTAGGTACTGGTCAAATTTGCATTATGAGAATGACATAATATTAGTCACTTCATTTTTTATCACCTCTCTGAATTTGGTCCAAACAAATACCATAAGAACATCTTTATTTCACTTTCTCACAAGATGATGCAATGAGAGCAAAATTTCAAAAACCTCAAGCAATACTCTTTTGTAAACAATTATGATATTAAATTATTCGGACCCTTTCTACTGGCAAGTAAAAAATGGTGGGCTTAATTCTACTGTGTAATAACTCCTACATATTCCCTATAATGTAAGCAAAATGTGGTCATGAATTAGTGTTCACGTAATACTTAATAATTTGGGACTAATTTTATTTTGATAAAAAATGTTAATTTAAAATGAGAGATCTAGAAGTCTTCAAGTGCTGTAAGAAATTTAGCTGAATATTTATTACTTAACAAAACCAGTAAAGCCCACTACTAAGTTTGTATGTAGATTCCAAGTATGTTTTAACATCAAAGGACCTTATATAGATATACCTGAGCATCTTGGGTTTTATTGTGCATTTGGGCTGCTTGTTTCCACTGATTTATGAGCTGCACTAACATTTTCACTGCATTGTCAAGAAGCGTTGGGTGGATGTCAGTCACTTCACGCACAATAAAATAAACAAATCCTGAAAGAACATCTTCCCGCCAATCTGGAAAATCAAGCATTAATGCTTGGAGTGTATTGAAAGCCAATGCACGAAGTTCTTCATCCATATGAATTGTCAGCCTGTTTAGAAAAAACATTGGTATCATCACCCTAAAAAAGCATACTCTTAACCAGCCTTTGTAATTTAAAGTTCAGTGTTTACTCTTCCTTCTTTACTGTATAATGTAGAACAGTTCCACAGAGATTCATTTTCTGCACTGAATAAAACTGAAACTGGCTAGTAACAGAAGACACTTCTACTACAGCAAAATAATGTGAGGTTTCACAAAACTTAATACAAATAAACAGCATTCAAGAAAGACTATCAAGTGTTTAACAAAGGTGGATCTTTGCAGGTGTCTGAGCTCAGCAGACCAGCACCCTGTGATGTATAGGCTATTTTCTTCAAATTAAAACTGAAAACAACACATTTGTTTTGCAGCTAAAGGACACTTACTTTGGATATGAGAAAAAATTCACAAAACAATCCTTTGCACATATACTTAAAAATCTGTCTAAGCCTGCTATGGTAGAAGACACCTCTTCCAGTATTATAATATTACTTAATAATTTCATGTCTTTAATACTATTTTAAACATTGAAGAAAGAGTGTTAGAAAAATCTTATTCTCTTAAGTTATTACTAACTTTTTATATTTGTAGTTCAACCCATTATATGAAAATGGATTTATAATTTCCAACTATAAGTTGTCCTGTATTTCTGTGCCAGACTATTCTTACATTTAAAATTTTAAAAAATCTTCTCAACTATTTATCAGTACTGTCAAGGTATATTCAATTTAAACTGAGATAAGAGATGGAAGAATATGGGTTGTGTTGGATCACAGGAAAATGGAAAAACAAAGCAGGATTAGTAGAGAAAAATACTGAAGTTTCCCCCAGGTGCCTGTCTCAAATTTTGGCAATGTCAAACAAGAATGACTTTATGAAAATTTATAGTATTCGCAACAGAAGAAAAAAAGAGAGGAAAAAAAGTATAGCAGTAACAAAAATATAAAACAAGTTCAAAACAACAAAGCAACAGCAATGAATTCCTAGTTCTCAGAATACTCTCTCTAAAAATAAATGCAAGGTCTGCAGGATAAATTTGCCTCCTGCTACTATGGCCAGTAAAAGCTGACCAACTGCAGAAGGCTGGCAGGAGCAGCAAGGACAGAGCCTGCATGCAGCGACTCATGCTGCAGAGTGAGGACACTGACAATCGTGCACACGCAGCATTTGAAAAAGAACATCCACTAAGAGCACAATCCCGTTTCTCTTACCTTGCAAGCAATTCAATGAGGTCAGTCCTACTCATGCCATCTGGAATCAGTCTTGGAATAGCAGCAATGCAAGTTCTGAACAAATCTATCTTAGGTTTTCTCTCACCCCTACAAAAGCAGTTTATAATCAATAAAGAGACCAGAAAATTGATTTCAGTACACTAGAAATGTATTTTCCATTTCATGCCACAACTATGGAGGTAACAAACATTTTTATCAATAATTAATGAAACTAACATTCACTTAATAGTCCAGTAAAAACCCCACAACTGTAACACTTTAATGATGGCATCTGCAACATAAGAGAATAAAAATAATGTGATGCTACTGTGACAGTGAAAATGCTGCAATTCAGTACATACGTAATCATGTCTTCTGGTTCTTTATTGGACATCTGCACACTAGTCATGCACATGGGCCTTCCAACTTCTTTGTCCAAATGCCTAAGAATGCTATCCAGTGCTTTTCTGACTTGAGGATAGTATATGGACATTCCTGAAAAATCAAAGAGTTCTATCACCTTCTTTCATATTTTTATTAAAATATCTGCCACTTATTCAGGTTAGGACAAGTTTCTTATTGCACAGATGACATGAAATATATACTTTAACTGTCAAAACAAATGCATGTATTTATGAAATACATATCTATAAATATAAGATGTTATACAAAAGTAGAAGTTTCCTGCAGGAAAAACAAAGCAATGAAGTAACCATTAGCTGCTTCTTATTTTCTCAATTCCAAGCTTTTTAGTTCCAGTTTAAATTTGACATGTTGAAACAGTCCTTTGAGATGACTACCTCATTCATAGAAGATCAACAAGGTACAGGGATCAAGATTGTCTTACTCCACTCAGCTGTGAGACATTTGGGACATTTTAGAGTGACATCAAGAACAAAAAAATTTGTCATGCTATTTACCACACTCACTGCACTCAGGCTTCTTTGTACTTATTTTGCAATAAGTGCAAAACACTTTAAGAAAAGACATGGGTTTAGTCTGAGACACCAGGGGGTCAATAATGTCTAGCAGCCCTCTCTAAGAATCAAAGTAATTCTTGCTAACAATTAAAATAAATACATAAATAAAGTTACACTAATGTACTGATGAGAATAATTGGGAATATACACATACATATTGAAATGCCAACTTACAAAAGAATACAACATACCTATAACTTTTGCTTCCTCATCTGTCAGTGTTTTATTAAGAAAAATTTTCTTCACACGAAGAGTATTTCCTGATGGAAGAACAACTCCTGTTGTTGGCATCGGTGGTTCACCATCTTTTTGCTGCAAGCTATCTGCTATGACAAGGAAGACTCTAAGGCCAATATTCATCCTCTTCAAGAACAAAAATGGGAGAAAAAAAGGGAAGAGAAAACAGAAAAAATTACAATATTGAAGTAACAAAGAGACAAAATACAAATTGCATTTTTCCTCTCTTTTAAACAGACAGCAGGACAGAACTTATTTAAATGTTACATATTAGGGTAATGAAAGTAACAGGAATAGAGCTTAAGTTTTCTGTGCCACCCCACACTGTGATTCAAGTGAACTTACTTGGCCCAGGCTAAGATACAGAATATTTTATAGTACTGAGCACTCAAGGACTTGATTTGAACCTCTAGAGCAACACACTGAAGACAGACATTGCTAAACATCCCATCTGTTAGACTGGGTCTTGAAGAGCTAGGTGTGACTTTCCTGAAAAAATGCTTTACAGTTACACTGTACCAAAAAACCCATATTTTCTGAAATTGTTCTTGAAATCAGTCTTAACTGTAGAACTGCTTGCTCACCTAAAATCAAACAGCAACAGTGCACAACAACAATTATTTCTTTAGTGTTAGCAGAACACTAATTCAGATAATCATTAATATGCTTTTATCGTGGTGCAAACAAAGTTAACCACTTCCCCCCCAAAAATCCCTCAATGCCTTGTTCTCATGGCATGCAAGTAATGAGCTTTTATTACCTCTGGATTAATAGTGAAGGTTTTAGGTGATTTTCCAACACTAAGAAGATCAAATATTATTTCTTTCATTGCAAAATCCAAACGTTCCTACAAAGAAAAATAGATTTGTATGATCATCTCTTTTCCATTAATACGCCTAATTTCTTGACTTTGCACAGCTACTGGGTATCATGTCTTAAAAGTTATTAAAAAAGTTTATAAAATATTCATTTTTTCCTCCTTATTCTTATGACTTTTTTTTTTAAATCTAGTACAACTCAACACAGCTCATCCCCTGATATGGTTGAACCATTTCTCCTGAAAAAATTCCCAGACAATTCATCATCAGATCAAATACATTTCTACAAATAAGATGAGCTGTTATAGAAAAAAGAAACTGGGATAAAGAGAAGCCCTAAGGTAGAAACAAATACTACAATATAAATACAAAAAAATATAAACAGTTATGAGTTGTGAATCCTGCCTCATCCTTGTATGACCAAAAGCAAATAGTTTTGGAAGCTGAAGCACAGACAAGCTATTTCTAAGACAGGAAAAGATGTCTCTAATCTATAAAATTAAAGATTAATGAGAGCTCATCTTGTGAGATTGCATCTTGCATTTTGATATTAGGACAAGAAAAGCACCTAAAATAATATAAATCAAATTGTAATGCTGACTATATACTACTGCATTCATTGCATACTATTTCTGTCTATTGAGGTCAGTCTCCAGGCTAAACATAAATAGGTATTAATGTTCTAATTCTTTGTCCCTTATAAAAATACCATAATGGATTATGTAATTCTATTACAAACACAGAAAAAAAAATATATATATACACACACTGCCCCCAACAGTGCAATACAAATGTAAATACTAATCATCATAATGTTTGTACATACCAGTTTGTGATGTTTAAAAAAAAAGTTTTGCCACCACTAGAAAGAGAATGAATTCTTTCGTTTGTTAGACATATTTGGAGAAATTCTACTCAAGATGAGACCACTAATTCAGTACAAACATTTCAAAAACAAACCTTAAACTTGCATTTCTTCCAAATGATGTTCATCCTACTATTCTAGCTCTACCTAGATGTATTCTTACCTGAGCAATGAACTGAATAATCTTCACAAATATATTCAGAGGTGTGTCTCGTGGGACCACGCTGCGCGACCCTTTTGGGAAAAGTGCTGATACAATGCTCATGAGACGGCTACAAGAGTTTAGAAACAAAAAGAAATAAAAAGATCTTTTAAAAATAGATACTTATAACAGCACTTATGTTACAGTTCAAATCTGGAAGTGTGTGTGTGTGGACCTACTATGACATAATATGGAAGCCTATACAGGTAGGACCACGTACAGAAAGCCCAACACCAGCTGTCACAGGCAATAGGATCACGGGTTCCTCTATGAACTGAAAAATATCCTGTTTTAAACCAGTTACTAACAGTCAGGAGGAGGGGCAAAATCTGAATGACTATTCCAAATTCTCATTATACACAATTATAAATAAAACCTTTTATTTCCAGTCCATACTTAGTGATGGACACTTCATACCCAATTTGTTCTGTCATCATTAGTGCCTTTTGACTTTAATAAATTTCCTGCTCATCTCTCTGCCTTCTTCTATCCCTGCAAAGACAATTCTAGACTCTGATAATTCTTTCCATCAAAGTACTCAAGGGCTTTTGGTTTTCTCTATTAAGAGAAAATATTTATTGCTTACTTGACTAAACCATCCCTGAGCTGGCTTCAAGCTCTCTTCTGATATCACTAGGTTGGAATAAAATCTCCATCATCAGTAGTTTAATACTTTGTATAATGAACTTACCTTTGAGTTACAGTGTTGCTTTCACATTTAATTCTAATAACATAAACCCACAATAACCTATACAAAGATTCCAGTGCAACTCGGGACATTTTGGGATCTTTATTCTGTAAAATAAATTTAGAAATACAGTTATTGTTGCCTGTGAGACACTGACAAAATTCTATTATAATGTTTATTTACTTTTGAAAATAATTTTTTTTAACAATGAAAGCAGATGGGTTTAATACTGACTACAAGTTTTTGATATTTTTAAAAAAAAGAACAAGCCTGTATTGCATATTTCCTAACCTTAAATTTATTTAACTAGTAACTCCAGCTCATTTTACACATCTCTAACTCTGAGGGCAGAGCAGTAACTAAAAAGCAGATATTCCTCTTGAGATGAACACACCAAGAGTATATTGCTTTCAAGAACTTTTCTCAGAAAGCCATTGGTAACAAATACCTACTTCATAGCAAACCAATTTTTAGTTTGTCTAAAACATTGGAGTAGCTGCTTTGGATCAGGCACAAGGTCTCATTCCATCACTCAGCCTGTGACAGCAGACAATAGCAGGCGCAGAAGAAAAGAATGCAAAACAGGGAAGGCACACAAAGATGCATCTCTGGGTGTGGCTTCAGACAATGCAGACACTTCCTGCAGGCTGTATTAGTGTTTGTCCACTTTCAATGAACTTTTATTGTAACAATTATGCTACTGTTTCTTGAATTAATATAAAATCTAGCAGCACAATTCAGTTTAAATAATGTACTGAACACAAAATGATTTTTGTCTTCAAGCTGCTACTGAGTTTATCTTTGCTCCTCCAAGCTCTTAAACTGTGTAAACCAGTAGCTAACATTCTTTGTACCAGCTCTAGAAACCTCCTTTCCAAATAGGGATTCTTGGAGTACTTACAATCTAGAAGTGTCCAGCAAGATTCCTGGACCTGGCCATAAGTATAAATTTCTGAATATAATAAATGATTCCGAGTTGTCAACTTTTTGGGCATTATCCCAATTCAAACTAATAAATCCAAACAAAACTAACAAAAAAGCAAAAACAGAACTCCAAAACCACACCTTCCCCATCTCCAGTGAAGTCCCTCTGTTTCAAGACATATCTATATGATGACTTGAACATAATTAATTTCATATTTTGTGCCACAAGCCAGTGAATCAGAATTGCAGATGCCTTTGTCCTTCCAGGACAAATGGAGTGCAAATTCACAAAGGATGTAAGTGGAACTGAAAAAAACATACTGTTCAAAAAGAGATGGTCTCGCTCATGGTTCTCCCTCCCACAACCTCAATGCTCCCTGTACATTAATTCTAGCAGTAAGAAAGTCCAACTGGCACCCATAAGCTGATCAAAATAACCTCATGTCCATGTCTGTGTAAAAGATTATATACACAAAGGAGAGTAATTTTGGTGGCTTTAACACAGGTGGGTCCAAACTACTGGTTTAGGCACTAAAAGCCTATCACAGAATCACAGAGGCAGAAGTGGTATTTCAAAGTAGGACAGACAAGTAACACACAAGATTGACTACCAGAATATTAGAGGGAAGAACTTAACCCAGTTTACATCACTGATAAAGCTGTTCTACCTTCCCTTCACACAGCAATGTGTGCTACCACCACCTCTGAATTAGCACCTATAGCTAGGCAGTGGTTAAATTTAGGGAAATGATCTGGACAAAATCCCTGTTTACTATGTACACTGATAAATGTCTCACTCTTCAGTTAATTTACCTGCAGTGCTACTGTGAGGAGGAAGGAAATGTAACTGTACCAGAGGGAAAGAGTGGGATAGGTTTGATTCTAATCAGCTTAAACAGCAAAAACCCCACAATATTATTACTCATTGTATTTAATTTACAAGCCAAGAATTACTGATTGTCAGAGCAGAAGGGGAATTCATTGGTATAAATGTTATCAAAGTCTATCTGAAGTGCATCTGGAAATGAGTAATACTTCAATTTTCTAATTTCTGATATTCTAGAGGGGAGCTTAATTTACAGGTCCAGAAGTAAAGAAAAAAATTATTGTTGGCTTTCAATCATCTAATAAAAAAATGGTAGAGGTAGCAGATAGTTTAATAATGTGTAAACAATGTTCCATCTGTTAGCAGGTGTATCATCCAACAGAGCTACTTCTGAGTAGTTATGACAAAGTTTGCTTGCTATAAAGGAAAAAAAGGAGCATATATAGAGGCATTAACCTTTTAAAAAGAGTTAGGAAATAAATTTTGCAGTACTTTTATTATTTTAAGCATTGAAAACTTTCATTATCACTTCCTACAATGAAGAGCTAAAAAATATTCTAGCACAAAATTGCTTTTGGGGTCTGAATTACAACACTGCATGTACACCTGGAGTTTAGATGTCAGTATTTATTTTCTCTTAGACATTAGAGCAACTAGAATAAGGAATAGATGGCTATGTAATTCAACATCTGGCAGAATTTTAGTCTTTTTTAGATGATATCTGTCACATTTTAAAGTATGCTATATGTTTGGGGTTTTTTAAACATAGTTTTGTTTAAAATTCTAGAACTTTTAAACATAAATTATGGTATCAGCAGACTATGAAAAAAGTTGTCAGGAACAGTATCTGTTACAAAACCAAAAATGTAAGAGCAAATTAAAACACATTAAAATGAGGCAATGAAACAAATCTCAATGATGGCAAGAAACAAAATAGCATTTTTTCCATGTTAGTCAAATGTAGTCACTTACTGAAGAAAGTACTTTTTAATACTGATGTTAAACTTTTCTTCTGTTCTGAACTAAAACAATTTCTACTTTTTAAAACCTGCAAAACCAACAGTGTAAAAGTCTTTCAAGTTAGTGCACTGCAAGTTGTTACAGTAAATCAGTTTCACATTTTTTTATTGTGAAAATGTTTTCCGTTTGCTCACATGCAAGACACTTTTTGAAATGAAGTAACAGAAAAACCCATACATCTGAATAGGTAGTTACTTCCAGAGGAAACATGCACTGGTGTTCAGGGAAACCAGCTGTGATATTAATAATCAATCTCACAAAGCCACACTTTCACCCCCAAGGAAAAACTGGTATTAGACAATTTTCTGATCTTTCTCCTTTACTCCCTGGCAAGAGAAAAACATCTTTAAAACATTAGCTATTCTTAGTCCTATTGCTTCTAACAGTACTAACAGCAATTTTACAAAGAAAGGAAAGCACAAAATACAACAAATAACATAAAAAACCAAAACAAAAGTATTTACATGAGACAAAGCAACATTTCACTGAGTTACAACAACGTATTAACTCACCTGCAGTGTTTCTATTTGTTTTCTGATACTGTTGTTAGATGGCATCTAAATAAAGCAATGTGAGACAGCAAAACATAACAAACATGAGAATGGAAGGCACATGCATGTTAGATGAAAAAAAGCTCAAAACCAACAGATAGCTGTCTAGCAAGGACTCTATTCAGTAGAAATAAAGGGTTTGCTATAGCGGCAGAAAATGTTCCTTCAATTTTCAAGGCTTTGTGGTAACAGACTCTATAGGTCAAGTGTGAGAAAAAAAAATACTCTTTTTCCAGCCAACAGTGGTGCAGAATGACAGAGACTGTTCTCTCCCATTTCTCCAGCTTTTTAAAATGTTCCTTCCTCCCACCAGAAGAGGTAGTAAAGATACCACAACTCAGATTCATCCAAGAATGTATCAAATTTCTGACAAACTTGCTAGAATTACTCTGTGTAAATACTAGTCAAAAAAAAGTAAGCAAAGTGTTTTACAATACTGACCTAGCTTTACTGTCTGCTGAACAAACTCAGAATTTTGCCTACACTACAATGTGTAAAAAAATGCCTGCTGGGTTCAGTGCTGAAACAGCAGCCCAACCGATTTGTGGGACAAAGCTAACTATATATATACCAGAAAAAAACCAACCCTTTCGTACACTCCTGGTCTAAACTGACTCTTACAGCTCACTGATGAGCTAATTGCACTGGTCCAGACCCTAGGTTTCCTCCTTTCAGCAAGGCTAGGATGTTCTCCCCACACTCTAAGCCTGCTTTGAAGATAACTAAAGGCAATTTGCACTGAAACCCAGCACAAAGAGTTTACAAAGACCATAAATATTGCCAGGTTTAGGATTCAGAGCACTCTCAGGAGCATTATCAAATTTAATATAGCACCAGAAGGTAAGGCAGGTATGAACAAACTGCATCAGGTACTGTGTGTGGGACCACTGCAAAGGTGTGAGCTTTCACAGCACAGCAAATGGGAAATGGCTCATTTCAGCCACCAACGTGCAACGTGGTGCTCATGGCTAAGGAGAGTTTGTACTGGGCACTCACCAGGGAATAATGAGAGCACCGTGAATCCATAACCTACATTACCTCTTGGTGACTTCTAGCATGCCTGTACTCTTCATGGAATATCCCTGTGACAGACTCCAAGTGTTATCATTATTTCAATTCCTAATTTGTTAATTTCAACAAATACAGCAGGGGTAAATGAATCCTATTAGTGCTCTAAGCATCTCCTAGTAACTTTCAAAATTACTTTATTAATAACAAGGATACTAGAGGCAATAGATTTGGAATTTCTTATTTCATTTTACATATTTAAATAACTCCAAATAAAATAATTTTTGTCATTAGAAAATCAGGAAATATAATGAGGGTAAATCCAAAAGACTAAACTGCTGTGAAATTCAGATTTGTAAATTAATGAGATTACTTATTACAGAGTGCATGCATTTAATTAGCTTCAGAAACAAAGGAACACATTAATTCATAAGACACATCAGGATAGTGGGGGTTTATTTTTCAAGATTAAGCTCAATGAAGTTTCTGAACAAGGCAGGCACCCAAAAAACTTGATCGTATTTGGTGTGCCAAATTAAACCAAGCCATAAAATACCCTAAAGGACTCATTGATGGCATAGCATCATAACACGGCAAATTCTGAATTGCAGAAATTCGTAAGTGGAATTTCTGCTGAATAGAGCCTTACAGTAAATGTGTTAAGCTGTTAGTGGTTAACAAATCTGAGTAAAATATAAAATGCATGCTCAGCAAACACCAGTTAAACTCACTGGCATTTATAGTTTTAATATATCCATTACCAGCGATGGACATTATGCCAGAAAAAAGCAACTCCTAGATTGTAAGGAGTTTTTTTTAAAGCTTTAAAAACAAAAAGCACAAGCAGCTTCCATAAGCAAAATAAACCACAAAACAAAAATCAAGGCAAATATTGCAAAAGAACTGCAATAATGTTAGATGAAAAATATACAGAACCCAACAAGCAACAGAAAGGTGTGAAAGATGCTGTAAGAACAAATGACCCAAAACAATCAAAGCAGCTAAACCATTTTCCTTTCGACTTCATGCCGGTTTATGTATTTTACAAATAAGCTCTGTAACTGTCACTCATAGCTAACCAGAATCAGTGTTGTGAAGAAGGATCAAAGAATTTATTAACATTATCAAAATCAATACATTAGGCAAAATCATGAATTATGTTAATCATAATCAAGGAAAGAACACGTACAATAACTACAATAAAGTGACTGATTTGTAAATATCTTGATGTCTTTATCAACCAATTGATGGTTACAATGATACCAACAGAAGGCACAAGTTAAAGGGACACTGTAATTAGTTTTTTAAAATTTGTATCACAGGCTGTAGATTTAACATCTTTTCCAGTCTCACAGTTCATTTTCTATTCCTTCAATAAGTGAACACAAGATAGGAAGTTTGCACTTCCTATACATTCTACTTAGAGCAGATAAGTCACTTATTTTCTCACATATAATTTACACATAAAGAAATATGGTTTGTATTTTCTCTGGCATTAATAGCCCTTGTTAGCAGATACTTCTGCAGATTTTACTCAATAAAAATTATAATCCCCAAGGGGACCACACTTATTTCCAACATGATATAGCATCACAAAAACTTACTACTACATTTAATACAGAGACTCGAAACATTTAATTTCTTTTTAGAAAAGTATTTCAGTGTCCATTTAAACAGCCAAATATTATTCATTGTTTATTTGGCACAAGAATGCTGAAAACATATTGTAATAAATGCTAGTGATTTGCAACAATTCCTTAATTAGAAAGGATTCTTACCTTCAGATGTGACAAACAGTTCTGCAGGAAAACGTGCCAGTTATTTAAAAAAAACTGTTTCTGACTGACACACAAGAGGCAGGTGATCAATGGATACAAAGCCTATGAGTAGGGGGAAAAAGACTTGATCAAATTGCTCTTTGCAGACCTCCCAAGTGTTGTACATTGAGAATGAGACACAGTTGGCTGCTGCCTCTCACTCTCACAGTTTTGGCACTGCATGGCCCCTCTCCCCTGCCCTGGGACACTTGTGCACAGTGCCCTGGGTAACTCCTGAGCGCTGCAAGAGCTCAGGGGGTCACACTGGGGCAGTGGGACCAAGGTGAAGCTCATTTCCCAGCAAGGCATGATGTCAAACAAGGACTGAAAGAAGTCTGATCCTTCGTACAATGTTCAGGCTTTCCCTGCAACCACAAGACTCAATTCATGTAGCTCTACATGCTGGGCAGGTGAACTGCCTCCAAGAATATTCAGGAAAAATACCAACCTCAGTAAAAACTCAGACTTTAATTTGTCAGAAATGCTACTTCTACTCGAGATCTACTTTTAGTGAGGAATGAACCACAATATACTTTATTTTAAATCTGTGCATATGCAAAGTATGATTTAGCTTTGCTTTAGTAAGGTAAGATTTAAGTACCACATCCTTTTAACACATAATGGTGATTAGTACCAAATCTGACTGCAGCTTTTCTTGTTATGAAGCAAAACTAAAGGATGAGTAGGTAAACAGTACTCTCGATACAACGTTTCTAACTTCATAAAAAATGACATTTTTAGTACTAATATCAACCACTTTATGTTACTCTTACATAAGGAGTTTAATAATACAATGATATATGCTTTATATGTGCAGAATACTAGAAAGAAAAGCTCGTCCATAACATGAAAGTGAGACTAAAACATTTTAAATTCACTTGCATTTACTTAATGTGCCAACTGAAATGCAAAAATTAGCTCTGCATTTTCAGCAAAGTGAAGTGAATCAACTTGAAACATGGCTGCCATAGTCATCAAAAATAACCAAATACTGCAAAAATAAGAGATAATTTAAAAAATTATAAATTTTTTAACCAGGTGTGTGATGAGAGGAGAGAACCAGGCAAAGTAGGGCTATTAAGAGGCTGCTATTTTACTGAAAAAGTCTTGTCTGACATTTGCATCTTTTAATTAACCCTGATTTAAATATATTCAGACTCCCTGAATGCAAGTTTTTTACTTAAAAGACATTAGGTTAAATAACTCTGCTAAAACCCACTAAAATAATCAAAAACAAGCACTGATTTCAAGACAATCTCACATGTGAGATAAGAGCACATATCTGCACAAAGAAACAAAGCAAAATTAGAACAAATGCACACACACTGTGGGAATTTAATTATACTGAGATGTTAAGATTTAAATTAATATGGCTTGATAAGCTTTTCCTCATATAATGTACTAGCTTAAGAGCCTAAGATGAGCAAAACGGAGAAGTTGAAATATTTCTTTAAAATACCAGCGAGTGCTTCTTCCTTGAACTCAATTCAAAGGTAGTCTGATAAAGCATCTCCACAAAATTTTTCAAACATGGCACATTCACTTCATTTTTAACAGCCTATTAAAAAAAAAAGCACAAATGATTTGGTGTAAAAATTTGCAAAGAAGGCAATTTAAATACACATTAAGATGTCTATGAATTCAAAACCTCTCAAAAGTTAAATTTCACATTAGTAAGGTATTTCAGTGTATTTATCTGAAATATAAACAGAAGCATAAGAAATCATGCCATACACTACAACCATATGGTTAAAATTAACAAATAAAGCACACAAACAAAAAAACTCCACCCCAACAGAACAGCCCACTAAAATAAACTGGTTTAGGAATGTGGTCTCTATTCCATACTCAAAGAAGAAAATGCATTTGATACCAACTAACAAATAAAAACGACACTGATGATCTTCATATGCATATTTATTCAAAAAATTAGTATATTTAACTTTTACAGCTCCCCTCTTAACTGCTCCTGTTTTCTTCTTTGTTTTAATACTGAAAGCTAGAAAGTTAAGAAATAATCCACAGGATTACCAGTCAACCAATCATGCAAGTTGTCTTTGCTCAGCTTTCAGAACTAATGAAACACACATGGAGCCCTACAGCCTTCTGACCCACTCCGTTCTAGCACACAGAATAGGTTTCCTTCCACAACCCAGGCAGCTGCCACCTTCTTTACTGAAACCTCTGCAAGCCTCTTAGGCTTCTCTCTGGATCCTCAGGATGATCTATTTAAACACTATTCTCAACCTACTGTTTTAAGCTGTTTCTGCTTATTTATCAAATTGAGGAGTGGGGTGTTGGAGACTGAAATGGCTTTTTTGGAAGAGGTCCTCTGTACATATAATTTCCTTACAACATAAGATAATTTTTGTTATCTTTTTTATTTACAGTTATTAATATTACATAAACATTATATCTACTAACACTACATAAAGAAAAATCATGTCCATCTTGCTAAGAACACTCTAAAAGCTTCATGATGTAGAAGCACAAAAATAGCATGTATCTCTGTAATGTGTACAGATCCACAAAGAAAGGAGAAAGTTGTTATGATTTAAATCACTTCCTATGTACCCAATTATTTATCTTTTGCTATCTTAGGCCATAGGTTGATTAGTACTCTGCTAGCTCCACATGAGAAATCAGTCAGTTGCTGTCACCACAGCACTGTTGCTTTGGGATATAATCTTAGGCTTTCAGAGCAGCCCTAACTTCCCTGCTATAAAATATGCTGTGATTCATCATACCTGCAGGGTCCAAATCAGGTCAGGTTTCTTAAAATGCCTGAATGACTAAGCAAGGGAATAACAGTAAAGAAGTCTCAATGCTGAAACCCAACAGCTTCCTCATTTGAGCGATTTTCTGTATCCAAGATACAGAAAAATCTACATTCAATTCCTTCAGCTGCATGAAAAATATTCAAACTTGCATCTCACATCTTCCCAGAGAATGACTAACCTGCTCAACCGCACCTCAGCCTGGCAGTGAGCTCCTCGTTTCTATTTAAGAAGCTCCATGTGTATGAAATGATTACAGACCCAGTGAGTCAGAAGGACAGATCAAGCCTGCCTCCCCAAGTGTCTGAAGCGCTGATTCAGGCTGGATCACAGCACCACAAGTGCTTTGCACAGCCCCGTTCCTGCCTCTGCCCTTGCCAGAGGATAGTCCCACCTCCCAAATGCTGCTTCTTCCTCATTATTTCTAGGGCAGTTTTCACCACGTTTATGATTCTGCAAACTAATATTTGCATTTACCTAAATGCTAAATAGTTTCACTCGGCACTCCCACTCCAGCTGCCAAGCAACTATGGAATTCAAAATGACAAAATGTGTTGAAGAAGAATAGAAGAAAGAAATTCTTCTATTCTCCTCTAGAAGAGTATAAGCATGCCTGGGTAAGATCAAAACTTCTTCCCATACTAGAAGCACCTCTTTCTAATTATGTCTTATGAAAAAAGATTGTTTCCTTTGTAATTTAAAAATAATTAAAAAAACCCAAGCCCCCCACAAATACCAAACCTGACCAACAAACAAATAGCAGCCAAACAAAAAAACTCAAACAAACCCACAACCCCCCCAAAACCAACAAAAACAAACAAACATCCATAAAAACAAACAAACAAAACCCACAAAAACAAAAACAACCTCCCACCTCAAAAAACCAAGACTGAGACCATGGAAAGGAAAGAAGAATTTTCCCAGGGCAAGGTAAACCATTTAAAAGAGGATGAAGAACCCAGAGAGTTACTTTCCTTTCTTTTCCTATGATCTTGCTCAGATGGGACGCCCACCCAGTGTGCTACTCTTTGTAGATCCTATTCTACAAAACAAGATCTACATGTCCCAATTTTCCATTTATAGCAAGATATGTCCCTATAATCTATGTGGCAACACAAAGCCACAACTGGCCACTTTTTGGGACTGCATGCCAAACATGGGCCTGCATCTGCTAATACAACTAGCATTTTACACAACAATCCCAGAAAGTATCAATCTCCTATGAAGAAATTAACTGAGCTTGTCAATGGTCAACTTGAATTATACTCAGGTGCCATAATTTCTTCTTGACCTGCTGAACAAGCTTCACAAAACCAAGCAAAGCAGCCTGGGAAGAAAGAGAGCCTGTCTTGACTAAAAGATTGCACAAGCAGCATTCCAGGCACAGTACATCCAACACTGGGATGATAATGAGTTTTTTTTTCCTTGTTCATGGCTGCTGTGTGAAATTTCTACTTTTAGATTTAAAGCACACACAGGAGATGACTTACTGCTCTTCCCCTTGAAGGATTAAATCTAGTGGACATTCACCTCTACAAATGATTTTTATTTAATTAGCCAAGACCTACATTCTTCCTTCCTGCATAAGAGTTCACACTCTCCTTATCAAACTGTAAAAATGTTACACAGCTTACTACAGAAAGAACTCAAAAGATTTCAGCTAATAAAGAAAAGTCAGCCAGACCCTTGAGCAAACAAATATTAAACCAAGGAAATTTCAAATTTTTAAAGCACGTATAAAATTACACAATGCTCTGGTAATAAAGGTGTCTAGAAAACAGACAATTTTTTAAATTTCTGAAAAAACTTTGGAAACGAGCCAATACACAAATCAACCTATTTCCCTTTAAGACAGTGAAGGTAATCTATGTAACAGTCACAGAATGGTTTGTGTTGGACAGGACCTTAAAGATAATCTAGCTCTAACTCCCCACTCTGCTGTGGGCAGGGACACCTTTCACTAGGCCAGGTTGCTCAGAGCCCCATCCAACCTGGCACTGAACACTTCCAGGAATGGGGCATCCACAACTTCTCTGGGGAACCTGTTCCCACCATGGGAACCAGTGCCTCACCATGGTCCCAGTAAAGAATTACTTCCTAAAATCTAATCTAAACCTACCCTACTTCAGGCAATAGCCCTTCTCCCTTGCTCTATCACTACCTGCCCTTGTAAAAAGTCCCTCTTCAGCCTCCTTGTAAGCCCTCCTGAGGCACTAGATGTCCTTCTGAATCTATAAAAATGCAGTATTTTGAGGATTAATTGAAGAATTTTAATAATGAGAGCCCAATTGAAAGTGGGAGGAACAGTGCGGCGGGGGGATTAAAATACTTACAGCAGCCACAGGTATGAGAATTTCCACAAACAAACCAGCAAGTGCATGTTTTATATCCTTATCTTTTACTTCCAGGAAGTACTGAGCACACTCCTTAGTAAGAAAACATTAGAAAAATATTTAGAAAAAGGAATACAAACATAACTATAAAAACCACTAGCAGTCTAACATTAGTTGCCTGTTTTAATTTTAAACATGTAACGTGTTTGAGTTACTTTTATATTCCTTAGCAGTATCAACTTCACAAAACATAAGAAACTTTAAAACCTGTTTGCCCAGCAATACACCTCAATGAATTGAAAGGAGAACATTTGTAATACCAGATAGCTATTTACTTTTTACTCAGAATATAAAGAGTACTCAGAATACAAAAGAATATAAATACACACATTTTCCCTCAGATCATTTTGAAGCTTAAAAAACTTTAATGCTTATATCTATTAAAATTATTGGGAAATTGTATTTTATTTTTTAATACTGATTTTCATTTTCAAAGGACTTTGACGCAAAGAAAATTAAATATAATTAAATATTCCATACACAATAAATAATCCATAGTGAAGTGTTTTTAAAGAAAAGTAAGTCTTGACATCTCATCTGTTAAAAAATTATATACAAAATAATTCTTTTTCTTTAATACACTGCTTTTATAAAGACAAAATTATTTGATTGCTATCCATTTTCATTCAGTTTTAAATTCATATATTACAGGTTTGCCACACTACTAAGGCAATTGTGAAAGGCTTCTCCTGATGAAAGGTATTCACAAACTAGAGAAACAATTTACATCTCTGAAAAATTAGGAACTGAACAGAAAAGGATGAAGGATGTCACACAAGTAGAGGGAGTGACTGATCACAGCAAGTGTCATCGTAGCTTCATGACTTAAACATTTAAAATTATGCTTATTTTAGTTTTCTGTAGCATTTGTTTACCTGCATGAACTGAAATGATGCTTCAAAATCCTCCACAGGATACATCTTCACTCGAAAAAACTTCATTCCCATAATCAAACTGATGATACTCTGTACTACGTGAGGACTCTGTTCTTTTTGCCGCAGTTCCTTTAATTCAGTGACAAACTTCTTCCTAACAGCTTGAAACCTGAACAAGGGATACAGATAGCAATTATTTGCGTTCTTAGTTACTTTTGTATGAGGTCTATAATTTTGAACCAATTTCTTTAGTCTGTAACAATATCAGCAGCTGCTGTATGAGAAATGCAAGGGAGATGAACCCTGGTACTTCCAATCCAGGCATTTAAGAGTGCCTATGATGATCAGTACATGAGAATATACCAGTTAAGTAAACAAGAGTTGACTGGCACAGGGCCTCCTTTCCCTGCCCCTAACAAGCTGACTGCAAAGCAATGCTACTAAAGATTATTTCTTGATTTGTTCAATTTTTTTGTGCTGGAACATCAGACAGACACAGCACACTACACCTGACTACATTTGACACTTACAGGGTTATCTACTGGGGGACATGAATAGATTCTGCTATAGCAAATAGTCTTTAAGTCTACATTGGTCTGTTCCTAAACACAAAGAGTCAGAGACTGAACTTACTTTGATTGAGCAAGAACCCCTGTCACTTCTGCATATAAGTCTGCAATAATATGAACATTCCCAGTGTTGGTTCCTGAATACCTAAAGAGAAAAAAAAAAAAAAAAACAATAAAGGGAAAAAACCTCATTAAATACAACTCTGCTCTTCTAAACCCCAAGCAAGTTTTCAATTACAAACAAAACATTTGTCCCCTAGCAGGCAAATTATTACCATAAAAACAATTAAATTCAAACACGAAATGCATGGGTGACATTTAAAGCAATGTAGTTTCATTTCTTATTTCAAAAGAAACATATTCTGGATAGAAATTTTACTGTATTTATCCAAACTCAGACTTTTCTTATTGCATCTGAGGATGCAAATCATTCTGTATATTCGAAGTAAAATAAACTCAGTGTTACATTGAACACAGCCATGTTCTTTCAAGATATGTTTTCAATTTAAAGACATTGACTTGTGTTTATTCACACTGGTATTATCACCAACATGTTACATGTGAGGCAAAAGAGAGCAATCACAACAAAGAAACATAGGCTGGTAATACAAAATATTTTAAAGTACACAATTGAAACTTACCCTTCCTTATGTTTAAAGTGCTTAAAAGCCAAGTTTAGAACTTCATGTACTAAAGGATCTGGCACTGGATGAACAGGTATCTGAAAGGCACATATCACTTACATGTACGTAACACCTATACATACATGCATGTATGAAGCAAATAAACAGTGCTGTGAGATGCTCTGGAGAAATCTCTCCCACCAGTGTCCAAGGACACATCCTTTCCTGGCATATATCAAGCTAATTCTGCACTATATAACTTTTACACAATCTGTATTGGCATTCTTAGCCAAATAATGATAATTCTAAAGTACATTTTAACCTCATTATCCAACAATTTCAACCTGTATTTCAAGAACATTTAAACTGACAAAGGGTACTGAGCATAAATTAAATGTTATTTTTTACAGTTCTGCTTTTTGCAGTACATCAGCAGCTTTCCAAGACACATGAACTGAGATAATGCAGGCATGTAAAGAAAAGGCAGGAGAGGCCAAAGGCCTTATATAACTGAGAGTATAATTACAGCCTTGCATACACTCACCACAGATATGTTCTAGTCTTTAAAATAAAAATTTAAAGGAGATTATCAAAACGAACATTACAAGCAAAATATTAAAATTAATTTGCCAAAGCCAAAGATCTTACCTGTTTTAGAACCTCTATTAAAACTAAACAAAAAATGAAATCTACAGCTAAGTCCCTCCTTTCAAGTAGATAATCTCTTTCACGTTGTTGGTCATCCCTAAAATAAGAAATCAAGAACACAGCTATCAGACACAAGACTGAACACAAATATTGCAGGGACAATTACTGCATTGTTTTTCATGTAATCACTGTTGCAGATGTATATAAAATGGAAAGATGGACCTGCCAATAATCAAAAAAAAAAAAAAAAGGGGGGGGACAAACTAGCTTAGAATTACCAGTATCCAGCTTCCATCTGTATATCCACACCAAAACCATTAAGTCACTTCATGTATATCATCTACACAAGTTAAATACACTACCTTAAAGAAGTCTGTGTTTTTTCTACACAAATTTAGGTAAGGACAAATCCAAATACAACATATTTGTCACATAAGTACAAAGCACACATTTTCTTATGAGAAAGCACACAAAAATCAAACAGACTTCTGCAAGGAAAATTCTTACCCCTTTGATTTTGTGCTTGACCGAGGTCTATACTCATAAGATTCATCCTCTGTTCCATTTTGGCGCCTGTACCAGTCAAACAAGGTGCGTAGTAAGGAGGGGAGACAGTGCTCTGCTACTGAGCTCATAGAGCTTATCAACTGGAAGAGTAAGAAAAATACTTTAGCCTCATATAGCTATGAAAATCCTGGCGTTAAATAATTCTTTCAAATTGTTTTTTAATGTTAAAAACCATATATCACATAACTTCACAAAGTGGCAAGTTAATATTCATTTTCACCTAGGACAGTTACTGTAAATATAACATACTGAGTGTAATATTATAATAAATTTAAGTAAAGTGTTCCAAAGCTCAGAGGGATCACAAAATGACAAATTTATAGACATGTAACGTGTATAAAATCATTGAGAAAACAGCAGCGGTATTAGGACGTCCCTGAATGTTGCCATATGTATGTTTGAAGTATAGAAACCTTCACAAATTACAAGAGCCAGCCCTCCTAAACTGAAGAAGTTTAAAACTTTAAAAAATTTGGTTCTTTGGCTATTATATAAACAAAAAAAGAGCCTTTTAGATATTCTACATTGCCTTTAATACATTTGACTGGTCTGGGTCTTGGGCTATATTTACTTTTAGTATAACTCCCGCATCTTCTGCTTTCTTTCAGAAAATCTGTATGAGTAGTAAACTCATTTGTGCAACAGATAGGGCAACAGGAACCATTACAGAAGGAAGACTTTAAGATGATATTAAACTTAAATTATCTAGGCTTTCTTTAACTAAAAACTTTTTGGAAAGGAGAAGAATGACTGAAGACAGCAAAATGCCATTATAAACTTGCTTCCAGGAGGCAACAGGGAGCAAGCCCTTTCCCTAAACACAGGCTGGAATGGGAGAGTTACCATGTTGCTCACTCATGCCATGTATTACCTACCTCTTGGATCTTTCAAATAAGGTTTTGATAGAAGTCATGCTCATGCTATAACTTACCTATTATTCACCATTCCAGACAACAATATAATATTACACTTTTACGTGTTCTGATAAAACATTAATGAAGTTGTTTCTTTTTCCTCATTTGAAGCATCTTGGGTTTTTAGGTTTGTCAAAAGGATGGGGACAAGTTAACCACAGGAAAACCTCAGAAGGACCTCTTTTAATCTTCTGAATACATTACTCAGATTGTTAATTAGTCAGCTACTCAAGGCACAAGAATTAAATAGTGCTCTGAACTGATGGGTTTATTAGCAGAAGAAAAAGAAGCAAGTTGAATTTTAAGCTTTACTATACCTTTTCTTTAGGTTTTCCTGCAAGTTTACAGAGTTTATCAATACTAATACTATTCATAAATGTTCATAAAATTAGTTAGGCAATTTACATTGGCTTCTGGAGAAACAAGCATGTATCACACACATTCAAAAATGTCACTGCTAAAATGCTGGCATAATAAAGTATTTTCCTCTTGGAAAAGAAAAAGTTTTACATAATAATTATTTCCTGCCAAGTTTTGAATTATTTGTATTCTAATGAAAAGGAAGATGACATCTTTGCTAATATTGCATAGCATCTAAGCAGAACATCAGCTATTTTTCATTTAAAATAACTACTATACTGCCTGGATACTAAATTCAAAATCATCTTATAATAAAAAAAATTTCTTATATAAAAGATCTATTTCTCATACAAGAAAACTCTTTTGTTGTAGCATTATATTATGCCTAGGTTGAAAGCAGCAATCCAGACAAAGGGCTCCTGTAATACCCAGGAGGACAGGGCTGCAATAGATATGACGTATACTTCAGTTCCTCAGAATGAAACAGCAAATCCTGCTCAAGTCTTAAAGGCTGTAACATATTGCTAATTGCTTCACATAACATATCCAACAGCACAGTGAGAGGTAATAAGAGAGAAGCAAAATGATAGTAAAATGCTAGAGCCCAAATTCCGGCTTTGGCCAAAATCCTGATCCTGAAAACATTGCTCAAGTTGTGCCTAATCATGAACAACCCTGAACCTCATATACATCTGCTTTCAGTCACTGAGAAGGTCAACACAGGCTTCTGTGTGATCATAAAATTTTGGTGTCTTAGGACAAGAGTAGGAAATTGCCAAGTATGTTTCCTACAACAAACAAAAAAAGAAAAACACTTGCTATTTCAGTTTCAAGCTGTACAAGCAAAAATATTTTAAGAAACGCAATATATGCTCTATAAAAAAACTCCTGTCTGGAGCTTCCTGATGTGCTAGGAATGGTAAAGGGAAAGCTCTGGTGCTAAAATTTTTAACAGTTCATGAGTGTATCAACATACAAATTTCCTTTTCCAAAATTTCTCCTCTTTTAGCCGAATTTATATTATTGTTCCAATTAAGATATCAAATGACAAAGAGAAGATTTCTGCTGTTTGGAAATTAAAAGCTATTGATTTTTCAAACTTGTTTTAATAGCAGCCCTCTTGGTCTGGTTATGTTTTTAAAAAAAATGACTTATAATCCCCTTAAATGCTATTTTACTTTTTCATTAGGGGGACGGGCAACACTACATGCCTTCCTCCTCCATCCCTTTTCTCATCACTTACTGAGATGAGAAAACAAGTCTTAATTAAATAGCACCTTAGTCCCAGGGCCCTCCTGTGTTCCAAGCATGTTCTCTTTATTCACAAAGTACAGCACTTACAGACTCAGACCCCATTATCAGTACAGGTAAAGCCACTTTTTAGACCCAGATTCCTGGCTCCATAAAGACCTCTAGGTGAACAAGGTTGGCCCAGCAACAGCTCTAGCTTCTCTGCTGGATGCTGTGGCTGTGACCTCTGGATCCTCCTCATTCCCACACTTTACCAATCACTTTTTTAATCTGGAATCTTCTGCACTGCTGGAGAACTGTTCTTAATAAGGGTTTTATACAGCAAGCAACGAACAGAGAGATGCAATCTTAATTCCTTTTGCCAAACAATGTGCAAAATTCCCTAACAAAGTTCATCATCCCAGCCATTCCAGTCTCTCTAAAGCAGTTATTCAGTTGCATTAAAGTTCAGATCTTGACTTCAAAGTAGATTACAAATAACAAAAGAAAAAAATAAGAACTCACACATATATATATACAAACAATCAAAACTTTTTTTTTTAAACTCTATTTTCAGGAAAACCAGTTCCTTTCTATATTATCTAATTTTAAAAGTTACATGTTTTATTTTTTATTTCTCTTCACTCAGCCTGTTTTTAGAACCTCTCTTAGACAGAACACTAAGCTTCATATAGTAGATGCTATTCAGGAACAGTCAAGAACAGGAACAGGCAATTAATGGGGCTTCCTCTGAACGCTGCCTCTCCACTGCAAGGAAGTGGTTATGGGACACAAACATGCCTACACTATTGAAGAATTAGAAATACAGACAATAAATATGAATAAATTGAGCAGAGATTCTTTCCAGACACAGTTCACTGAGAGTAAGTGAAATGGAATTGCCTAGCAATCAATCTATATTTTCAGCAAAGGACAAAGTAACAGTTTAGAAACATTTTGAATCTACCCTATACCTTCTGCCATAGAATCAAAAAGCACTCAGTAAAAGCCATGTTACTGAAATAAAATTCACACTATTTGTTTATAAAAACAGAACCCTGGACACTCAAACAATAAGTGATGCGGAAATAAACTAAGACTTTTTGTCCCCTTGTGTGCTTCAGTATCTTTCTTCCACCAGTTTTCACTGCCACCTTCAAATAATTATCTATTCTAATAGTTTATTACTATCATATTCTACAATGGAAAATAAAGTCTAACTAACATTCAGAGTCTAAATCTTCTGACACAGATTCAGATGTGAATGTTTTAAGTTATTACAACAGTGGAATCACTATTCTGCAAAAGTAAAGCACACCTTAATCCAATGAAAATTGCCTTCAATTATATGTCGCCTACCTGATCAAACTGAAGATCTTCACCTCTTTGAAGAGATCTGGACAAGAGCTTTTCCTGTACAAAAAAATAAAAAGAAACATACATTTCACAATGTCATTGAGTATTATCAAAGATAGATTCCTTTTTTCCAGTTATATTACAGAACAAAGAAAAAACTTTTAATATAAATATTTGCATTGGTTTTTTAGATACAAATATTTCTGGAGATGTGATGTATAGTCCCAAAAATTAATTCAGTAGCTAAACAATAATAACATTAAAGACTGACAAACAGAAGATGTCCGAGGCCAAACAGAGACCAGCTGGTGGTGGGTGTCAAGTGTAACTTGGAGGGAAAGCCATTCCTATCTCAATTAGCAAGTTTATTCACGTTCATATATGGCAATTATTCTAAGTTACAATAATGACTTTTAAAATGTCTTCACAAAGGCAGAGACAAGTGTTCAATGCATTTCCAATCTACTCTTCCTCTGAACTGCAGTGAAACACAGTAGAAGACCTACTCCAGTAAAAGAAGAATGTGAATAATCACTTGTTTTAACTTGAAGTAACTGTAAGGAACAAAAAAAAGCACTATTACTAAAATTTTACTTATTACAATATTTATTGCTACCAGTAGCATATAACATACTGCTCTGTTAAAAGCAAAATTAAATTATACTCCTGACAATTTAGTGAGGATTAAAGCATTGTGGAAATAAAACATTTATAAACTCTAATAGTAAACAGTAATTCTTACTAGTCACTCTGTAGAGTATGAAATTATACACTTACAAGAAATAAAAGTTTTATACCTTGCTCAGGTACCCTGGAAAGTAAAAAAAAAAGGTGGAAGAAAAGAATAAAGAAATAAAAAGAAGAAGAAGAAGAAAGAGAAGAAAAAAGGAAAAGAACACTGAGTCCTGTGAACTGGCTGTGAGGGTCACTGATTTACAGCAACCCAAGCGCCACAGTAACAGCTTTAAGAGCACACTGCAAAGCAGTAACGTAAATCTGCTGAGCATTTCCTCTTATTTAAAAAAATTTTAAACTATCCTTCACTTGATAATATAAATGAGTCCAAAATGTTATCTTTCACAAGGAAAGTAAAAATGTACCTAAAGAGTTAATAGCTCACATTAGACTGCAGTAAGCAAACAAGGAAGTTTTATGGAGCAGGCTAAGTCAAGTAGTTTACTTGCCTGGTCTGGCATGTAAAAGGAGGTGTGAGCAATACTGATAGCCAGTTCTGTTCTCAACAGGTTGTAACTCAGCACAAAGTAACTGCTCAGTAGCTTAGTATGAGACAACACCCATGCTGTTAGGCTGTTGACAAAAACTGAGAAAGTCAACATTGCTTGGTGATTAACACTTGCAAGGCTGCAAGAGACAGCCTGTATGTTCAACAGATAAAAATTCATTTTGCATGTCCCAAATCCAAGGTTTGAACAGGCAACTTATTTTCTCTTGTCCTAATTGTAAACTTGAAAATACGGCACCATTTCTGGCATTTTCTCCTTGAAGTGCAGCTGTATTTGACAATTTGTTAAAAAGAATGCAATATCTGGCAACTACTACAGCCTCTGAAAACTTGGATTCAACACTGCCCAGGCAAAAAGCACTTGCCTACTCTGAAAGTATAATTTGAAATTCTAAAAATGTCAATGCACAAGTCATTTTCACTTTCCATAATCCAAAGAAATCCACTTAATTATCTAGGAAAATACTACCATTTATGTTCACTTCCAGTATGCCCAAATTAAAAAATATTTTAAGAAGGGGGTTTCTAGGTAAATGCATTGGTTATTCTGAAAAAGCTCTATTTTTTAATCAACTTGTAATATATGGTAGAGATAATTCATGCTATATAGATAGATATATATGTGTGTATGAAATATTGTGAAGGTCCAAAGTTATGCCTTTGACCACTCTGGCTGGGAGCAGAGTTCTATTCTCATTGTAACCAGTTCCCGGACAGCGTTAAGATAATATCAGGTCTGTTACTGTATGAATGGGACAGTCCCAGACCATCATCGATGACCTCCCCTGGCATCTGCACCTGTGAGACAGCATCTAGACCTTCCTGGACCATGAGTAATGGAATGTCTCAAGGAACTCACAAGACCTGCACCTGGGCATGATTACATGTGCGGTACACAGGAACTGGTATCACTCTACTACATGTGAATAGAGCTTCTGCCTGGATACTCAGACATTCGTCTGAGTCTATAGATTCATTCGTCTTTGTCTGTTCCTGCACATGTATGGACCCCGCTCTGCATGTGAAGAGACACAAAGAGATGTGTGGTCACCTCTGCCTCAGGCAGAATAAACTGTATACAAGCTGCCGCTGGAAGCCCTCGGGTGAGCTCCTGGGGAAACGCTGTCACTTTGTCAGTGGACCCTGGCTCACCCAGCGCCTGCACCCGGGGCTGACGCTGTTCAGGCTGTGGTGCTTCTTTTTCGAAATTCTATTTTTTGTTATCAATCCAATAAATCTTTGTTAAATTTTTCATAAATTTGGCTACCGATTTGATAATTTATAACAAACTGATGTAATAGTTGATGTTCTTTCACTGTCTATTTAAAAGCAAAGGGGGAAAGGTTTCACCTTCTTGAGTCTTTCAAATTCATGTAATTTTACATGTTAAATCTGTTCAAAACACTGTTATGAGACTGATATTTTGAAGTATATACTAAAAGCTCCAGAGAGCACTTGCAAAGCCAAATTTTCTTTTAGCTAGCAAGCCTCCTCCTTTTTTTTTTACACAGAAATGCCTGCTACAGATGAATTCTTGTTATCTGTATTATGCTTTCAGATAAACTGCACAGTAATTGCTAGCTTATCTATAAAGCAGAAGTACAAGAAATGTTCCACTCTATACAAACATTGTATCATTGCTAAGTAAGTTACATGAGAAAAACTATTTCCTTATAAGATGGAAAAGTGTAAGAAGATGGGAAGAAGTCTTCCTGGAAGAAGATGGGAAAAGTCAGGTTCCTTAAGTGTCCTTAGGATACAACGTCCTAACAAACCATGTTTCCACCATAATACTACAAAACTGTTATACAAGTGAAGAAACCCTGGGTTCACTATACCCATTTGCATGTGCCTAAACCCAAAAAATTGCTAAAAAAAAGAATGACAAATCAAAGAGAAGTGAAACATTCTGTAAGTCTTTACACAAATTTGAAATCCATGTCAATAGAGAGAAAGCTAGTTCTGAAAGTTTAGCTTCCCTCCCATAACCCATACTAATTTAGATACTTCTGTACATCAAATGTTTAAGATTTTAAGGTCAGAAAGAATTAAGACCTTACAAGTTCATAACCAACTCTATTATGTTTCCTCAGCACTAAGGATCTTAACTCTTAAAAGGTAAATACACTGTAGAGGTAATGTAACACTAACCAAACCTGACATAACCAAATAATACTCTTGAACCCAACCACAAGTTTATCAAGGCCTTTGAATTATTTGGCTTTTAAATCTATTTTCTTTTAATGTCTTCTTCTACCTCTGCTTTGTCATGGCTCCAGTCATCTCACATGATTTAAAAAAATCTATTCAACAGCATAAAGTAAATGTCTGGAAACTCTAACTGAATAATTTAAGATTTATTTTCCTGCCTTCCTGAAGTTCAGAGAGAGATGAAAATAATAGGTCTCCATTTATCTTTTACAAGTGAAATGAAAAAAAACCAAAACACTATTGCATTAAGCAAAGAGCAGTTTGCATTCATTGTGTAAAGGAGAAATGTCAACATATGGCAGGCAGCAGGGATCAGGATGTGCATGTGCTGGGCAAACAACTGCACCCATGGAAAAAGGTACCACCCACTGGCCCCTCTCCAGCATTCCCTGGCACCATCCTCTGGTGGCCAGCACACCTCAGCAGGGTGGCTCAGAGTGCTTCTGCCTGAGCTCCAAGCTGCAGGGAAGAAACCAGACAAGGGATGCTGCCCTGCCTCCTGCAGCCCCAGGGCTGGGCAGTGCATCCCCGCCCCAGGGGCAAGCACAGTACTGTGCTAAATTTTACTTCAGACAAACTTTTGAAAGCATGTAGGCAAGACTTGCACAAGTGCACAGTGCTAGTCTGAGCCACGTGTAGTATTTCCACAGCAGAATAAAATCACTTGTGATGGTAACAGGAATAAATACTCTTGCTAGTTGTGACTTCAGCGTGAGACACCTACAATTTAGTAGGTGGCACCAAGTTAAACTCTCTGCTTAAATTCTAACCATCCATACTTATATGCAGCTTGACAAAATGCAAAATAATTGAGTTTATCACTAATCTTTTTAACTGGTATGGTTTATGTCACATTTGGGGAATGCTGGTCATTCCTCAGTGTCATCCTTCTAAGCTGAAGAGTACTTTTTAAGCTACAAGAGTACTCTTGGGCTCTTTTTTTTCCTTTAAAACTATATACTGCTCCAAAAGATTTAGCATAGCTGGTTAAAAAAAATAGTGGTTTTATTTCATTTATTCACTAAAAGGATGATCTTCCCTCCTGTCATTACACTTGCTGCTTTCATTTAATCATTTACTTTAACAATTTGCTGATAAGCTCTGTCTGTAACTTTGAAAAAGCTGAGGTATTACAATTTTGCAAGCAGAGAACTCTTAATTAAATTAGTAAGAAGAAGTAAGGTAAAAATCACAGCCAGAGAAACCATTCAGTTAATTTTTGAAATCACAAGTCAGTTACCTTTAAATGTAATCCATACATTTAGCAAAAATGGTACTACCTCTCACCCACAGATGCTGTCTTGATCTGCAGTGAGTGACCTTTTTTTTAATTTATATTTTAATTAATTTTTGCTCCCCTACTGTCATTTCCAAGTTTTAAAAACTGTCTAGCTCCTAATCTTTATTAGTCTGGCTTTAAATTCTCTCAAACAGCTTCACCCAACAGCCTAGCTTCATTAAAGATTTATGTAACTCTATATATATTCTTCATATTTTGTTTGCAGCCAAGTCATTCCACAAAATCAAATCACACTAAAATAATAAAGGGCTTTCCACTCTTCCATTAAAGCCTTTTATCCAATCACAATCAGTGTTTTTCTGGTGCTCTTCCAGCCTTTTTATCTTTCTTTTTAAATTTCATACACTAGAACTAAATGTTCAGTACTTACAAAAATTCTACATACAGAAATAAAGCTGCTTCAATACCTCAGTATTTCCTTTCAGTTGGACACTTAAGGATTCCCTCTACCTCTTTATGTTATACAGGCTCAGGTTGTTTCACTTTTCCACAGCCTTTGGCACCTCTCTTAATTTGCTCATTTTCTATACAGTCCTTCTCACCAACCAATATAAAATAAGGAAAGCTGGCTATACATGTAAATTACGTTTGTTTCCATTAAAATTCATTTTGTTTAAAGGAATTCAGCTTAGCAAATGAAGCTAGACAAAACTGTTTAAAACCTTTATAGACGACTACTTAAGTAATATTTGTAATTTCTTACTTTATTCTAAAGAATTTTATACATACTTGTATACACACAAAATACTGACTTCAGGTTCTTATCAGTAAAAAATCTTGACTAAGGTAGACTTCATGCAATCACCATAAAACCTCACCAGGCAACAGAGCTGGGAATCACTCTTCTGTGAAAAGTGAATTATTTAATTAGTTTCATGGGGTTTCTAATTTTTAATCTGGTGAGATGTTTCAATTTTGTATGATTAACAGATTTAAAAACATTTGTTTAATTAACAGTCAACAGCATGGCAAGGAGACACAACCTGGGATTGATGACAGAGGATTTATTTTATCTGGTCTAGGGACAAGTTTTGCAGCAAAAGTGAGCTCCAGGGCTATTATATTTGCCTTGCTTCCATTATTCTGGTTATATTTGACTCTAAACTAGCTGTGTCTGCAGGAAAAGCCCTCTTCAGCTCATCTCAGTTCCAGGCAGTCTGTCCCTCTGGCCAAGCACTACCCTCCCTGTCTGTTTAGCTGATGGATGGAAATGGGGCTGGAGGAGCAGCACTTGGCACATAGATGGACAGTGGAGCTACCAGCCTTTCCTCCCACAGCATCACTGCCACTACAGCTCTCCTCTCATTTTCAGCCAGGTGGAGGCTTGTGTGCCCCGTTTTCTACGAAGTTTTTGTGCTTACTTATAAACCCCTCCTGAATACATTACTTTTTTGGATGAAAAAAACAAATAAACAAGTTATATTTAAGTTGTAAACTTGCTTGGTGCACACTGACATATATATAAAGAACAGGTATAAAGAAAAGTTTCATTTTCCTCAGCCTTTTATCTACTAATGGTTGTAGCTGAAGATGATTCCATAATCCACAAAACAGTTTCAGCCCTGCTTTTGTGCCCTTTTGGACTGCTTCCTAGGAAAACTTTTTCCTGAAGTTTCAAAACTGGGGCTCAAATGCTCACATAGGCACTTTCTGCACATGAGCACTTTGGCAAGCAGCAGCTGCCAACAGAAGCCTTCTGTGAGCTGGCCTTCTGCTAGCCACAGCATCTCACCTGCCCAGTGAATTTCCACTTTTGTTTGTTTTCTTTTCAGAAATTTCCAAATTAAAAGAAAACCATTTATTTCAAGACCATAAAGTCTAGATCAACAATGGAATTTTACCTTTTTGCTTAATCTGCAATATAAGCAGGCTACTATATTATTCCAGGTGTTATTATCATTACTTCAGAAAACAAACCAAATGTATCTTTTCTTGAAAGTATATTGCCTAAGTATTATTTAAAAAAACACTGACAGGAAACACACTTCACAGTATTAATGAAAGAACATTTTTTTTTGTTCCTATTTCCTTTTGTAACTTCACAGACCTTTGGGATACACTAAAGAGTTTTGTTTCCAGGAACTACTAGGTAACAGTTTTGACACAAGTCAATAAAACAAATCATGGAGCAACCCTGTTTGCAGAAGTTTATTTATTCCTGAAGTAATCTCTCTGAAAAGTCAACAATATCTGGGAGTGCTTTTTTCACTAACCATACATAAGATAAATCAACCTATTCCAGAAAAAAACAAGACAGTTTTGAGAGATACTATGAAAAAAAAAGGACTCACCAAAGGTTCAGCCATTACAAGTTCAATTTTCTTTTCAGCTTGAACAGCAAATTCAGCAAAGAGGCTTTTGATGACATACTCGCCCGGTTTCACATCTGGGTCAATAGTAATGTTAGACATGATGATGCCTCTCTTTTCCCAGGTGGAAACAACACTTGGAGAAACTCTACGTTTATTTACTCTGCTGGGTGGTGCGGAGGCTAAAGGTAAAAAACAAGAAAAACACAGAGCTATAAAGCAGAGCTTCTAAACATCGTGCCACGATATTTTCCCATTCATCACACATATATTTTCACACAGTACATTCTCTAAAACAGAAGGAAACAATTCTAACATACAACAAGAATTTGTTTTAGTTAGGTTGGAGTTTCTACGCTTATGTTGCACAAGGGTTTACAATGCAGGTCACTTGTGTTGTCAATAAAATGCTCTACATGATTAACATATAGTAGCTTCAGTTCAAGTATGACTAAAAATCAGAAGGTTGAATGGAAAGGGTTATCCCCTATATTATGAGAAGCATTGCTTGATTCCATTTTATGGATCACCCATTAAGTTCATGTTTCTATTTTGTGTCCAAATACCTTCAAGAGAAATTCTTCTTTGGCACTTTTTGTCAATAAGCTGATTTTCCTAACAAGAAAGCAAACCCTTTTTAGACATTTCACGCTAACTGATCTTCTAGTCCCATGTTAAAAACGGTTCCTTGTAAGAAATATTTATTAATCAATAAAAATAACATTGTATGTATCAGTCTCATTTTCTAAGAATTATTTTGGTTTTATACTGAAATTGTCATATACAAACTTCATATATAGTTATCCACCTTTAATTTTTTTTCTCCTCAGGCATTCCAAAACATCCATTTATTGTGAAAGCAATGTGAACTGCAGTACTGAAAAGCATGTTTCAGAACTCACACACAGAGGTTTAATACACGAAACAATCAGGATAGTAAATTACAATTCTTGTCTTGCACACTATATATCAAAATAACTGCTGACACCTCTTAATGATGACCCAGACGTACAAAGGGAGGTACACATATTTCTCTAGTGTATTCCATGACTGCAGATGTTATTTTTCAATTGCTATTAGGAATTTATATTAATAATTCCTATCTATTTATATTAAGATTTTATTTTCCTAAGACAGTCATGCAGGGAGCCTAGCTCCCATCTGTTTCATTCTGCTACATTTCGTGATGTGTTTAGGTAAGCGTTTTTAAGGCTTTTTGCAGGTAAAGTGTGAGGTGACACATTTGGTTTATTTTGCTCAACCTGAAAATTTTTTTACATGAAGTAATTTTTAGTTTTCACATGTTCAAACCCTGTAAGCTAAATATTATCCACAACTTTTTATCAAATGTTTTTTTCAACTCATTTATGAAAAAACATGAGACCAAACATGGAGACCAAACATTGGTACATCACATCTTCTCAAGAGAAGTCTTGGCCATTTATTATATCTTCTATCAATTCAGAAAGTTACATTTTACATAATATAAAACAGACTCCTGCAACTTCCATTGAAATTTATCATTTATCAAAGGCATTACTGAAGTGAGAAACTCTGCAGGAGTGAAAACTGAATGCCCCCAACTACCTCAGCTTCTAATCCAGAAGGAAGGGTACCTTGCATAAGATTGGGAGTACTACACATTACTTGTTTTTAATCCCTATGCTATTGTACAAACTTGCTGTTTAGCTGGAGTAATGCATCTTTTTTCCTGTTGCATAAAACAGGAAATAAACATAAATAACAGAATCCTTTCTTTGAGGCTGGAAAGACTTGCACAAGGTCACAAAACTGAGTGCCTGGGAACCAGGGGCAACACCAGAACAACAGGCACACACTGTATATGTCATAAAAAATTTCTAAACATCCTCTAACACTTCAATCCAGCACTTTGATCTCAGTAGCAGAGGCCCTAAAAGACAGAGAAGAGCATGTCCCACACAGCCAGGGACAATGGGACATCACAGACACTGCCATGATCTAGATCCCTACAGTAGAAGCTCACTACATACAAGTACGTAAGAGCATTAAGAAACAGAACAAAGTGCAGGCTGCAAAAGGAAGATTACAACCCAAAACTCTCTCATCCCACATCTGATGATTGGCTCATCCTTCAGCACAGAAACATAAACATTACAGGAACTTAAAAAAAACAATTCATGTCTTTACAATGCCTATGTTCTCC
This sequence comes from Molothrus aeneus, assembly GCF_037042795.1. Taxonomy (NCBI): domain Eukaryota; kingdom Metazoa; phylum Chordata; class Aves; order Passeriformes; family Icteridae; genus Molothrus; species Molothrus aeneus. Next base: position 47,224,086 of record NC_089649.1, on the reverse strand, counting down.
AGCATCCACACTCTTGCCATCCTGAAGCATCAATGTTTCCAAAGGCAGCCCAGAAAATGAGAGAGATGAAAATGTGTCAAGAACAAGAGTACAGAGGTTTGAGACGAGGTGAAAGAAGGAATAAAGACATCCTTCATGGCCATAGCAGGTAACAAACAGAAATACCAAGCATGGGATAGGCAAAACAGAAGAATGCTGTAATATGCAATTTTGAACAACTTTCCTTTCATTTCCATCAGATAAACAAAATAGAAATTTGAGTAGCTAAGGACCCAGAACAGATACCACATATTTCTAATATATGCAGTTGCTTTTATCCTAAATATGAGAGTTTCTAAGAACGATAAAGCTTTGTTCTAAATACAGACAAGTTGGACTGTCTTATTTTAAAAGACATATTAACACTAACAGGCTGGAAAGAAATGAGAGTGTTTAAATGTCCTTTTGAATATCAAAACTTATTTGCTAAATTGTGTCTTGTCAGAAGAAATTCAGCAAAGCAGCAGCTCAGCTCATTCCAGACTTACCTACTGGATATGCCACAGCTGTTGCATGATCTGGACTGAAGTGAACATGCCAGAGCTCTGGTCCAGTTCCCACTCCTGAAGAGTGAGGAGCTGGTACTCAACCAGCTCTTTTTGCTCTCTGGGGAAACAAAGAGCACTGTGCTCCTTAACCCCACACTATATTTAGATGTAGACAACTCTTAATAGTGTGATTACATAATACATTTCTGTCTTCAGAATTTAAAAGATCACATTCAAAAAGCCCCTGTCACTTAAGAATCAGGAAACATTGGGAGCTGATCATCTTTTAAGTGCTATCTTTACTTTGTGTTAGCAATTCAATCCTCAGTAAAAGGGATCACCTTAGTGTGTTAACTTTCAAAGCTGTAAGACAGCTTCCCTCACTAAGGATGAAACTCCAAGGCTCTCTACACTCATCTAAACACAGGTAAATTCCCTCCTCAGGCTCAAACAAAAGCTTAGGAAATGGATAAACTGGGCAAAAATCTTATGCTGGCAAGAAAAAAAGAAGTAACTGGACTATAATCAGACTGGGTCTTGTGAGTGCTGCAGACATTTCAGTACAAGGCAGAGGTCATGACCATGCAGCCAAGGAAATGTGGTGCCAGGATAGCCTTACATCCCCCAGAACTAGCAAGGACCCCACTCCCTGGCTATAGTTTCACAGAGCCCCTCTTGGACAGCACATAGAGTGCACACACAGGGTTGCTGTGACTGCAGCACTGTCCAGGGATGCAATCCCTTCCAGCCAGCAGAGTCAGTGCAGGAACAGGGCTTGCCTTGCCTTCTTACTCTTTCAGCAGCAAAGCAGAGTCACGGCTATCCCTACAACCATTCATGTTACTAATCTCTGTGCTCACATGCACAAACTCTCCAGGTGGCAATGAACTTACCCCCCTGATTTTTTTCCCACAAAAAATAGGGAAAATTGTCATACTGAAGCAATTATAAACACTGCCATGACAGTATTACAAATACCTTAGTTTTGCTAAAATGTAAGAGTATGTAAAAGGAAGAAAAAATTATTAGTAATCCATGAACTTGCTGAGGACTCTAGTTCACAACACCACTAGTGGTTGACATTAGTATCAAGACTCTTGTCTTGCATATGACAATGTTCATGGTTTCATCTGCTTTGTAAAACCAGTAATTTATTTAAATACACACAGAAAAACATGTACGAGGGAAAATGGAGAGGGAGCTTGAGTATTTAATTAGTAAATATACAAGAGTTTGTTAAAGAAAAGTCAAAATCTATTATTAGATTTCTTACCTAGGTCAAACAACATTATTATCTGGTATAATTACATTCAGTGGGATGCATTTCCTCATGACTTTGCAATCAATAAAATTGTAGGAAGGATCTATATGAATTTAAGTATGCTTAATGGAAAAATAAGTCATTGCAGGACAGAATCAAATATTGTTTTCTGCTATTCTTTGCCATCAAAGCAAAGTCATTCTTTACTCTTAGCTGCCAGAGAAAATGTAAGTCTCAAACATCGTTTGGAAGCTTCAAAACATGAAGCATTCTACAGAACTTCATATGAGATCTGGAACCAGAAACCATACAGCTTGCAACAGCTCAAAACTAAAAAACTACTTTCACAAACCACTTGAAAACAGTGAACATTATTCACTTGAAACAATATCCTGTTTGTTTGCTCTGATGGGAGCTACTGCTACGTGGGAAATCTGGGAGCAATGCAGTAAGGAAATCTTTGTTAAACAGTATTGTTTGGTTGCTAGGGCCACACCGAATTGTTTGGATAGTTGCAAGGAACAGTAAAACAATACAAAGGGTAATTAGACAGACAACACACTCCTAGGTCAAAAGGCAACACGCCCTGATGTATGCTAAGTGAAAAACAAAGTTGTTTCATGTTAAATACAAGTGTCTAGAACTAGGAAAGGTTATTTAATACCCAATTTGACAGTAAAGAATGCTACTATTTTATCATCCTGTTTCTCTCTGCATAGCCCAAATGCATCAAGTATTTGAGGATATAAAGTAACATCCTATTTACCAATGAGACTATTCAGGGTTCAAACATACAAAGCAGGTACTGAAAGGTAATGAACACCAGCCAGTGACAGCTGATGAGTCCATTTTACTTCATGGCTAATAAAAATGATGATTTTTAGCTTTCAGACTTTTTTTGGGTACTACTTTACACTTAGCCAAGTGTTGGCACTTTATATGTGCTTTTCCCCCGAGTTTTTGATGGTTACTGCTTTAACTGAAAGTTGGGTTCAGTTGCTGCTGTGTCTCGGGAAGTTGGAAATGGCTGGACTGAAGCAAAACTTCCATCAGGTATCTCCCCTCTTTCCACATACCTGAAAACAAATCTGGAATTACTTTTATAGCATTTTAAAATAAGGTACTCAACTATAAAATAAACATGCTCAACACAATCTTGAGGAGCCTCCGCAGTTTTCATCAAGCAGATTATATTCTTAGTTGCTATTTTTATAATTAATTGCTAAAGTAGTACATAATTTTACATAGCTCACATTTAGCAATTAAGCTTTTTACTGTTATTTTTGAAGCACATGTACTTTCAGAAGTACTTTATATTTCCTGCGACACTTGTTGCAGAATAGGGTTTGCATGTCCAACTGACAATACAAAAGTCTCCAAAGACTAAAAATATTACGTGTGGTTACTTAAAGGAATTTTAATTAAACTCCTTGCCTTCTACTCTGATAACATCTAGAACATTTTATCCTGCCTCCAGAAATGATATTAATATACATGGAAACTTGTCTGTAGTGATTGTGACAATGTTTCATAACAAACAATCTTTAGTTATTTTACCAAAAGAATATTTTTTTCCTAAAAAGGATGTCAATGCTCAAAAGAGATGGCAATCTATCCAGAATCATGCCAAAAAATTATGAATAGAGCCCCAATGTTAAACCTAGGTTTCCCATGTCGTTGATAAGAACCCTGTTTTTCAGAGCAACTTCCTCACTAAATTTATCATTACTTTACAATTCTGAAAGCCCTGTTGATCATCAGGTTTTTACCGTTTCCAAAGTCTGCTTACTCCTAGCCAGTGGAAAAGAAAGGCTTATGACTTGAATGAAAGGAACCTGAACAGCTTTATGAATACAACGAAACTCAACAAACACTGCTCTAGTAACAGGTGCACATTACAGATCTTAGCCTCCAACCTATAAGCAAATACAAAGAAAGAGCCACTCTTCACTCAAATCTCTTGGATTTGCTTTCCCAGTAGCAATAGGAGGCTGTGGTTTACCTGGGTTGCTGAAGCATGTGGTGGCACAGCAGACAACCAGGTCTACTTCACTTTTTGGTTTTTGTTCCAACTATGCAGCACTACTGATAGTGCATGAAGCCTGTCTGACAGCTGGATTTATCCCTGCCTCACTTGCTCCAGCTGTACTGAATCCCTGCTGATGTCATGCACACCGTGTACTGTGGCACATGTGGCTGGCTCCTTGGCTCAGCAGCATCACACAAGTGCTGAATTCAGCAGTCCTGCAGAATTAGTGGACACTTCTGCATTATACTGCATTTATCCAGATTTTCTCATTTATTTCACTAGCACTTCTTTACCAGAAAGGTGGTACTAATCTTAAACTGTGCTACTAGATACAATAAAAGAGAAAAAAAAATGCAAACTCATAAAATATGTACTCATTTTGAGCACATCTGTTTTTATACAAATGCCATTCTGATTTTCTTGGTTATGTAAATTATTCTCAATAATATGTTTGGACCGATCAAGAAATTGAGTTTCTGCCAGATACCCTTTTTTGAGACATTCTTACAAGGCCCTTAAAAAACTCCATACCTAATACCAATATTAATTTTGATACTGGTATGAAACACTCAATGCCAAGGGAGAGGCAAAGCAGCCTCCTGACACCAAAGCAATGTCACTTTACAAGATAACCTAAATAATGCGAACAAAATTCACAGTCTTTGACAGTGAAATTAAGCATCTATTATGGGCAACTGACCACATATTTTCCTAGAGTGTGGTATCTAGACATTCCTTTGCTGTATATAATACATATGAACTGACTGGTAACACCACAAATACAAACACAGCAGTAGAAACTGAAATCAATTTGAATACATGAGAATATACAGGATCAAGAAAACAAACCAGCACTTCTTCCCCTATTTCTCATACCTTAGTCTGGATACATAGTTCTTGAAGCACAAACTTCCTATTATTTTCAATAAAGACTAGACAACTAATTCATCCAGCAACACCCGCTATGGAATTATCTCTTCCTTTTCTGTGTTGGCAGTATACAGTGAATTTTCTTTGGAAGATGTTTAACAAAAAATTTTGGCTTCATGCACATGTCCAACTACACCACAGGCAAAGAAGAAATATTCTCTCATTAACAGGTCACATGGACTAAGCCCAGAGTGCAAATTCTTACCTCACCTCTCTCAATTCTTTACTGGTTTTAAATGACTTGTGGAAATAATCAAGTAACCAGCAATTGTAGCTGGTACTTGTGTCATGCATTTATGATATCACACATGATGACAAGATGAATGGATTACCTACCTGTGAAATAGAAAGAGGCTTACAAGTGGCTTTGTTCAGTGGTACGGTTCATGTAAAGTTTGTAAAGACAAGTCCAACCTTTCAGTGAGAGGAAGTTTTATGTGTATTGATAACTTCCCCTCCACATCTAAATCGGAACTCACATTTTACTTCTGCAGCAGAAACACTTCCCTATTAAAAACTTCTCTAAGGAGTCTCAGATATGTTTAATTTCAGCCAAACTCTGGGACAAAGAACATAAATGAATGCTGCATCAATAAACAGAAGATAAATTAATTTCAACAAGTAGTTGATTAACCATATGGCTGTAACATGAAGTATAGCCTGAGAGAGAATACACAAGGTATTTCTGAGTTTTTTATGGGAACTGGTGCTATGACAGCTGAGCTTTCATTTGGACTAAAAACATCCCCACAGAACAAAATCTTCACAGAAATCTTTGAAGTTTTATTCTAAAGATTATTTTTTTACCTCCAGCAAATATGAACACACTTTCTTTAGGGGAAGTTGACTCAACTGGGAGAGCAGCTGTAAATTTGTCTAGTTACAGGTACTCACATGAAACTTGTTTTCTGCTCTCAAAGACTCTGCAAACACAGGCTGGGATGGTAATAGAAACATTACTTCTTGCCAACACAAAGACACAGCAGAAATTCTAAGGCATAGAACCTTGTCTGGCAATATCTGGTTTTCTAGGTATCTGGGCCAGATTGCAATCCCTTAGAAGTCTTGCTGCTACAAATGATCCTCAGATTTCGAGCTTTGCCTTACAACTAAGTAATTCAGTCCTTCCAGAGATTCAGTAGACTTCTTCTCCACTGCTGTTAATACCTCTGTCACTTTCATTCTTAAAATGTGATTTTTAGATTTTCATTTGGCATAAATTTCTAGAAATGCAACCAAACAGTCTCCCACAAGAGAAGAAGCAAAAGGGAAGTAATATTCCATCAAACTTGAAAGTGACATTTTTAATTATTAGAAAAAACCCAACTGTAACTAACCACAAATATTTCAGTTAAGAAGAAAATTTCTCCAGCTTCTTTTCCACACATATAACCATTGTCTGGGATATATGAAGTAAATTCCCCATGTGTCAAACATAAAAAAGTCCTTGAAAGGTCTTTTTCCTTTCTAAACTCCCCATCACCATAATCCTCTGGAGACTTTTTGCTATATTCTCCACCACACTGTTCTTCTACCCCTTTTTTGTACTAATATTCAGATGTTCTTTGAGGAAGCATTATGAAGAGAACAAGACATTCTTCTTGTCTAGCTGCTTTAACGGCTGAGCAAACTCTAACCAGCAAATACTCCAATTTATGTATGGGACCTCATCTCTTATAGTCCCTTCCCTACTTTGAAAAGTCAAAAATAAAATAGGTATATGATTTCTTTCCTGAAACTTTAGAACAGATAAAAAGACAAAATGGATTTGAGATAAAATCAGGGAAATTATTTTTAAATATTTATTTTTTGTAAACTCAGACACATGAGAAGAGAGAACCAGGGCTTTGAATTTCTCCAAGTAAATCCTACTGGCTTTGCAATTATGGAATGTGGCAGTTGTCCACACCTTTATGCATAGGTGAGAAGTGGCAGCTCCACTGAACATTCTTTCTAACCCTCTATCCTCATAGTGTATGAGGAGCACCTGCTTCTCACAGAACTGTGGCTGAACAGGACAAACAACAGCCACATACACAATGCACAATCACCTAAATCAGATGGATGAGTATTTTGTATTTACTGGAGTAGAATGCACAAAAACTTTTATTAAGAAATTTAACGGTTGAAAAAGAGATCAGATCTGACATTCAGGACAGAGTGAGGATACCCAGGGCAGTAGTCAGAAATAGACTGTTAGTTGTTACTGGGCTCCCTCTGTCCACTGAGAATGTTGGATTTAACAGCATTAAAGGCTTCTAGAAGCTCCAAAGATAATGTTGAAGATCATCTGATCTCTAGTGCTGTGTAATTCTAATGTAGTGTCAAACAGCAGGACAGACTGTGCCATCTATGGCAGAAGTAACTACCATGGCAAACAAGAAATTTAAAATGAAATACTATTTTTTTAAATAACTAAGATTAATATAAGATTAATTTACATACATTTTAAAAAATCCTCAACAACACAACAGCTAGGAATACATGGGAAATACTGGCTGAAATTTCTAGACACATATGCAAGAAGTACAACTCATTTTGTGACTCATTTTACAGAGCCTTGTATGGAAGACCATGGATGTAGATAATTATCAGACAGGAAAAAAAGAAAAATTAAAAAATAATTTTGATAGCACAAGATGCCAAAAGAGCAAACCATACACAGTGGAAAACAATGTGATAGAACACAAAAACTAGAGGGGGAAGAGGAAATCAGTTTGAACTCAATTGTCTCAAGTCCTGCCCAGTCACTCTTGATTACGGCATGCCATCAGGATATCCTGGCCATTAAAGTGTCAGATCATTAAAAATATAGTTTATGTAATTCCTTTTCTAGAACAACAGCCAGAATAGAAAACGTCTTCAAATAAAGTACTTTAATTAAAAATAATATTTTTGAATTTCACAGCAATCCTTATTTAGAAAGAAGTGAGATTTAATTAATAGCATACTTCCAAACTACACTGTCAGAAAGCTGGTCTCATGCAAGATCAGCTTCAAAGAATGTAAAGGATAAGTCTCATCTGTCCGTAATCTAAACATAATCCATCACATTTGGAAGCAGGATAATGGCAGGAATGCAAAGATTCAGGGCTGTAAATCAAATTCCCAACAGTAGTTTTCAGAAATACTCCTAGTGTCCTGACATTTAATACAACTGCCTTCAATGCAATTTTAAGCTGCACATATAATAAAGCAAGCTAGACTTTAATGCAGTAATTTCTGCTCAAAAACAGTTCTGTAATCAAGTTGCAAACTTCTCAGAGAACCAATACCACCCCAAGCACACATCTGGTACCTTCAGTCTCCTTTCCCAGTAGACCTTGTGAAGACCAAACATGACCTTAACTGTCAAACTACTTTGCACAGCACAAGCGAAGAATGTATGTACCCACCCTGCTATCTCAGCTTCCTTCAAAACACTGAACTTTAACAAATGAACATATATAACTATCAACACTCACTCAATTACAAATTCTGTGTTCCCTCAAAAGAATACCCACATAAGTATTAAAAAATCCCTAATCTTGTTTCTTTACTTCCTATCCTCATTAGCATTAGGCTTCTACAGCATTGCAAGTCATACTTTCATTAACGATGCAAACACAGAAGCAATTTATTCCAGTATGATTAACTTGCCAAAAAAAAAAAAACCTTACAGTATTAATTTTAAAGGGCAGTATCTGATGCTTATTTTTTATTTAACTTGATTTCTGCAACCGGGACAAAGACATCAACTTCCCACTGAATATGGAGAGCAAAGACAAAATTGCTTAATATTGGCTTGTTCTGTTAGTTCTTCTGATCCATCTGGAAAATGTTAACCGAGTCCCCACTAAGTCTGAGCCAGTACTATTCCCTGCTTTTCATGGGGGCTTATAAGTTCAGGGTCACCAGCATGCCAGTCAGTTACCATGCTTTTATATGGTTTGTGCATTCATGCAATGGCTGAGAGGCCATAACTCATTAGTATTATTTCTCCTTCAGTTCAGTCTCCTGGAGTTTTTTATTATTTAGAAGAAGTTTCCAAGGGGGATACAGATTCCTACAGAGCAAATTTAAGCTTGCTGAGGGCAGTTTGGTTTCTCATCATTCCCTCTCCTTCCCATTTGAGAGCCAGATACTGATGGTCAACTTTCAAGCAACAGGGAAGGGCACACTGGTAAATCTGCAAGCACTCATGACCTTTCTGACTGGCACAGAAAGTGTGCCCTGCACAGTCCATGGGGTGAGGGAAGTGGGGCAGAGAACAGAACTTACTGCTCTCTCTTACTCCTAAGAGAGAAACCCATTTTTGCCATCAAATTGAAGGCTGCATCAGGCAGGAAACATACTGATGCTCTGAATCCTGTGTTAAGCTGAGCTAGCAAAGGCAATAAAATTAAATCAATGCTTGGCTAAATTATGTTAAACTAAAAAGCAGAAGAGAAGCAAAGGCAGCAGTGAAAGATACACTAGTCAGGCCTGTGGAGTGAAAGAGTAGGAAGAGAAGGAAAGAGAATTTTATTCACAAGTGTTTATTCCAGATTTCCTTACACACTGATCTGTAAGTTAAGAAAACACACATTTCCACAGCAATGATGAGAGTGAACCTGCTCTGAATAAAGAATTCACTACCATGGTATGCTAACTACATGAAGGGAAAGAAAAACACGAACTAAATCTAAAGTTTTAAGAATTAGCATTTAAAATCTAAAACTAAGGCAAGGATATAGCAGCAAAGGAATACACATAAATACAGGCTGCACAAACACTCTTAACAATTGTCACTGCAAACGTGATGATGTTTTATTTCCTTTCAATGTATTAAAAGATTGGTATACACCACACACAAAAAGTGCATTCTGTAACAAAGTCAAAGTGACCACAGGTATGCCTTTGTTAACTAGCAAACAGAAACTTAAATACCTTATCTCATCTTTCCTAATCCACAGTTCTCTGGAAAAACAAAACTTCACATCCTCAGTTTGCAGACTTAAGAATATAAAAAACCCTATTGGTTCACTGTATTTGAAGAAAAAACAATGTCAAAATACTCAACAAATTTATGCTTAATTTTATTTCCAAATAAGATTGTGTCAGAAGCCAGCAGCTTTTGCAAAGAGGTCTCTTGCAGAGCACAGCCAAGGTAGTTTGTTTAACCTTCTCTCACTTTGCTGCCTGCTAATTCTTTCCTTGTGAGAAGAGGGCAATTCCAGCTCCCAGTTCAAAGAGGAAAAAACTTTTCCTCATTATCCTCATTATGCTCATTATCCTCAATTATCCTCATTAGTGTCAAATTGATACCTTTCCTGAGTAAATGCAAGAAAGTAATGAATGCTGGCAGTTTTGCTCTAAAAGATTATTTAAGAAAAGGACTGTGGAATGTCAGTTATAAGGTAACCAAGAACTTCAAATAATGTATCATTAAAAACAAACAAACAAAAAACCCCAAAACCAATACATTAGCCCAGACTGGGTCATCTTAGAGAGCACCTTCACTTCTTTGTAAATAACTGTCTAGTGATGTACTCAGAAATATTGTAATAGTATTACTGATACCAAGGTATGTTTTGAAAATTGAAGTGTTAGGTATATATACACAAGGATTAAAAAAGCAAAGGAGAAAATAAGTAAACAAATACAATCCAGCACTGGAATATGCTCAAGCATACACAAATGAGGGACAAAAAGTATCTCATGCATTAAATATCAATTTCAGAAAAGCACAACTGTTCCACGCTCCGATTCTGTCAGTTTTGCCTAGTAATCCTTCATATGAACATATGAGCTGAAAAGGAAAATATACTAGACTAACTCAATCTGCCAAGTTTAACACAAACATGTCATAGGAAGAAAAACAGAAAAAGTGAAGCCAACATTTTCAAAAGCATATTCTTAGTAATTTTGCTGAGGAATAAAAAAACAAACCCCTTTTTCTTTTCACATCCAGGTAATTACCTATATTTAACTGTAAAAAAAACCTGAAAATTTCCCTGAATGAAATTTTCTGCCCTGCACTCAGGGCAGAGCTCTCCTGAAAAATTAGCTCTCCTGAAAATTCAACTCCAATGAGTTTCAGTTCCCAGTAGATATTCCCAAAGAGTAATCAGCACATAGGAGAGACTGAGTATTTTTCAACTACAACAAAAATTTCCTTGTGAAGGCATAAACACAATCTTATAATGCTGTTGTAAGTTCTGATTTTAAATAGGTGTAGTAAATTGTCTGTGTCTTTCCTGTTTATCAAATGTGCTCTTCTGAGTCAAGACCATTCCTCAAATTCTACAGAAAAACAGCAGTGTCAGCTGCTTTATTTATTGATAGTCTGGGACAACTATTTTCTTGGGAAAAAAGTTCTATGAATATGGAAATTAACAAATATATAGAAAACTTAGGATTGTTCACTAGGACACTTATCCAAATTTGCTTTGCATGTGTGGGCTAATGTGGGTATTGTTTTTTGGGGTTTCTCAGTGCTTTTTAAGTCTTTAACAGCAGAAGGTAGTGCTGAGTTCACATGAGACCCTAGTTAGCTTTTTTTTTTTTTTTACGAAAAAGCATGAGACACTTCTATTTCTAATCAGTCTTTCTGACTAAATTTATCTATGCTTACTGCAAATAAAAGTAAACTAAATTAGGAAGAATCCCAAGTTGTGCAATTCCTTAGGGAAGCAGATGACAGCCTTCAGGGCTTTAAGTCCTCAGATGAAGCACAAGGGCATAGCACAAACCTGGCAAAAAAATCCCACCCAGCAAGCACACAGCCAGCACTCACACTAGACTTCTATATGGAGACAATACTCAGTGCCATGCTATTCTTAGCCACCATAAACACACCCAGGTTTCAGAGTTACCAGCTTCTTTGTCAGTTTCATGGGAGGAGACTAGTCACATCTGAAGTAAAAATAGGTTGTCATATGCTTGTCCATGGAACTCCAAAATACATGGCTAAATTGGTCATTTAAAAGATTTGAGCTGCGTGTACTGGTATCACAAGGAAAAAAAAAAAACTTTTTTCTCCTAACTCCCTCAACTTTCTTTTTATTTTTTATCTGATTCTAATTTACTTCAAAAAATAGTTTGCTCTCTCTGCAATAGGAACCTTTATCTGGTTTCAATACATTCATTTAAACTCTAAAAAGCGTTGCAGAGAACTGTACCTGAGAGGCTGGGGCTGATATGAATGGGAAGTTCTGGCTGTGGAGGCACCAGGGAACTGGTGCTTTCAGCATGGCCTGCATGAACAACATCTGGCTGAGCGGATACAGAGATCCCCCTGCACCCACCTCACCCACCCGCAGTTTCACAACACACCCAGAGCTGGAGACAAAGAATCATGTAATGACTCACAGAAGTGCGACAGGATGGGCACACTAAACAGCGACAACTTCAAAAACACTGCTCCAAAATCTGATGCCAACTGAAAAGGAGCCCAGGACACATGGAGAATGATACACCTGACATTCCTGGCTGCCACACCATGACCATAGATTACAGATGTAATAGCTCGACACAAGCGCTGTGGTGGCTTTTTGCTGGATGTTGAGCACCCCCCCCGTCCTAGTGCCTGGCTGCTTGGTGGTCCTCTTGGACTCATACACTTTGCTCCCCTCAGTTCATTTTAAATAATATCTGCTTTCCCTCTTACAAGATATCACATTTACATCTGCTACACAGTTTATACAATGTTGCAACAGCATTTCCTACACTGTGCTGTGGTAAAAAATAAATAGTGGGTTTTGTATTTGTGTAGGAAGACACGGAAAATATCCCCAGTCTATCAGAAAAGAAATAGATACACTGGCCTACAAGCTGATGGACAGGGATAAAAACATGTTTATACATCAATCCATATTTCAAAGAGAGCAGTCTGTTAAGGAGATGAGACAACTGTGTCATAGCTACATTCAGATCTGCAAGTCATTCAAATACTACTGTTTTGGGGCTTGAAAAAGAACTAAGTATCTAACTGCATGTGCTGACACCAACTACGGCTGGCCAATAATGACAGCAGTACTTGCATGGTATTTAGATGACTACACTGTTCACGACAAATATAAAAATGAGGAATATACAGGAAAAATTATATGAAACGATTACGTTTCTGCTTTAAAAATTCTTTAATGTTCATCCCTCTTTAGGAAGAGAGGGTGAAATTTCCTAGCAGAGGATATCACAAAACAAATAATGGTCTGATAATCTGTAGGGCTGCTTACTACTGCTACATGATAAAGAAAAATAAAAATTAGGTCATTTAAGTTTCCAACCAGAATTACTACAGAGAGGTAGACAATGCTGCCATCTCCTAAGCTGCAATATATAAATATATTGGCAGCATTATTTTTAAAATGGAGCAATACTTTCTTCATTCTTGCTCAGGTATACTATTAACAGAACTGATATTATACATTGCCCAGTTATTCCCACTTAACCCTGGAAATCTCAGACTCTCTGATCAAGGTTTTGGAGCTCAAGCTTCCTCACTATATTGAGGTTACACAGGCAAATTCTGTATCTATTCTAATAAAACATGACCTCAATAATCAGTCTCCAGTAATAAAACACAGATGAGATGGAACAACTGGCCAGCTTCTGGGGGGAACAGAAGCAGAGGTGCAGTTTGGGCATGGTGGGGACTTAGGGCCTCAAAGCAGGGAGCGCTCCAGCCCTGACACCTGGAAGGAGACCAAAGGCAAACCATGAAACGATAACAAGCTCTGGCCTCTGCCCAGCTACACTCTTGGCCAGTGACCTGGAAACGCCAGTTTCACATCCAGAGCTCATCGCTCATCTTTTTCTTTCGGGATGTGGGATTTAAGTCTGCATGCTCACATATTAACACCACCATAAACCACCGAGATGTTTTAATCATGTCAGGATGGCACAGCTGCACCTCATGGGTCTCTGTCACCTCTCTCAGCCCCAAATAGCTAAAACTGATACTCACAACTGCCTTCTGGCAGTCAGTCCTGGTAACCTCAGTCTTAAAACTGCAAACAATTCTCAAGGACTTAACATGTTTTTCTCAGCATCATTAGGTAGATGGTCTCAGCAGAAGTAAGCATGCAAGAAAGACATACAAAAGCTCGAGAAAAAACTAGAAATGTGCAAGAATATATGTTAAAAAAACAGTATCTAAATTAAAGTTAACCGAGGATACAGTACTGCCTCACTTCAGGTTTTCAGAGTGAGAAGTGCAGTGCATACTATTTTTTTTTTTAAAGACTTGAATCTACAGCAAGACACCATTTTGGCACACCAAGATTGGCTTTTAGTGATGTTGAACTTCAGCTTCAATACGCTTCAAAATGTTTTTGTGCTCAGTGGTAGCATAAATTCACATCCTTTACTACATTTTAGATAGCAAAATCTTACAGGTTTACTTCAAATAATATAGAACCAATGCCAAGGACCTCCCAGGCTCTGTCCTGCCACCCTCTCCCCTGTTTGATTAAATACATTATGTTCTTGTTTTTCCTTGTCTTCTCCAAGATGAGCACTCCAGTTTTCCAGTTACAGCAATGTCTTTAGGGATAATGTGGGCATAAAAGATAGGCATGAACTATAAATTAAAAATAAATACATAAGTAAAAATTATTCAAATTAACCTTTGAACAATACTACACTGATAGATACTAGGAAAACTTCTAACAGTGAAATCACTTTCCTTTTGGCCATCTTTTGCCATATTTGGGAAACTTGGGGTTTGCCCATAGTTTTCTTAAGATAGTTCTTTCAGAATTAGTGATACACTTCTAATTTTTCCCAGAGAAGAAAAATTCTAACTTGAAGTACTCTTTCAGGGTTTTTTAAATCATTATTTAAGAAGAAAAAAAGTGAGACAAAAAGACTGCAAAACTTTTGCAATCCATGCACTTCTGCTAGGTTATTTCTAGGTTTTGGGTACTCTCTTTCCTTTTTTCCTACCCAGTTACTTTCTGAAGAGAGAGAGATTAAAAGATGAAAATACCCCTACATGCAGAACAATGTAGGATTCCACCTTAATATCCCCAGCTTAGTCTATCATGGGTTTCTGGACAAAGAGTTCAAACAGCTACCAAAAAAACCTTTGAACTTCTCAGTCAAACCTCAGAACACCTGGCTTTGCTTCTTTCTTTCTTCACTTTGCTGTCATAAAAACGAAGTGCCAGTTGCCAGCCTCTCTTTTTTCAGGACAAGATCTCACTTGTAGCTGAAAGAACAGTAAAAATCTGGTGATATTTGGCCCAGCTGCTATGTCCTGCTGACAGCCAGCACAAAGCAAGATGCTGGAGAGAGAAAGGAGGCAGGTTTCCACTGGGATGTCAGACACACGATTCTCTAAGACCAACATGGGCTTCACTAAGAGCTGCTGAGCTGTTACTGATCGCTGACCCTGGCACCCTCACAGACATCACTTTCCTAACCTGAAGATCTTCAGTTCTAGTTCAGCAGCATGAATAAAGGCAGCAAACGGGGATGATGAATAAAAAAAGCAAAAGGAAGAAAATGAACAACCCCCAGAGCTACTTACATTGCTTTGGTAGCATTCACTGTGAATCTAACAGTTCTTTCAAATATCCAATAATTAGCTAGTATTGATTTGCAAGGGCTTAAGGCATTCATACATCTTTCTAGACCACTATTCTTGTCTGTACCAGTTATCTGCAAAGAAAACTTCAAAAAATATAGTTGAAAATATCCCCAAATCACATGCCAGCTGTGCCTGATAGGCAGAAGCACAGGAGTTATTTATACCTCCCATGCTTTCCTAAGATCTCTTTATAAAATAAATTGCTTCTAGAACTTAAATGAATTCTTGAGCAAGAAACCTATAAATATTAATGTTCTAAATTAAAAATGTTATTTTTGAAGATTGAAATGGTTGTTTTTTAAACTCTTAGCAGTCTGTTTCTGAGTCTACATATATCTGATAAAAAGTACTCCTTCCTTTGGATTTTCAGATTCTTGATTCTTAGAAGAATGAGAAAAGGCAAAGAATGAAGAAAATGTTTCATACGCCTGTTGTGTTCTACTACTACTTTGCAAGCATTATATATATATATATATATATATATATGTATATACACACATATTCATTAGAAGAATTTGTTCTGATAGGAGTAAAATATGTCCTACACATCATTCTTTTCTTGTTTTAATAACTATACCTACTTAGGGCATCAAGTTTAAATTCTGATGAAAATAATTAAAGACTCATAAACCATGTAATTCTGTAACTGCATTGAAACACTGTCCACATCTAGCTTTTTGACCATCGCTGTATTTTAAGTACTTCTATATCAGTCTATAAGAGACTCCTGGATTTGTCAAATAAGAGTTATTAAAGTAAACTCAATGATAAAAAGTTTATTTCTTTCTGTAACCTAATTTTCCAATAACTAATATTCTAATATTAAAAGCAGTTCAAGCAATTCTATGCCTCAATATTTTATTTTCTTCTGTTATTGTAGCTTGGTAGCCTATTACGCACATCAAGTTTCATTAAACTCCCCTGAAATCTCTCACAAAATATACTTTCCACCAGACCTACCAATATAAACCTTTGCTTGTGACGTTCACACAGGCAACTGGGAATGTTAAGAGTTCAAAAACTTAATTCTTATTTACAGTAGCATGGCCCAGTTTCCTTTAGGTTCCCAGTGTCCTTTCTGATTTAGAATGGCCTTTTCCTCTTTAAACAGACCCTTTATTTTGCACTGTACCTAACAGAATTGAACAGCCCCCTTTAACCAGCATCATTACTCTTTGTATAGGAATGAGGAAGAACATTTACTTCTATAGAGTGGGAAACTTCTAACTACATGTACACAGGATATAATGTAGCAAAAAAAGTTGGCAACCACCTTTCCAAATAAATAAATGTCGTTGTGTCAGTTATCTCCTAAATGCTATTAAACCCCTAATGTCTAAACCTTTCCCCTTCAAATACAAAAGCACCAGAGCTAGAGTGTAAAAAAAAAAAAACAGTCAGCAGAAATGGGGTATTTGATATGGCTTGTTGCAATTGGTTTATCTGGAGCTTTCCTGAAGTCCATGCAGAGCAGGCAGTTTATTCCAGCAACAGTAGCTGACAGAGTGATTTGCATTTGGTGCACTTTCTCCTTTCAACAGCATTCTCTTCTGCAATTTGAATCATTACAGAATCTAGTTATGGGTTTAGCAGAAAGTCTATCACTTTCATAGAAAGAATTTCACAAAGGGAAGCTCATTCTAGCATATCTATGTCTGATGAAGACAAATAATGCATATCTCAACATATAATGTACTTCCTACAACACAAGCATTTTATTAAAAAATCAATACAAAGAACTTCACACAAAACAATCCTCAAAAAAATTTTGTTTTAAATAACAGTTCCATACTTTCCATCTTTATGTGCAGAGAAGTCCAAAGTAGGGCACACAACATCATATAACCTTAGCTAATTACAACTGGTAAAAATCTGGATACATGTACTTCCCTAATGAGCATCCAGACCCTAATGCCCAACTTACATGGAAGGTGTTACAATACAGACTGCTGACATCAAATAGATAAGGCAGGCAAAAAGTATACAAGTAGGTATGAATGCTCAGCAATAATGGAAGCTAGACCAACCCCAAAATACCCAACCCACTCCCCATCTTCAGTCACACAGAAGAAAAATGAGCAAATATAAAAAGGCTTCTATGCAAAAGACAGGAGAGCAAGACTCAAGGATCCAGCTGAGCTGAGATATCCATACATGCCCACCAAGAGAGACAGGCAGCCTCTCACTGCCAGGCAGCTGATCCTGAACATTCTGTTACAGGCACCTCCTTCCCTTGAGATCATTCACACGTGTATGCTGGGTATTCTTTAGCTTCAGGGTGGTACTTGGCTTTGACTAGTTTGGATGTTATACTTACAGCCTTGTTATCCTCTTCAAGCCTACATCCACTGATAGACCCTGTTGTTCCAAACATACCAAGAAACAAAGAAAGAAGGAGGAAAAAAAGTCCCACCCAATGTTCTCTTTACATAGCAAATTTTACTACACAGAATGTTACCAGCACCTCTGTTAATGAATATGCCAACACACCATATATCTGGAAATGCAATGACTCATTATGCGCCTCGAGATGTACTGCACAAGAGACCATCAGCAAAGGCCACAGAAGTTCATAAACAGAGCCAAATATGGAGGCCACACTCCACAACACATTAATACATTGATACATTCACACTGTATTGGGTAATTAACTACTGACAGAAACTTGTTTTTCCCATGACAACTTAAAGATTTTGGAAAGGTCATCATATGTCCCTTCTACAGGAAAAAAATTGCTTCTCAAGTAGTACAGGGACCTGTAACTACATTTATTAACACAAATTAGATGTAGATGCTTTTTTCAAAAAAGCAGAATTTAGTAGCTTTTCCAAAACTCAATACATTTGGATTCATATTTCATTTTAAAAATTCACTTTGCAACATGTCAAAACAGTTTTGGAAGATATAAAGAAAATTGTTACATTCTCTAGAAAGTGCCTATCATGTTTCAGCATACAAGGCAACACTACTAACTGATGTGATCCTTTGAAGTCAAGGTTACAATAAAGAAAAAGTTTCCAACAAAAAAAAGACTGAGCATATTATTGTTTGGGATGCTGAAGTTAACACCCTACTTATTATTGTACTTATTTAATAACTATAATTATTTTAGAAGGCACCAAAAATAGTATCTCATGAAAATAGGACTTCTCTACATGGTGACGTAATACTGGTTTATCCACTGGAATATAAAATATGCTGTATGAACATTCTCTAAAGCACGGCTATGCCACTAATAACTCTTAGCCCAAAGGACAGTCTGAAAGAGAAGCAATCATGTAACATCTCAGATTAATTTTTTTCCTCAAGTTTCATTTTTCTTTGCTCTTTAACAGTTAATGGGGAAACAAGATTAAATTTATCATACAATAATGACTTCCAGTATGTTAAAAACTGGTGCTTTTATTACTTTTAAGTATAAACCACTAGCAAATAGCTACAGAAGCAGCAAATCTGTGGTTTTATTAAAAAGCCACACACACCTCCATGTATACTCTACCCCACCCATCTTCTCCTAAAGAACAAGACCATCAAGAAAACATTTCTTTTCCCAGAACTCTTCCTATGGTCCTCTTTCATATACATTCCTATAATGACATTGTAATGTGACCTTTCTTATTTAAATTACAGCTTCGCTGCTATCTTCAAACAAAAAAATCACAGGATAAAAATGAATCCACTACATCTACTTTATTAAATACTGTATTAGGAGAGCAGAACCTCTCTTGAGAGTGAAGAGTTCATTTTTGGTTGGTAAAGGAGGAAGAAATCTTCAGTCAAAGTAATCCTATGAGATGATAAGTGAATCTTAAAAAGCAAGCTCCAAGTTCTTTTTTTCATCCACAGAAAGAATGATTCAAAAGTATCTGCCAGGCAGCTCCCCAGTTTTCATGTGCTCATCAGCACCTGGCAGCCATAGCTCCAATAATTTGGAGCTTTTAAAGCTGCTCCATTTCTTTCTGATTTTATAACAATTTCCAAACCAACTGCTGTCCAGGCAGATACAGCTTGCTTTCCTGGCAGGACTTTGTTCCCAGGCTCATGAGTCTCAGTAACTTTGAAAATCCCTGTCACAAACCTTTATCAAAAAGAAGCCAAGGGCAACAACCTCAATGTAGCTTTGGCAGGGGCATTGTCAAAGGGCAGCCTTCTCTTAACCAGCATAAGTTCTTGAGATATATGCATGACTTCTGAACCAAGCTGAGCAAGGTGGAATGGAAAATCTCACAAAGCACCTCCAAAACTGATTCATCCAGAAGAAGATAGGGACGAATTCAAGGACAGAGAAGCACCCACATGACAGGTGTACCCTTCTGTTTAGTCCCTTCTGTTTACCAGATAGATACAGCACAACTGCAGCACAGCAACAAAAAGCTGTGTGATAGCTTTAGGAAAGACAATACATCCTATTAAAAAAAAAAAAATCCAGAAATAATTCTTTATTTCCAAACAGGACATGACTACTAATACAGTATATATTGGAAACACAAAAAAGCTTTTAATAAAGCAATAATGGATTGTACTTGTGCTTACTGGAAAGTCATTGTTCCTGTCCAGACTGTAAGCCCCAGAAATACATGCCTAGCTTTCATTAAAACTTGTGTCATATCTTACAGTAAGGTATTTATTACTTAATGCTTTTCACTGTAAGCAGCACTACATTTTGATTTTGAACCCACATATTGCATTACTAAAAGCAATTCTCATGGCATCCAGACCTCCTTAACCTTAAATGAAGGTTTTAATGGACAAAATATAAGAGCTCTTTTACACAAGCAACATAAACAACAATCAAAATTAGTATTTTTCCTACAATTTAGGAACTCAGAAGAACCACTAGACAGACCACATATTGAAACTGCGATGGGCTAAACAACAGAATCCAAGAGCACTGAGATACATCATCACAACTAGGATTCCTTAAATACTAAGGAGCCAAGCAGCCCTGAGGACAAGCAAGTATAAAGCTCCCCGTTACATTCACAACTTCAGTAAGGAATCAATTCTTAAGCAAGAACAGCCTCGCTTCACTGCTGGATTAAAAGAACATTCCTGACTCCATTTAAAAAGAAGTAATGCCTAAAATTGTTGGCACAGAGATAGCATTCTGAAACTAGGCCGTATGAATGTCACTTCATTGTTGTTACTGAAAGAAAAAAGATCAACTACAATAAAACCTTAGCCAGCACTGCAACATTATGCCAGCTAAGCAAGCCCTTAACCAGACTCATGGAGCTTTACTGCCTTTCTGTTACACACTTAAACACTCTCTGCAGATGCTTACTTTTATGCACATGGAAATGCATGCAAGCACACCCACTCCTTTTCTGACATCCTTCAGCATGTAAAAATTTAAAGTTATGATAAAAACCATAAAAAGTAGCATGTGCACCTAAAAATTTTATGAAAACATAGCAAAAACTTTTCTGAAGTAATTTCTTAGCATATGGATATTTCCTGAATTTCCAAGCTCATCCTCAACGCAAATATTGTGTAATTCCTTGCTCTGCACATAGTGCATCTCTTGAATAGAAAATGTTTTAGGAACAAAGCAAATGGCTTGCCCACTTCAGCTCAGCTCACTAAGGTATGCATGTGAATCACAGTCCTTGGAGCCAGCACAGGCTGCACAGAGGGCTCTGCTCCCAGCCAGGCTACACAGCGCCATCAGAATGCGACTCCCAAACGCTCACGGAGCAGACGTGCAGCTATGCTGGAATCACAACCATTCCCACAAATGGAGTGACAATGCTGGGAAAAGTGAAATAAACCCCAGCTATCTCACCAGCACACAGAGAAAATTGGTTTGTTGGTAGATGATCCAAGTGCCACTTCCTGATGAAGGAGTCAGGAAGATTTTACTCCATTGTGCTTACATAACAGAGGGCATAAAGGAGAAAACATAGCATCATATATAACCGCTTCTCGGACAACCTTTTTATTATTATTACTCTCTATCTTATTATTATTACTCTGTCTTGTCACAGCTGACAATTATCTAGTCTGGAAGCTACAATTTATCTCCTTAACTATACAATGATATATCTAGTTGCAGACTAAATTTATTGTTACTGATTGTAACCTACAATTTCCTTTAGTTTGGAAACAATAAGGATTTTTAATCATTTTCATAAGGTATTTTCAACTTCTACTATAAAACACTGGAAAAATCCTTCTGGTTATCTCTATTGCAGCAAGCATGTTAATAACTACCAAGTACAATTACAAGGTATAATTTGGAACAGATACTGTTAATCTGCAAGACACAAATTAAACAAACCAAAAAGCAAAACCTATAAGGAAAACCTGTTCTGAAACATGAATTGCTTTAACTTGTAAGACAATAGTCTAGAAGTTATCAGTCTAAAACAAATTACAGCAGTTAAGACAAAAAGCAAATCAGGTCTGAATGAGCTATTAGGACAAAATAAGCATCTGCATATCTCCTAGCACTGATTAATACAGTGTATAATAAATAACTTGCTATTAATTCCTTCAAACAAGACAGGTGAATATATACTACTGTATTGGGGTAAAAATCCTAATGGAGCTATTTTGATGAAGTGTATGGTAAGTAGAAACTGCATCCCAGTACATATCAAGCAGCAATTAATGAAACATAAAGCTGAGATGCTGGTTACTTCCAGATCTTAACTTTTTTCGTTTTCAGATATACAAGAAACTTCAGACGTAGGAAATGCTCAGCTGACGTCCAATTACATCATCTTTGTCACCTCCTGGCATCCTGTCATGAAGTTGCTGTGCTTACGTTAGCAAAGCCTTCTTCGACACGGTGCGAGGCAGCTCCGGGCCCAGACTCTGCATTGAAGCGTGTGTGAAGGGGTGACGTGAGGACAGATGGCTTGTCTGAACCAAGAGCAGCATCTTTGCTTCGCTGCTTCACTTCAGACAAGGAATCCTCCGAGAAACTCTCGTTTCAGGACATTTAGAAGATCAAAGTGGGCAGTTTTTGTAGGCATAATAATAGGTTTCGGGCACAAAAACAATGCCCCCCTGTAAAATACACTGTCCAAGGGTGACTGATTTGCTTCAAAGGAGCATTTGGAGCTTGACAGAACTAAGACATCATCAGCATCTGGTAACTCCGCAGAGATGAGCATCTACTGTCACTTCTCTTGGACAGCAAAGGGTGCAAAGAACTTTATCAGACTGAAATAACTGCACTCTGAGAAAATAAAATAATAAACAAATATATACATACAAAATCTTTCATGAGAACTACGAAGCAGATAGCTCTTGGACTGGCTATGCCAAGTTGCACCAGCACACAGGACCACTAAAAGCCTGTTTTTTAAAGGGCAATTTCACACGGCAACATGCAAAAAAAAAAGGGAAAAAGAAAAATAGGGGGAAAAAATCCCAAAAAAAGAAAATTTAAAAGGGATAAGATATCTGCTACACTGCTGTGATTCCGGGTGCAGCGACATACTTACTGCTACTGCCGCTCCAGGATTTCAGCAGAGACTTAATGCTGATCTCGAAGAAGAGGGAGTCCTGCAGGCTGAGCATGGTGCGGGCAGGGCGGAGCGGGGCGCCGGCCGCGCCGCCGCCTCCGCCAGCACCCGCGGGAGGGACGCGCCGGTGCCGCCGTGACGCAGGGCCCGGGGGGCGGCGGGCGGGGGGCGGCTCCTGCCGGCACCGAGCCCTCCTCGCCCGCCGGGCCCCGCCCCGGGGCCGCTCCGCCTCCGGGGTGCACCCACGCTCCGCCCGGGGGATGCTCCCAGCGACACGGGCACAGCGACCGAGCTCCCCAGCCCTTGGCAGCCGAACCAAGCGACTCCTTGCAACTACAACCACAAGGGGCTATAAAAAGCTCTTTGTGCTTTTCCGAGTTTTAAATAAACTTCCAACCGATCTGTTAAAATCGTGATGAATTAAACAAACCGCCCAGCGTTGCTCTGCGCAGTGCCAAAAGCCAATCAAGCCGTCTACGCTAAAAGATCATCAAAATCAAAGGAGGGGTGGCGGTACAGTGGATGGGAAATCACAAATGTGAAAAACAATCGCAGTGGAGGGCAGGAAGGCCGTAAGTATTCCCACGGTGGATGCCTGCAAAAGAGCTACAGCCAGTGGCAGTTCTGGATGTCCCATCCCCAGAAGAGTTCAAGGCCAGGCTGGATGAAGCTCTGAGCAACCTGGCGTAGTGCTGCTATTGCAGGAGGCTGCAACTAGACTAGCTTTAAGGCCCCTTCCAACCCAAATCCTTCTATGATTCAAACTCTCTGGAGTTTGGTTGGTGGTGGTTGTTTTCCTTAATGTCTTTTAAAGGACTTGAGCTGGGGTTTGTTTGGTTTGGGGTTTTTTTTCTTAGCGTCTTCTAAAGGACTTGACACAATTTTGGTATTTCTGATGGTTTACTCTGTAGTAATCATCTAGTATCATCTCAAATGCTACAATGGAAAGTCTCTTAGAAGTTACAGTTCTGGGTTCCTAGGGATGCAATCCAACACTGATTAACTAAATCTGTTTTAAGGTGATATTTTTAAAAATCCACAGTTTTAAAACTGCTGCCCATACTGTACTAGGAGTAAACAAGCCATGAGGAGGAAATAATTCTAATTTGTCTGAGGACACAGGTATTATCTGAAGTTGTAGAAAAGATTTAAGATCAGTGTACATCAAATACTTTTAAGGTTTTGTTTGTTTGGGGCTTTTTTAATCTATATACCTCACCCCACCTAGACAAAAGAATTATCACTAACCAAGAGGTAACATAAACCAGTTGATGTAAAACTAAGTGGTTCTAAGTGACAGGTCTAACACAGCAGTAGAAGGTACTGGAGAAAGAGTGGGACAAGCCTGTCACTGCACTAGGCTGGTTCAAGCAACAGCTGCTGTCATTTAGGAGATGAACAGTTTTATTAAGTGAGAGACCAGTAATCTCATTCAGTTTTCATAGATTAAAAATAATCCAAATTTCCCCATGCAAAAAATATTTTTCTGTAATTAGATACTAAATTGCCACCTATATCAAAACAGTACTTTTGTTCTTCCCGAACAGGTTACAGCAGAACATATATCCACAGGGTAACTCTTTGGGACTTCACATCCAACTTTCTCTCATAAGCTTGTTTCAGGTAGTACTGCCCATGTAGTAGGTAGTATTATATCATATTCCTTTTCATCACTCCTTTTATGAATACATTCAAAGTTACACTTCAATCATTCCTTTTTCCTCTTACTAAACAAGACATGACAGAGGTTGTATTTTGTTATGAGTAGAATATAAAGGTCAGATTTTGGAGCCGGCTGATGAATTTCACCACTAATTTGAAAGACTGTATTAATTATGGTTGGTCTCTGACTGCCTTTAACACTGGGCTAGAGAGACTTCTTCAAAGGAATCCTTGTTAACAGTGTGCATTCCAAAATCATGAGCCAACTCTCTCAGCACCTCAAAAATAATGACTTTTAAAAATACACTTTGGCTTCTTTGTAGTTGCTCTTTCCACCCCCCCTCAGCTTTTATTCTTTAAGTTATGAGTGCCAAAAACTTATTAAAAACAATCATCCCAGAAATTCCAAGAGATACACTAAAACAACCCTACAAAAATACTAGTCTCCATGTTCCACCTTCTGGATTCCTGTTAAGAGACTTTCAACAGAGAAGTTGTCAGTATTTCTATAAGTAGCATTTCAAAATTAAATTATTATCAGGAAATCTTTTTCAAAATTTGCATTTATTTATGACATTGAGGTGTTTGGCCAGGCAAGTTACTCGGCCTTTCACCACAGCATCTGAGATTTTGTAGCAGTGTTATTTATTCATAATATCAACTAATGATCACAACAGATTGGGTTTCCTCAAGGATACTAGCAATTGTAATTTTAAATTATTAACAGAAAAAATATTAGCCCATTAACAACTCATAAGAAATGAGAATTGTATGTACCAAGAGTATAAGCTTCTCTTTCTAAAGATTTGAGTAGATGCATTGAAAACTAGGAATATATATTAGGAACCAAAATATTTTGAAAATAAAGATGTTCTTTTAATACTACATGAATATGTATGCTCTCATACATACATGAACAGACATAGCAACTTTCATTAAATGGACATCACTAATTTATTAGACTTAAAAATGGCTTTCACCAAGTATTTTCACAGTCCTCCCTTCCCCCAAGAAAGGCAGAACCAAATTATCAGTACAATCCATTTCACAAGTGGAGTAATGGGTCTGTCAGTATCTTAGACCTATCATACAACATCAGCATCATAAGAGTTATCTCATTGTACAACTGTGCACAAGCCCTCCAACAATTCTTCCTCACAACTCAATTTAACTGCTTTATAACCAAAGGTGTGTAAATAACAATTGACTGCCATACCAGACTTCTTGGGTTTTGGTTTTCCTTTGAAATGAGTTAATGAAACAACCTACCAAATATTAGAATAAACAGAAGATTTCAGTATAAACCACAAAGTTTAAAATGTAACCTTTTATTTTTAATCAAAACAAGAATAGTAAAAGCAGGAAAGAAAAACTATGGATTACAAGCTTCTGAATCTTGGACAAGCACAGACAAGGCTGTCTTTGAGAAGAGCCCAACAAAACTCATAAGGCAAAGTTAAAAGATATCAATATCATGTATTTCTAGAACAGTGTTAGAAAAATGTAATTTACAACAAGGATTTTTTTTCCAGTTCCTCATTCTCAGAGAGGAAAATGAAAGAGTCTTCTGGAAAGTACACTGTGTCTAAAACTGAGAGCAACAAGTATGACCACTAAAAATACCTATCAGTTTGAGTACTTATAAAAAGTCTTCTGTAAGATTAATATTTTACTATTTTAGATAAACTGGAAAATAAAGCACTTGCATTTAAATATAAGCAAATAGCTTTCATCTGGAGCTGGTTCAAGTAAGAAAAAAAAATCCAAAAAAGAAAATATGAAATTGAGGATCTGTGCATACTTTTATAAATGGGCTGAACATTACGCAATTCCAATAAATACACAGTTTATATACTGATCCCAGTATACCTTTTGATTCTGGATCAATTTCACTTCTAAAGGGAGCAGACTACTCTAAAGTCTATTTTTGAGACTTTCTCAAGAGCCAAGGTGAGGTATGCATGAATAAGCACACTGGTATCAGTAAGCTCTTTAAAGAACATGACAAGAATTGGATTGTAGGTGCAGTAAAGCAGAAGTGCTCAATCTGCAGACACAAGCTGTTTGTACTCTACTAAAATGATTCATCCAAATGCCCAGTCCACACCATGCTTTCTGCTCTGATGGAAAACTCTTAGTAAAGAGGATGGCCAGAAGCAAATTGCTCAAGCTGCTTCAGTGACTTAAGTCAGCAGACTCCAGGCTGGAAATAGACTGATACATTACAAGATTCACGCACTGTAAGCCCAGCTGCTCCAGGAAGCACTGGACTGGCCATTTGTGGTACCATTCATCCACAGCACGCTTGACCTGTACAAACAAAGCCCATTCAGCACTTCCACACATACCTTTGAGATGGAAGTTTCAATCCAGGTACAGTAAGCCCAGTCACAGGACAGGCAAGATTTGCCTTGAGTGTTTTAATAGCTAGAGGACCCAAGTAATTTAAGAGATCAGAAACTTTAGCACTGTAGATAGTACAGATTACAGAACTTTTCTTTCTTTGTAGCATTTATAATATTTTTATATTAATAAAAATATTTCTGAAAGGATCATTATCCTTTTGTTTTGTTTGTTTGGGGCTTACACAGAAATGTGTATGCAAAGGCTATTTGCACAGCTTTACTTTAATTCAAGAACATCATGCCATTTTCTTGGAGATACACATTGCTGGCAACTACTCTGAACAACGTACAAGAAGTGCCATATGCATAATACTGCTGCTGCAGTACCTGCCAGAGATCTAGCCTGTGGAAAACTGTGACATGCAAGACCAACAAAAATTATTCATACAATGCTGGTTTTGCTTCACCTCTACAGGCTGCAAAGGTAAGAGGGGTTTCATGACTGAAGACGTTGTATTTATTATCTTAAAAGAGCAATATTTAACTTTTAAAACTTTACTTATAAAGTGTTATTTATTTGCCATTTAAAAGCAATTAATTTGTGTTTCACAGGAAGCATTACAGATTTTTAGCTTCATTTCCTTTCCACCCCCTTCTTCATTTGAAGTGTTGTTCCCCAGTTCTACAATAGCTTCATTTCTCTAGGACTCTAGAGAACACTCTACCTCCCTCCCTCAAACCCCCAGTGCAGCTCTTGCTTTTTTCTAGTGGCATGGCCAAGATAACAGAATATGATTTTTCTACTTATCTCTCTGCAAAATAATTTAGATTATTTTGAACAAAGCATTCTGGCATTAACACTCAATTAAAAACCAAAGCTAAAGGCATTCTTTTCAGTTACAAAAAACATGCAGCTATCCTTGCTTCTGTAAGTTCCTTTACCGTTTTCAACCCTACTACATTTATCTTCAGGATGATAAAGACCGGCAGAAAATACATTCAGAACTACAAATAATATTCCCCACTGAAAGTAAATGATGACGTTTCCAGCTAGTTCTGGAAGTACACTGAAGATACACATGCACACCCTCCTCACAGAGCACAGTCTCTGAGTAGGATCAAAGAGGATATAGTTAATATTTAACTTTTCATTAAGTTAACAATATCTAGGTTGAATAGTAAGTCTGCTGTAAATGGAAAAAAAAATAAAGGGAAAGAATCCCCCACAACCTTCAAGAGTAATCAAATAATGAAAATTCAAATAATTTTAAGGTAGATAACAACAGCCTTATGAATTTTGTAAGAGTTTATAGTAAACAGATACCCAGCCCTTCCTGAAAATCTAGCTTTCCAGATCAGCAAACATTGTAAGACTACAAGGAAACAAATCAGAAATCAAAAGGTGAAACATTTCAAAACCCACAATAGGCCGTTCTGAGATGATATTTAACCAATCACCTGCCAAGACAAAATGAGACAGGTAAAGTGATACCCAAGCCTAAAGTTGCTACCACATCTCATAAGTCTGACAAATCCAAGTTTCTCAATTGCCACAAGCAGCCCTGTAATTAAAATTCTGAGAAACACAGTGATTTATTCCCTTCTCAGATGCTAAATTTCAATCTTCAATGACTGCAAATAAAACTTAGAGGTATAAAGCCCAATTAGGATTGTTCAATGTCAGACAACCTGAAATAACTGCTTAAGGTCTGATCTGTCCAATTCTGTACTGTGCCAGCCTCCTCACAGTGCCTCAGCACAAACATACCCATGCACTGGGAACCAGCACTCACTTTTCACCAACTTTTTTAATGGAACCTGGAAACAGTTACGAAGCTACACAGAAAATCCCTGCTTAGTTGCTGGGCGTTTAAATGGATAGAGTAAGGAAAGGCTTAACTCTGTTACCCTACAAGGCCTCAAGACAACTGCTACAAATCAGTTATGTTTCTATTTTTGTTGTTCCTCCCAAGCTGCTGGATGTCTCTGCCACTTTTATTCCATCCCTATAGAGAGCATCGGGGGAAAAAAGAACACTGAGAGCTTATGATTCATCTGGGAAAACTTTAAAGAAGAAAAAGTTAAAGAAAAAAGCTACCTATAGGGATAAACTCAGCCCAGAAGCTGCAATCTATTAAGCCTCATGAGCGCAATAGTACTTGGGCAGAAAATATTCTTGGCTGCAGATTACCACTAAACTCACAGAGCAGCTGAAGATCCTTGTGTGTGTGCTTACCCTGTGCTGGGAGGTGAACTCCTGCCCTCCTCCCTCTGCCATAAGCAAAGCTGAGTGTTTGCTCCTGAGCCACTGTCACTGCAGTCCACTTCTGCTCATACATTAAACACTAGAGAACCTTGCATATGCAGACGCACGTCTCATTCAGCCACCTCTGCCACAGGGCACTTAACAGTAGGCAGAGGATGGGCAATGGCACAGTGACAAGAGGGAACTGCTGCAGGTGTCTCTGTAAAACCTCCTCACAATCACAGCCTACCAACTTACTCCACCACAGCTTCAATCCCTATGTAGGCAGCTCTGCACACATAGTATAAGGACTTGGACAGCTGTACTTTAGAGTCAGGAAAAGGAAAGCAAGAAGGGGCAAGGCATGGACAGCCAATTTTCTCTTGAGGTTTCAATTCCTAAACCTGCCTTTCCTGATGTTTGTTACACAGGGCAGGAGCATATGGAGCTCCACCACCCAATATCAGAAATAAATGGAGTCATTACATTAACATGGCATTCTTCACAGTTGAACTTAACAGGCATATTTCTTTACTCCAAAGCCAGAAAATATTTATAGCGCCTTTCTTTAGTGTGTTAGTTACCAGGATTTAAACAAGTGTTTTTAATGCTGAATTTTGAAGCTCTCCAATCTCTGTGAAACACATATTTCTTGCAGGAACCTGAAGCATAAGTTAAAAAGAGAGATGCTTTTAAGATTTAGAAAGGTAATTAAAAGGTAAAACATACATTGTTTTGCAAATCAGAAATAAAATAATTCGTATGAGTGTCTTTTCTGAACCTTTATCTTGAGCAAGCATGCTGTTACACTAAAGAAAAGCAAGAAAAGAAACACAAAAATCAGAAAGGGGGAGAACCAGAACTAGTAACAAACCCAAGGGCAGCTAAATGCAACAGTTAGATACTAAACACCTAACACACACTAAAACTTTACAAGGCCATGTTTGTCTGGTACTGTGCAAATATTTCATGACACAGAGTTCCTTAAAGCGCCATAGCTGGTGGACTAGAAGCCAGTCTCTGCCAGCAGCTGCACACAGGGCAGCAGCTGCCAAGCCCAGCACTCCACCTGAACCATGGCAGGCAGCTCTGCATGCACACACCTGCATCGGGCACAGCATATCTAACCAGAGCCATGGTGTCACCCCACTGCAAGCCCTACTAATTACTGAAAAATGAACAGCTGAAATCAGGTGGTAAAAACGTGTTCACATAATATGGACAATGTCCTTTAGTTTCTTCTATTCATTCAACTGGCTCTCCCTATTTGTCAGTCATATTATCTATTGATAGAGCATTTGCATGCTGTTCATTTTTCCCAGTAACTGATATGAACATGTTAATTATCCAAACATACAATGTACCTATAAACATCTATAACTTCCTCAATACCTGGGCAAATTAACCTACTCTGCTCCGCACAGCACCTTCCACGGAAATAGAATTTATGGAGACCCCAATCAACAAAGAAAAAAACAGTTTTAAACTAACTCTAATAAACTGAAAACAACATACTAGATAAATACAATATTTTTATACACGTTTTGAGTTTCTTTTATATGTATTACTGGTTTTCCTGTTTTAACTTAGAAAATACTTTGAAATTTAAAACATCCTTCCTTCAGCAAGTCATCCTCTCAAAGAAGTAACTGAGACAAAGCTCACACCAGTGCATTTTTAAAGATGCCAAGTGACACCAGACAGTTTTGAGTTAGTCTCTAATATGACCATGCAACAGCATCCTGATGTTAAGAGTATCTGAAGCTTTTATTGCCATACTGGTCTTGTTAATGAGCACTGACAGTATCCCAAGCAATCAGGGTCCACAACATGCCTGTCACTACAGACCTTTTTGGACTAATCAGCTAAAGAACTATTATTATTTATGTAGTATCACCCTACAAAGCCATATTGCACAGCTTATTAAGTGAGGATACACCAAGTCCAGAACATCCAGAGCACGTCATGAAAAACTGCTGCAGACAGAAACAATCTCTTTAAGAAGGTTCCACTGGTAAAGTGACATGGCTTTCTGGAAGTTTTACTTGTCTCTTCAAAGCAGTAGTGCATTTGGATTTCTCATAACAAATTCTTTCTCTTATAAATAAATACAAGCTTCAAAAATGTACAAGCATGAGTCAAGAACCCTCCTGTCTGGGAGGGTGGATCCTTGCTTGAAGGGACCTTTTAGAACTTGGCTGGAGAACAAGAGGATATGTGTCGAGTGAAACAACCAACGTCACTAACACTGCTTCCCAAATCACAGCTACTCTTCAGTAGCATTTACTACCTGAGAGAACATACTCTTACTTGAAGAGCAACTAAAGGCTATTCAGTGTTAAGTTAGAGAGGTGAAAAATGACCTTTACTGAAAGTGGAAAGGCTTTCCAAAGTAGCCCTTGATAAATGGGATGTAGTTGAAGTAGTAGTCTTTTTTTCCCCCAGTTTGGATCCACACAATAAAGGAACACATATAAAATTAGAACTCACAGGGTAAGAACCATCCTGTTACCGAAAAGCTTAGAACAAAAGCAACTAGAAACATAGAGGTTTACAAACAAAGACATAAAACAGTTAACAAATGCAGCCAACAGAAACTACCAACAGTCATAAAAAATATAAATTATTGAAAAATATCATATCTGACTCTTCCACTTAAAATTCACATTTTCATTAGAAACAGAAAAACCACGCCTAAAGGAGATTAAGACTAGTCTGATCACCTATAAACTAACACTTTTCCATTTGAAACGCAGACCTCTTTTTCAAGTGATAATTGAAAAACTGTTTCACAATGTTCTAACTCTAACCTTTCTGTAACTTTAATCTGAATTGCTGGTATCACAAGCGTGGCATCTTCACATGAAGTTGCTGAATTAATCCTACTAGTAAATACTATACTGACCTTTCAAATACATTCTTGAACATTAGGAGGATATTAGTTGGGATTTTTTTAGCCCATAGATCAATTTTAATGTTTTAAAGGATAACAGTTTTTTACTTCAAAGAAAACAGCTCCTTAAAAATAAGCTGATACTTTTATTTTACATGCTATCCAGCCTTTTATATACACTACCTTGGGATCACTAACAGACATTATTGATAGCAGATTAAGTTTTAAAATCTGTTTTATGTGCAAGATATATAAAAGTAAAATTTGAAACAGGAACAACATGCTAAATTACTCTGTCTCTCTCAAAATGTCACTTCCAAGGCCTGTGGCCACCTTAGACACAAAAAATTTAAAATAATATTCTTGTTGTTCTATTACCAGTATATTATAGATAGAACAGTTTTACAGTAGCAGATATTTTTGCAATAAGTTTCTCCACATCTTGTTCACTTCAGCAGCTTTTGTAGAATCAGCTTTCATAGAATCTTCTGAAAACTTGGTTTTCTATCTTAAGTTTTTTCACATCCCCCACATGTATCATGTCTCTCCCCCTCTCCTTCAACTTAAAAGCTTTATTTTGTCCCTCTCACAACTACCTTAAAAATAATTGTAGATTGGCAAGGTCAAGAGATGTTTGCTTAATTTACAATCCTCCCACTAAATTTTATCTGCATTATTTCAAAGAATTAATCTGAAGATAACATTTCAATGAATATTTGCAGCTAAGTATTGTCCAATTTCCCCTTTTTTCCCTTAATAAACAGTGTGTGCAGAAATTTTGTCACATTATCTATTAATAATTAATAAACTGGAGATTTTATTCTTACTTTTCACCTTACAATCTGCAGGACTAAGTCAAAAGAACAGAAAAACTAAGTCCAAACCACAGGTTTACTGTCATTCACTTCCTAGATTTGCTGTTGGTCATTTGTCACAGCATTCCAGTTTGCTGCCTATCCACTGGTATTGAAAGGGAAGGGGAGGTTTCCTCTGGTTTACCAAGTAGAATAGTCTCACCAAAGATAGATGTACAACGGAAATACCAAAAATGAATATGCAAGACAACTACACAGGTGGAAGGGTACAATCTCCTGTTCACAACACTGAGCCAGTACATTGATTCAGCTGTCACATGAAAGCTCATACTAACACTATGTCTGAGAAAACCTTTAAAGTGCTTGAAGTCCAGAAGATGCATAAATGTGATACAAAGATAATCTATAAAGTGACCAATAGCAATCAATTTATAAGCTCTTCACCACGTGTTAGAGGAAAACAAGTGAATTACCTCCTCGCTATATACATATACTGCACACATTTATATAAATATACCCCACTCAAGTAGCTGTTAAGTATGAAGAAATACTTCTAGATCCACCTTTGATTCGTACTGATACACACCTTGTATGAAGCAGTGAATTACAATTACTTCACCACTTTACTAAAATATATTCATTGTAAATTTCTGCACACATACTCTTCAGAAGAAACCCTGAGAAAAAGTACAGCAGAAGTATATTAGGTATACAGTCAAGTATGCAATTTTAAAATATCAGATCTTCAATAAAATGAAGATTATATTTGAGATGTGTCTGAAAACTAAACACAACTACAATTGATTTTCTGTATTAATGGTAAAATAAAGAAGTCAGAAGTGTACCCCCTTTGCACTTGGGCTTACTTTTAAAAAGATTTGCTGGACATTATTTCAGTTCTTTATTGACTCCATCTTAAGCTAATGCCTTACTTAAGAAACATTTACCCAGTGGTCATTTTATCTGCTTATAAGCAGTAATAATAAAATCTATCATGCCTGCACTTAAAATAAAACTCTGGAGGGATGCTTGTTTTTCCATTTATCTAAAATATTTAAGAGTTCATTTTCCACAAATCAATTAAAACAGAGGATATCCAAAAAGGTGACTGCTACTTTTGGTGATGGTAGGACATCTAATGCTGTCTCATTACTGATCCAAAAGGCCCTTTCAGCAAGTTGATTCCCCTTGCCGATTCATTTCAAAAGTGCCCCTAATACATTGGAACATTTTCCACTGGCTTTGTGAAATTAATCAGCTCAGGGAAAAGCCACACCAGAACTCAGGAGAAGATGGGGAAGGCTGCACAGCTGTGAGTGAGATTGCCCTTTTCATTGACGGCAAACTGTTAGATCAGCCTGATCCGCTTGTAAAACTGCACTCAAAAATCGAACCAAAATCTCCTTTTCCTCCCTTCTGTTGCAAAGGGCTTCAAAGCACAGATTCCAAAGGCCCTTAGGAAAGGTTCACTTATTATTTCTTATGGAAAATATACGCAGAACAATTTCCTGGGGCATTACTCAAACAAAATAATGTTATCTGCAGTGATAAGGAAACAAGGAGAGAGGCTAAAGGCTTTTATGCAAGTAGTATTCTGGATCCCAAACAGTATTATGGAGCAGTCTTTAAACATGAGCCAGCAGAGATTGTGGGGGGCAGCCATGGCACTGAGCTGCACACCAACCTCTCCAGTCTTTTCTAACCAAAACTCTGTACTTGGGTACAGAAACTGACTTTTATTTCATGTATAAACACCAAGTCCCAGGTGTACAGGGCTGATTAGAGATGCAATGGGAGCTGAATATGCCCTGCAAAGCTGCTGATATTACAGGTTACACAGTGCTCACAGGTACTGTATGTGTATCCAGCCCCTGCTGCTAACCCCTGAGGCAGCCACAGCTCTGTTACTTTACCATCAAAGACCACATTCCTGTTGGAATGTATTTTTACTCTCCTAGCAGAAGCACTTGAAGTGAAGTAGGTTTTCCATACACAGAAATAACATGGGGGCTGTGAGCAGTGAGAATACTCACATCACTGAAAAAATCAACATCTCATCTACAATTCTTGCAGATTTGACTTTAAGACAGTTCCACAGTATTAGCTACCCTGCCTTGTATCACAGCGAAAGCACAGAGCTGCAACAGGAGGGCACATTTCACACACCGCAGGTACAGCTGCCATTTGCCAGTTCACTCAGGGCAGTCATGGCATTCCCCTTCTTTAACACCACAATCTGAAACTTCCATGCTCAACTTTGCATGTTTCATATGGATTGTAGATTTTTTTGAAACAAATTTTTACAACTGAGAACATGTAGTCTTAAACAGTACAGCAAATTTTTAAAAGCTGCCTGTTTCTTTACTAATCTCTATTAAGCACTGTCATATATGCATATTTGTATATGCATCCAGTCATATACAAACACTTCAACAATTCAGTTGTGGTTTTCTTCTACAATTGTGCTAATCTTACACATCTAAAAAGACATTTCTGAAAAGACTTCTAAAATACACTTGAAACCATTCTGATGGAAACTACATATTTTACAAGATGTATCACAGAGCATATATTTGTAAGGTCCTATTTTCAGCTTTAAAACAAAGTATAAACTGAGTAAATATTTTGACAGCTGATATGATAAATATTTATTAACCAACAAAAACAAAAAACTTCACCACCCAAATTTTTCACAAAAACTTTAGGTCAGCTAGATGCAAACCCAACTAGCTTGTATTATAAAAATAATATTTTAGGATTTCAATGCCAGGAATAGGTTTTTTTTGCTTGGTCTGTCTATTGGAGAACTTCTAAAATATGGTTATACTTAAAAATAATTGTCAGGGTCAGAATTTCACCTAAATTCTCACCAAAACAAAAGAAAAAAAAACTTAAACAGCAGCAATAAGGAACAGAAAGTAAAATGAAAAAAATAATAAACACCATTCACTCTCAAATTCAAACACAGTAATACAATAAACCACCTTGGCTTTAAAAAACTATTGAGCTCCTCAAATTCTATGGTGTATTAACACCACATCTGCCAACAACAAGCAAGTAAATGTTTACAATATTTTTTCAAATAATTCTATTGTTTTATTACCTGTTTGGTCAGCACCTGCCTTCTGCAGCATACCCAACTGGTAAACACAGTAGTTCTTTTGCTCTATTCCAGCAGAGCAGCTCATTCCATTACCAAGATACAGAAATAGAAATAAGCAGATAATTTAAAGAGGATTCAGCTACTATCTGCTATTGTAAAAGCATGATCCCAGAACAGACTCTAAGTCTTCATTTCGTAAATGATGACATCACACTATTAAACAATATTAGTCAGGCACTGCTGGTTTCCACAAAATCACTCCTAATAGCCACCATTTGGCCCATATTTAAGGATCGAGAGAGGTAAATTCATCTTTAACAGTCAGAGTAGTTTATTCTATGTTTATTATCCTCATTTGCTCAAACTATCAACAAAACACTGAAGATGAATGTATCTCTTTTCTCTACCAACTTAATCAGCCTACAGCATTTTCTTTTAACTTGACACAAAGATAATTCTATTTCTTCTGATGTTATAACATGTGGAAAAAATATTAATTAAATTGAGAGTTATAAAGAAATTAGAATGTAGCATAAAAGCAGGATTGGTGAGATATACCTATGGAGATATTAAATTCACAGTGATATCCAACTATAAACTCCAGGGCTGTTGTACAGCACTCCAAGTTAAATGAGACTAAAAAACCTTTGCCATCAGACACATGGGCTTCTGATCAGATTTCAAGTACATAGGCAGCCATAACACTTTATTCTGTAGGCAGCCTTCAATAACCCACAGCATTAGAACATCAACTTCTTGTAATTTGCTGTGCACAGAAACAACTTGTTTAAAACATCAGAACTGTCCCTGCTTTCCTCAGCTGCCTATTTTACTCAACCTGATGCACTGAAAAAAGTGGTTCATGTAACAATCAGAAAGGCTAAGAGACGTCTTTTCAAGGAAATAGTTTTCTCCCACCGCAAGCCGAATTCCCTAAGGCTGTAAGTTCATTACCCAGTAAGACAGATGAATGTCTCCATCTCCCACCACTGCAGGTAGACAGGAAAAAAATTGCAGGTAAGGAAAAAAATTTTAAAAGCCATACTAATTCTTGAAAATATCCAACCACACAGTGAAGGGCAAAAACTACATCTGACAGCCAGCAGAATCCAAGACTATAAAGGCTCAAGACTGCACTATTTTAGCTGAAGGCAAAAAGAAAAAAAAAGTAAAACTGAATTTTCCATTACCACCCAGCTGTACTATCTGAAAAAGGAGCATGAACTAATTCTACTTTTTATTAGCACAGTACACTAATATTTAGCCACTAACACATAGTAAAAATTTTTTTAAAAAGCAATCATATAAGCAACCTTACCCATGTTCTTGAGGTTAAAAATTCTCTATACAATATCCATATTCTTACTTTACTTATTTACATAATATGTTTACTAAAAATGTGCAATCTTCAAAACACTAAAAGAGTGAAACATATACTGTTTTGAGACAAAAAGCCACTCAAAAGGAAAGCCTTTGAAAACTTAGGGGATCAAAAGACAGGGAGAGAAAAGATGACACAAAACTCGCATCTTGCACTACAGTTACAGATCTCTGTGTAGCACACTTCTGTCTAGACAACTTAGTGCCTAATTTTACATACATTACAGTTTAAAAACATATTCTTATCCCAGAAAGAGGAGGGGGAAAAAGCTACAACAGGCATACAAAGACAAGAAGTCCTGAAATTAAAAATCCTGAAAAATTGCTTCCACATAAGTCACTAACAAATGATAACGCATCAGTGATAAAATAGTTCCAAAGCTCAAGACACCATAGTCATAGGAGCTCTGATAAAAAGGCCTTTTATAATCAAATTTGTCAATTTAACAAAATAATCACGATCTGAAGGAAGAGCTTAGCAAGCAGTTTCCACCAGGTTGATGATGTGGATACATACAGTAATCAGGATGTAAAACATGCGTCTCCTCATCTTCATCTATTGTCTGTCCTAATGAAAACAGCCTGACCCGCCTCATCTTCAGCAGCCTTGGAGAGCTCTCACGGGCTGGACTCCCAACATCCAGAACATCTCCAGAAGCAGCAGTGGGAACAATTTTTTTCAGGAA
This sequence comes from Molothrus aeneus, assembly GCF_037042795.1. Classification (NCBI taxonomy): domain Eukaryota; kingdom Metazoa; phylum Chordata; class Aves; order Passeriformes; family Icteridae; genus Molothrus; species Molothrus aeneus. The sequence continues at coordinate 47,186,180 of NC_089649.1, read as the reverse complement.
TTCCATTTTTACATGCCCTCTGTGTTCTCAGCAGTTATGCTCCACTTCACAGAGCGTGGCTCCCACATCAACTTCCTTGAGCACAGAGGTGGACTTCTTCTGGTGATGTCAGTTTAAACCTGGGTGGTGCCAACAGCAGCGTCAGCTGCCTGCCAGCTGCTCCAGGGCAGATTCTAAAGACATTTCACTGTGGGGACTGATAAGAAAACCAAACACCACCAAGCCTATATATTAACCAATGCATGCTACATTCTGCACGCCAAGGAGACACTACTCAGCACTGCAAAAGTTTTAAACCCTAAGAACATTTGCAACACATTTGCAAACTCGCATCTGACAGAGTTCAATAGCTCTTCATTTTCATGAAGTGCATAGAGAGCATTCTTCTGTATTCGAAAGATAACACTTATCATTCAGAAAGTCTAGGCACCTTGTTTTTAAAGCTGGTGTATAACATCACCATTCACACTCTCACATAGTTTTAGCCACTAACTACAAAAATACTAACTTTTATTATATTTATGTGCTGTTTTGCAGGGACTCTGGTGCTATTTTTACCACTTAAAATATTTGCACCACCTTCCAGAAAACTACAAGTACAGAAATAACCTGTCTCTTGTCCAAACATCCACTTTATCCCTAGGGCTACTTCTCCATACATGCCTGGTTTAGCTGAATTTTTGGGTTTTATTTTGGGAAGTTTGAATGTTGTTTTATATTTAGCTTAAAGAAGCCAGAAAGATGACTGGCATTTGGAGAAGAAAGTTGAAGGACAAAACAAATAAATTATCATAGAAGAAGAATGTTCCTTAAGGCTTTCTACAATTGGGAATACGTATAATTGTTTGATTTACAGTATTCTTTTATTTACTACACAGTATTCTTTTATTTTACACACTACACTTTTATTTACTACTCCACTTAGAGTGGAGATAGACACTGTACTAGGCAATATTCCTACCTCATTTACTACTGAAGACTGTACACACTGCTCAGAGGAAATACACTAAATACTCACTCCAAACACCTCAGTGGCAGCCTGCATGATTCTGTTATTTTTATGAAGGCAGCACAGTGTCCAAAACATTGCTGAATGCATGCAACACAACTATCCAAACTACACATGAAGCATAGCACACTTCTATACTTTCCTCAAAAGAAGGTATTTAATCCGAAATTCACTTCTGTTTAGCTCTTAAAAAGAAAACAAAAGTTTAATGAAAGGTATGCAGCATAACATGTTTCAGGTCTCAGAGTTTCAGTTACATGCTGACAAGGGGCTGCTCAACTGGATTAAGTTGTCAGTCTTACTCAACTGCCACGTATGTTGTGCAGAATGCCACAACTTGAAAAAGTTGGTACAAGTTCATTAAAGTGGCCACCTAAGATATTTTTTCAAGTTCTATATAGACTGAAAATGTCTTTTCTATTTAATTCTGCATTAAAATCCCCAGGTAACCAGGTGAGTCCAAATTCCCCTTGTAAATGAATATAAACATCTACACAATTTTTTCCTTATAAGTGAATACAAAATTCTGACCTTATCATAAGAGATGTATTGCAAGAATACCACTTCCTGCAGGGAGATCAAGCAGAAAAGTCTCCCTAAAATGATTTCATTCACAGTGTTTTATCCACAATACAAAAAGAAAATACAGACAAAGGGGTTTACGCATTTTCAGAACAATAGTAAAGATATCACAAAGACAATTTGTGATTACAAGAGATCATGAGTCATTACAAGCTCAAGCCATCATTTATTCATAATAGCATTCTTTTCTACAGAATTCCTTTTTTTGCCCTTGAAATCTTGCCACAAAGCTACTTGGCAGTTCCTTGCATTTGGGAGCAAGAGAGCAATTCAGATACTTCCGTGACACTGAGAATGCTTCCAACTATCCACCTGCCAAACTGGAGTTTGCAGATGGGGCAACCAGATACTTCACTTTGTACCTATCTATCTGGGCAACCAGATACTTCACTTTGTACCCTCTGAAAGGCTCAGACTAGGAATCAAAGTGCTGTTAACCATGGTAGGGAGATTTTATTATGTGTGTGGACTCAGGGTGGAGTCAACATGTAAAGTTCAAGTACCTAGTGCACCACTTAACATTAAGTGCACAAGATGTGACATTTTACACAACATGTGGCATATGTAAGTTAATCATGAATTTAAAAAACAATTAGGTGTTGAAGCTGTATTTTTTGCAAAATAAGAAAAAAATAGCCTTGCAAGTAATAGGACACATAAAATACAAGCAATAAAAACCACCGTCCAGACACAGGATCATATTTCAAGATTAAACCTGATAAACTAATAAAGCTTATACAAAACAGATATACTAAAAAGCTTTTGACTGATTTTTCCTTCAGGGTGGCTTTTGACTCTTAAGAACATCAAGAAGTTTTCTACAGAAGACAGCTGGGGATACACACATGCATATTTCTACATGTATACAGATGGCTGGAGGTTAACTCCAGGATTTCCATGCTTCACTACATTGTATGAAAACAGTATTTTATAAAAAATGAAGGCAAGATACAAGGTTTATGTTTTTGCCTTGGTATATCATTTCACATATACTCCTTACTCACATTTGCTCTTACCATCTCCTTAAACAGTACAATGTACAATTGTGGGTTCCATACAACCTAAGCAAGTTTTACAGATTATCTGTCAGTGTAAAACATACCAGAAGTCTTACAATTGTTATACCTAAATTCATGTTTAAACAAAACCAAAAGGCAACGATAAGCCTTATTCAATAAATTTTAACAGAATAAGAATAATAAGAATTTTTAATTCTTATTCTGGAACCTCTAAACAAAAAGAGTTTTAAAAATAGAAGACCTGCTTTTAAAAATGTTACATTCATTACAGCAAGTTCTTTGATGTGTTTTCACATGTATTCCACTTCGGTTATACTCAAAGCATGACTAATTTTGCACTGAAGTGCCTGCTGAAGTATTCAGGCTTCCCCTGCCACAGTCCTTGATGTTTGTATCACTAGCTGGCAAGATAACATTTGAGCTCTGCACCTCTCACCAACAGGAGTCCACATTAGCAGAAGGGATTGCAAACAGATCATGAAACATGCAAAAGTATAATACTGGGAGACCCAGTGAGTGAATGATCACTGGGTCTTCTCAGAGCACTGTCTCCTTGGATTAGACCTTTCAGAACATAAATAGCCAAGCTGTTTGGCAGGGGTGCATAGAAAGCCATGTACATGGGAATTCCACTGAAGCAGGTGAACCTGATGATGGAGGAACATCCCAAGAATGAGAAATACTGAAAAAACAAAACACAGTCAACGAAAGAAAGATCCATGTGAGAAAAAACTACTTGGCAGAGGTTTCTTTTATATTGACAGCGTAAGGCGGCAGGAAGGTGCTGGAGGGCGGGGGGAAGCGCGGTGCCCCGGTCCCAGCGGGATCTCTCCGGGAGCCCCGCGCCCCCCGCTCCCGGCGGGCTTTGCCCGCAGCGCCCCCGCGCGGCCCTCGGCCGGACCCTGCTCCGCCCGGCCCGACTGCCGGCCCGGCGCGGCCCTCACAGCGGGCTGGTTTAACTTGTCAGGGCCGCGCAGACCGCCCTGGGACAGGAAACAGAACTGCGCCCGATTTCACGGGCCCCCGCAGAGTGCAACAAGTTCAGGAGAGCTTGCTTAGCACGGTGGGAACGTGTGTTCCAAAATACAGCCGTGTTAAGGAAACTCCCTGTCTGCCCATCTGGGAGCCGCTCTGCCAGCCACCTTGCCAGCCCCTGAGCTGGGATTAAGGCCCCTTCACAGCTGCACGCCCCACACCCACAGTCAGACGAGGTTTCCCTGTAGGCTCTATCCCAGGGTTCCCACAGCAGAGTTTCAGACGTCCAGATCCTTAAAATAATTTAAGGTAATGCAATAATTAAATCACAAAATAACAGCTGGAGCTGGTGCCCCAGAGGAGGGACCCCGAGCAAAGGAACCCCTGGGCGTTTGTACCCTCACAGTGCAGGCACAGGGATGCCTGGGGTCCCCCAGCTGAGTCCTCGGCCACCTGTCTCTGAGGGCCCGGTGCCCTGGCTGGCACCACATCCCCTTCGCTGTGCACAGGGTCACCAACTCACATTCTCATGCCTCAGGCTCCTGGCTCCGCAGAGCTCAGCCTGGAGCTGTACACTGAGCCACGTGTGAGGAATATATTCCTCAACAGCCATGCTGGCAATATGGCCATCAGTACAACCACGCTGGCAAAGGACACAGCTAGAGGCATTCCTGTGCCAGCATAGTGGAAGTTCACACTGCAAACCTTGGTGGTTTAAAGGTCTTTTCCAACCTAAACGATTCTATGATCTCCCCTTTAGCTAAACACTGCTATGGGGTGGGCACATCTATTGGCACACAGACCCTGTGCTTTCTCCCAGCTTTTCAGCCACAGGACAAGGTTAACCAGATAGAACAACATGTTTGGGATACAGAGTAGATGGGGTTGACTGGTGAGGTGATTAAGCAAAGGGTTTCTTGCAAAATCAGTCTCATGGAGGATGAGATGGTAAGGTTGTTACATCCAATGCCATCACATCAAAAGCCATTTTAATTCTAGTTACAATGTCTGATATATTTCTTCTCCAATCAACTACTTCCACAAAGCTCGCTAGCATCTTCATAAACCAATCATTAATTGTTTTACATGATTCTGTCACAATGCATCTCTTTTTAGCCAATCATGTAACTCTACAGAAACTTACAGCTGTATCTTCTACTTTTTACCAACTCTGTAACAAGTTCCATTACGAGACTTGAAAATTTTCTACTATCTTGGTTAGCATATTTATTTGCTTACGTGAGGCATATTTCTACTTGCTTAAAACATATTTCTGCCTAAACTACAAATCTTTATTCTTACTTTGTGTCTGTTTCACTTTTCTGTTCTAAACGTTCAAGCCTCCTCCAAGGTCCTAGGTCAAACATTGTATCAATCTCTATCTCTGAGCTTGTATGCTCGAGGCTTCGGGAGCTCTCTGTGCCTGTATTTCCCACAATGACACAGCCAAAAAAAAAAAAAAAAACCCCAAGAAAAAACCACCAACATTCCCCTGCAAAAAAAAAACCAACACCCCACCAAAACAAGAACCTACAAAGCAAAAACTATTCTTCCTGCTGGGACACTGGTACTGGAGGCATCACCAAAGGAGTTTTAACAGTAAAGACCCAGCAGCATAAGAAAGGGTGCAAGTTCTGCCTTTTGAAAGAGTGAGCAGGCCAAGTGATGCAAAATGATTTCTATCTGTTTGCAGCTCTTCAGGAAACATTAATATTCCTTGAGATTAAGGGTATTAACTATGCATCCCATACTGAACATAGCATATAAAACATATTAAACATAGCATTAGTGCACACCAAATAAGCATGACTGTTTTCACCAACCTCCTCATTTCAACCTGACATCACTGTTTGCTTCCACTGTCATGTGGAAGCAAATTTGCTAAAAAAAATAAATATTTAGGAGAAAAACCCAAGTACAGGAAGTGTCTTCTTGATGATTAGAAGAAAAGACAAATTTGTAAGACTATTTGCAATAGTTTGTCATATCCCAATGGAAAAAATCTACTCTTAAAAAAAAAAAGTTATGATGCAAGATACACAACTGAAAGCAGAATAAAACAGCAGAGCTGGAAATCCAGCAGCCTACAGGTATAAAGAAATCCAGCCTACAGGTATAAATTAACAGACCTACATTAAACTCACGAGAGGTAGTGGGCACTGGACATCCATGTTTTATACCGGCCAGGCAAATAGTAGGACACTCATAATTTCACACAAAAGCCTGCATGGGGTAGGGAAGACAAACCCTGTTTCTTCCTCTGTATATGCTGCAT